>NW_024543336.1:0-313306 GCF_018167655.1 Microtus oregoni
GCTTGGGGTGCTCGGTGCTGAGTACTCAGGGTGCTGGGTGCTCAGTGCTCGGGGTGCTCGGTGCTCAGTACGTTGGGTGCTCACTACTCAGGGTGCTGGGTGCTCAGTGCTCAGGGTGCTGGGTGCTGAGTGCTCAGGGTGCTGGGTGCTCAGTGCTCAGGGTGCTGGGTGCTCAGTACTCAGGGTGCTGGGTGCGCAGTGCTCGGGGTGATGGGTGCTCAGTGCTCAGGGTGCTGGGTGCTCAGTGCTCAGGGTGCTGGGTGCTCAGTACTCGGGGTGCTGGGTGCTCAGTACTCAGGGTGCTGGGTGCTCAGTACTCAGGGTGCTGGGTGATCAGTACTCGGGTGCTGGGTGCTCAGTGCTCAGAGTCCTGGGTGCTCAGTGCTTGGGGTTCTGGGTGCTCAGTGCTCAGTACTCAGGGTGCTGGGTGCTCAGTGCTCTTGGTGCTGGGTGCACAGTGCTCAGTACTCAGCGTGCTGGGTGCTCAGTGCTCAGGGTGCTGGGTGCTCAGTGCTCAGGGGTGCTGGGTGCTCAGTGCTCAGGGTGCTGGGTGCTCAGTGCTCAGGTGCTGGGTACTCAGTGCTCGGGGTGCTGGGTGCTCAGTACTCAGGGTGCTGGGTGCTCAGTACTCAGGGTGCTCAGTGCTCAGTACTCAGGGTGCTCAGTGCTCAGTACACAGGGTGATCAGTGCTCAGGGTGCTGGGTGCTCAGTGCTCGGGGTGCTTAGTGCTCAGTCCTCAGGGTGCTGGGTGCTCAGTGCTCAGGGTGCTCGGTGCTCAGTGCTCAGGCTGCTGGGTGCTCAGTACTCAGGGTGCTGGGTGCTCAGTGCTCGGTGTGCTGGGTGCTCAGTACTCAGGGTGCTGGGTGCTCAGTGCTCAGGGTGCTGGGTGCTCAGTGCTCAGGGTGCTCGGTGCTTAGTACTCAGGGTGCTGGGTGCTCAGTACACAGGGTGCTGGGTGCTCAGTGCTCAGGGTGCTGGGTGCTCAGTGCTCAGGGTGCTGGGTGCTCAGTACTCATGGTGCTGGGTGCTCAGTTCTCGGGGTGCTGGGTGCTCAGTACTCAGGAAGCTGGGTGCTCAGTACTCAGGGTGCTGGGTGCTCAGTACTCGGGTGCTGGGTGCTCAGTGCTCAGGGTGCTGGGTGCTCAGTGCTTGGGGTGCTGGGTGCTCAGTGCTCAGTACTCAGGGTGCTGGGGGCTCAGTGCTCGGGGTGCTGGGTGCTCAGTGCTCAGTACTCAGGGTGCTGGGTGCTCAGTGCTCAGGGTGCTGGGTGCTCAGTGCTCAGGGTGCTGGGTGCTCAGTACTCCGGGTGCTCGGTGCTTAGTACTCAGGGTGCTGGGTGCTCAGTACTCCGGGTGCTGGGTGCTCAGTGCTCGGCGTGCTCAGTGCTCAGTGCTCAAGTTGCTGGGTGCTCAGTACTCAGGGTGATCATTGCTCAGGGTGCTGGGTGCTCAGTACTCAGGGTGCTGGTGCTCAGTACTCAGGGTGCTCAGTGCTCAGTACTCAGGGTGCTCAGTGCTCAGTACTAAGGGTGCTCAGTGCTCAGGGTGCTGGGTGCTCAGTGTTCGCGGTGCTCGGTGCTCAGTACTCAGGGTGCTGGGTGCTCAGTGCTCATGGTGCTGGGTGCTCAGTGCTCAGGGTGCTGGTTGCTCAGTGCTCAGGGTGCTGGGTGCTCAGTACTCAGGGTTTCCGGTGCTCAGTACTCGGGGTGCTCAGTGCTCAGTACTCAGGGTGCTGGGTGCTCAGTGCTCAGGGTGCTGGGTGCTCAGTACTCAGGGTGCTGGTACTCGGTGCTCAGTACGCTGGGTGCTCAGTACTCAGGTTGCTGGGTACTCAGTACTCAGGGTGCTGGGTGCTCAGTACTCAGGGTGCTCGGTGCTCAGAACTCAGGGTGCTGGGTGCTCAGTGCTCAGGGTGCTGGGTGCTCAGTACTCAGGGTGCTGGGTGCTCAGTGCTCGGGGTGTTCGGTGCTCAGTACGCTGGGTGCTCAGTACTCAGGGTGCTGGGTGCTCAGTACTCAGGGTGCTGTGTGCTCAGTACTCAGGGTGCTGGGTGCTTAGTACTCAGGGTGCTGGGTGCTTAGTACTCAGGGTGCTGGCTGCTCAGTGCTCAGGGGTGCTCGGTGCTCAGTGCTCGGGGTGCTGGGTGCTCAGTACTCAGGGTGCTCAGTGCTCAGTGCTCTGGGTGCTGGGTGCTCTGTGCTCGGGGTGCTGGGGGCTCATTGCTCAGGGTGCTGGGTGCTCAGTACTCAGGGTGCTCAGTGCTCAGTGCTCGGGGTGCTGGGTGCTCAGTGTTCGGGGTGTTGGGTGCTCAGTGCTCAGGGTGCTGGGTGCACAGTGCTCAGGGTTCTGGGTGCTCAGTGCTCGGGGCGCTGGGTACTCAGTGCTCGGGGTGCTCGGAGCTCAGTACTCAGTGTGCTGGGTGCTCAGTGCTCGGGGTGCTCTGTGCTCAGTACTCAGGGTGCTGGGTGCTCAGTGCTCGGGGTGCTCGGTGCTCAGTACGTTGGGTGCTCACTACTCAGGGTGCTGGGTGCTCAGTGCTCAGGGTGCTGGGTGCTGAGTGCTCAGGGTGCTGGGTGCTCAGTGCTCAGGGTGCTGGGTGCTCAGTACTCAGGGTGCTGGGTGCGCAGTGCTCGGGGTGCTGGGTGCTCAGTGCTCAGGGTGCTGGGTGCTCAGTGCTCAGGGTGCTGGGTGCTCAGTACTCGGGGTGCTGGGTGCTCAGTACTCAGGGTGCTGGGTGCTCAGTACTCAGGGTGCTGGGTGATCAGTACTCGGGTGCTGGGTGCTCAGTGCTCAGAGTGCTGGGTGCTCAGTGCTCGGGGTGCTGGGTGCTCAGTGCTCAGTACTCAGGGTGCTGGGTGCTCAGTGCTCTTGGTGCTGGGTGCACAGTGCTCAGTACTCAGGGTGCTGGGTGCTCAGTGCTCAGGGTGCTGGGTGCTCAGTGCTCAGGGTGCTGGGTGCTCAGTGCTCAGGGTGCTGGGTGCTCAGTGCTCAGGGTGCTGGGTACTCAGTGCTCGGGGTGCTGGGTGCTCAGTACTCAGGGTGCTGGGTGCTCCGTACTCAGGGTGCTCAGTGCTCAGTACTCAGGGTGCTCAGTGCTCAGTACTCAGGGTGCTCAGTGCTCAGGGTGCTGGGTGCTCAGTGCTCGGGGTGCTGGGTGCTCAGTCCTCAGGGTGCTGTGTGCTCAGTGCTCAGGGTGCTCGGTGCTGAGTGCTCAGTGTGCTGGGTGCTCAGTACTCAGGGTGCTGGGTGCTCAGTGCTCGGGGTGCTGGGTGCTCAGTACTCAGGGTGCTGGGTGCTCAGTGCTCAGGGTGCTGGGTGCTCAGTGCTCAGGGTGCTCGGTGCTTAGTACTCAGGTTGCTGGGTGCTCAGTACTCAGGGTGCTGGGTGCTCAGTGCTCAGGGTGCTGGGTGCTCAGTGCTCAGGGTGCTTTGTGCTCAGTACTCAGGGTGCTGTGTGCTCAGTTCTCGGGGTGCTGGGTGCTCAGTACTCAGGGAGCTGGGTGCTCAGTACTCAGGGTGCTGGGTGCTCAGTACTCGGGTGCTGGGTGCTCAGTGCTCAGGGTGCTGGGTGCTCAGTGCTCGGGGTGCTGGGTGCTCAGTGCTCAGTACTCAGGGTGCTGTGGGCTCAGTGCTCGGGGTGCTGGGTGCTCAGTGCTCAGTACTCAGGGTGCTGGGTGCTCAGTGCTCAGGGAGCTGGGTGCTCAGTGCTCAGGGTGCTGGGTGCTCAGTGCTCAGGGTGCTGGGTGCTCAGTACTCAGGGTGCTCGGTGCTTAGTACTCAGGGTGCTGGGTGCTCAGTACTCCGGGTGCTGGGTGCTCAGTGCTCAGTACTCAGGGTGCTGGGTGCTCAGTACTCAGGGTGCTGGGTGCTCAGTGCTCGGGGTGCTGGGTGCTCAGTGCTCGGGGTGCTCGGTGCTCAGTACTCAGGGTGCTGGGTGCTCAGTGCTCGGGGTGCTCAGTACTCAGCGTGCTGTGTGTTCAGTGCTCAGGGTGCTGGGTGCTCATTACTCAGGGTGCTCGGTGCTTAGTACTCAGGGTGCTGGGTGCTCAGTACTCCGGGTGCTGGGTGCTCAGTGCTCGGGGGTGCTCGGTGCTCAGTGCTCAACGTGCTGGGTGCTCAGTACTCAGGGTGATCATTGCTCAGGGTGCTGGGTGCTCAGTACTCAGGGTGCTGGGTGCTCAGTACTCAGGGTGCTCAGTGCTCAGTACTCAGGGTGCTCAGTACTCAGTACTAAGGGTGCTCAGTGCTCAGGGTGCTGGGTGCTCAGTGTTCGGGGTGCTCGGTGCTCAGTACTCAGGGTGCTGGGTGCTCAGTGCTCATGGTGCTGGGTGCTCAGTGCTCAGGGTGCTGGTTGCTCAGTGCTCAGGGTGCTGGGTGCTCAGTACTCATGGTGCTCGGTGCTCGGTGTGCTGGGTGCTCAGTGCTCGGGGTTTTCGGTGCTCAGTACTCGGGGTGCTCAGTGCTCAGTCCTCAGGGTGCTGGGTGCTCAGTGATCAGGGTGCTGGGTGCTCAGTACTCAGGGTGCTGGGTGCTCGGTGCTCAGTACGCTGGGTGCTCAGTACTCAGGTTGCTGGGTGCTCAGTACTCAGGGTGCTGGGTGCTCAGTACTCAGGGTGCTCAGTGCTCAGTACACAGGGTGCTGGGTGCTCAGTGCTAGGGTTGCTGGGTGCTCAGTGCTCAGTACTCAGGGTGCTGGGTGCTCAGTGCTCAGGGTGCTGAGTGCTCAGTACTCAGCTTGCTGGGTGCTCAGTACTCAGGGTGCTGGGTGCTCAGTGCTCAGGGTGCTGGGTGCTCCGTGCTCAGGGTGCTGGGTGCTCAGTGCTCAGGGTGCTGGGTGCTCAGTACTCAGCGTGCTGGGTGCTCAGTACTCAGGGTGCTGGGTGCTCAGTGCTCAGGGTGCTGAGTGCTCAGTACTCAGCGTGCTGGGTGCTCAGTACTCAGGGTGCTGGGTGCTCAGTGCTCAGGGTGCTGGGTGCTCAGTACTCAGGGTGCTGGGTGCTCAGTGCTCAGGGTGCTGGGTGCTCAGTGCTCAGGGTGCTGGGTGCTCAGTGCTCGGGGAGCTCGGTGCTCAGTACTCAGGGTGCTGTGTGCTCAGTACTCAGTGCTCGGGGTCCTGGGTGCTCCGTGCTCGGGGTGCTGGGTGCTCAGTACTCAGGGTGCTGGGTGCTCATTCTCGGGGTGCTGGGTGCTCAGTGCTCGGTGTGCTGGGTGCTCAGTGCTCAGGGTGCTGGGGGCTCAGTACTCAGGGTGCTGGGTGCTCAGTACTCAGGGTGCTCGGTTCTCAGTACTCAGGGTGCTGGGTGCTCATTCTCGGGGTGCTGGGTGCTCAGTGCTCGGGTTGCTGGGTGATCAGTACTCAGGGTGCTGGGGGCTCAGTACTCAGGGTGCTGGGTGCTCAGTACTCAGGGTGATCTGTTCTCAGTACTCAGGGTGCTGGGTGCTCAGTGCTCGGGGTGCTGGGTGCTCAGTACTCGGGGTGCTCAGTACTCAGGGTACTGGGTGCTCAGTACTCAGGGTTCTGGGTGCTCAGTGCTCAGGGTGCTCGGTGCTCAGTACTCGGGGTGCTGGGTGCTCAGTACTCGGGGTGCTGGGTGCTCAGTGCTCAGGGTGCTGGGTGCTCAGTGCTCGGGGAGCTGGGTGCTCAGTGCTGAGGGTGCTGGCTGCTAAGTGCTCAGGGTGCTGGGTGCTCAGTACTCAGGGTGCTAGGTGCTCAGTACTCAGGGTGCTCAGTGCTCAGTACTCAGCGTGCTGGGTGCTCAGTGCTCGGGGTGCTGGGTGCTCAGTGCTCGGGGTGCTGGGTGCTCAGTGCTCAGGGTGCTGGGTGCTCAGTACTCAGGGTGCTGGGGGCTCAGTACTCAGGGTGCTGGGTGCTCAGTGTTCAGGGTGCTGGGTGCTCAGTCCTCAGGGTGCTGGGTGCTCAGTACTCAGGGTGTTCGGTGCTCAGTACTCAGGGTGCTCAGTGCTCAGTACTCAGGGTGCTGGTTGCTCAGTGCTCGGGGTGCTCGGTGCTCAGTACTCAGGGTGCTGGGTGCTCAGTACTCAGGGTGCTGGGTGCTCAGTACTCAGGGTGCTGGGTGCTCAGTACTCAGGGTGCTGGGTGCTCAGTATTCAGGGTGCTGGGTGCTCAGTGCTCAGGGTGCTGGGTGCTCAGTACTCAGGGTGCTTGGTGCTCAGTACTTAGTGTGCTCGGTGCTCAGTACTCAGTGTGCTGGGTGCTCAGTGCTCAGGGTTCTTTGTACTCAGTACTCAGGGTTCTGGGTGCTCAGTACTCAGGGTGCTAGGTGCTCAGTGCTCAGGGTGCTGGGTGCTCAGCGCTCAGGGTGCTGGGTGCTCAGTACTCAGGGTGCTGGGTGCTCAGTGCTCAGGGTGATCGGTGCTCAGTACTCAGGGTGCTCAGTACTCAGGGTGCTGGGTTCTCAGTGCTCAGGGTGCTGGGTGCTCAGTACTCAGGGTGCTGGGTGCTCAGTGCTCGGTGTGCTGGGTGCTCAGTGCTCAGGGTGCTCAGTGCTCAGGGTGCTGGGTGCTCAGTGCTCGGGGTGCGCGGTGCTCAGGGTGCTGGGTGATCAGTCCTCAGGGTGCTCAGTGCTCAGGGTGCTGGGTGCTCAGTGCTCGGGGTGCTCGGTGCTCAGTACTCAGGGTGCTGGGTGCTCAGTACTCATGGTGCTGGGTGCTCAGTACTCAGGGGGCTGGGTGCTCAGTGCTCAGGGTGCTGGGTGCTCAGTGCTCAGGGCGCTAGGTGCTCAGTGCTCGGGGTGCTGGGTGCTCAGTGCTCGGGGTGCTGGGTGGTCAGTGCTCATTGATCAGGGTGCTGGGTGCTCAGTGCTCAGTGCTCAGGGTGCTGGGTGCTCAGTACTCAGGGTGCTGGGTGCTCAGTACTCAGGGTGCTGGGTGCTCAGTGATCAGGGTGCTGGGTGCTCAGTACTCTGGGTGTTGGGTGCTCAGTACTCAGGGTGCTGGGTGCTCAGTGCTCCGGGTGCTCGGTGCTCAGTACTCAAGGTGCTGGGTGCTCAGTGCTCAGGGTGCGGGGTGCTCAGTCTTCGGGGTGCTCCGTGCTCAGTGCTCAGGGTGCTGGGTGATCAGTGCTCGGGGTGCTCCGTGCTCAGTACTCAAGGTGCTCAGTGCTGAGTGCTCAGGGTGCTGGGTGTTCAGTACTCAGGGTGCTCAGTGCTCAGTGCTCAGGGTGCTGGGTGCTCAGTACTCAGGGTGCTGGGTGCTCAGTGCTCGGGGTGCTGGGTGCTCAGAGCTCAGGGTGATCAGTGCTCAGTACTCAGGGTGCTGGGTTCTCAGTGCTCTGGGTGCTGGGTGCTCAGTCCTAAGGGTGCTCAGTACTCAGGATGCTCTGTGCTCAGTGCTCAGTACTCAGGGTGCTCTGTACTCAGGGTGCTGGGTGCTCAGTGCTCGGGGTGCTGGGTGCTCAGTACTCAGGGTGCTGGGTGCTCAGTACTCAGGGTGCTGGGTGCTCAGTGCTTGGGGTGCTGGGTGCTCACTGCTCAGAGTGATCGGTGCTCAGTGCTCAGGCTGCTGGGTGCTCAGTGCTCGGGGTGCTGGGTGCTCAGTGCTCAGTGCTCAGGGTGCTGGGTGCTCAGTGCTCAGTGCTCAGGGTGCTGGGTGTTCAGTACTCAGGGTGCTCGGTGCTCAGTGCTCAGGGTGCTAGGTGCTCAGTACTCAGGGTGCTGGGTGCTCAGTGCTCGGGGTGCTGGGTGCTCAGTACTCAGGGTGCTGGGTGCTCAGTACTCAGGGTGCTGGGTGCTCAGTGCTCAGGGTGCTGGGTGCTCAGTACTCAGGGTGCTGGGTGCTCAGTGCTCAGGGTGCTGGGTGCTCAGTGCTCTGGGTGCTGGGTGCTCAGTGCTCAGGGTGCTGGGTGCTCAGTGCTCAGGGTGCTGGGTGCTCAGTGATCGCGGTGTTGGGTGCTGAGTGCTCAGGGTGCTGAGTGCTCAGTGCTCGGGGTGCTCGGTGCTCAGTGCGCAGGGTCCTGGGTGCTCAGTACTCAGGGTGCTGGGTGCTTAGTAATCAGGGTGCTCAGTGCTCAGTACACAGGGTGCTGGGTGCTCAGTGCTCGGGGTGCTGGGTGCTCAGTGCTCAGTACTCAGGGTGCTGGGTGCTCAGTGCTCAGGGTGCTGAGTGCTCAGTACTCAGCGTGCTGGGTGCTCAGTACTCAGGGTGCTGGGTGCTCAGTGCTCAGGGTGCTGGGTGCTCAGTGCTCAGGGTGCTGGGTGCTCAGTGCTCGGGGAGCTCGGTGCTCAGTACTCAGGGTGCTGGGTGCTCAGTACTCAGTGCTCGGGGTACTGGGTGCTCCGTGCTCGGGGTGATCTGTTCTCAGTACTCAGGGTGCTGGGTGCTCAGTGCTCGGGGCGCTGGGTGCTCAGTACTCGGGGTGCTCAGTACTCAGGGTACTGGGTGCTCAGTACTCAGGGTGCTGGGTGCTCAGAGGTCGGGGTGCTCGGTGCTCAGTCCTCGGGGTGCTGGGTGCTCAGTGCTCAGGGTGCTGGGTGCTCAGTGCTCGGGGTGCTGGGTGCTCAGTGCTGAGGGTGCTGGCTGCTCAGTGCTCAGGGTGCTGGGTGCTCAGTACTCAGGGTGCTAGGTGCTCAGTACTCAGGGTGCTCAGTGCTCAGTACTCAGCGTGCTGGGTGCTCAGTGCTCAGGGTCCTCGGTGCTCAGTACTCAGGGTGTTCAGTGCTCAGTACTCAGCGTGCTTTGTGCTCAGTGCTCAGGGTGCTGGGTGCTCAGTACTCAGGGTGCTGGGTGCTCATTCTCGGGGTGCTGGGTGCTCAGTGCTCGGGTTGCTGGGTGATCAGTACTCAGGGTGCTGGGGGCTCAGTACTCAGGGTGCTGGGTGCTCAGTACTCAGGGTGATCTGTTCTCAGTACTCAGGGTGCTGGGTGCTCAGTGCTCGGGGTGCTGGGTGCTCAGTACTCGGGGTGCTCAGTACTCAGGGTACTGGGTGCTCAGTACTCAGGGTTCTGGGTGCTCAGTGCTCAGGGTGCTCGGTGCTCAGTACTCGGGGTGCTGGGTGCTCAGTACTCGGGGTGCTGGGTGCTCAGTGCTCAGGGTGCTGGGTGCTCAGTGCTCGGGGAGCTGGGTGCTCAGTGCTGAGGGTGCTGGCTGCTAAGTGCTCAGGGTGCTGGGTGCTCAGTACTCAGGGTGCTAGGTGCTCAGTACTCAGGGTGCTCAGTGCTCAGTACTCAGCGTGCTGGGTGCTCAGTGCTCGGGGTGCTCGGTGATCAGTACTCAGGGTGCTGGGTGCTCAGTGCTCAGGGTGCTGAGTACTCAGTACTCAGGGTGCTGGGTGCTCAGTGCTCAGGGTGCTGGGTGCTCAGTGCTCAGGGTGCTGGGTGCTCAGTGCTCGGGGTGCTGGGTGCTCAGTGCTCGGGGTGCTGGGTGCTCAGTGCTCGGGGTGCTGGGTGCTCAGTGCTCAGGGTGCTGGGTGCTCAGTACTCAGGGTGCTGGGGGCTCAGTACTCAGGGTGCTGGGTGCTCAGTGTTCAGGGTGCTGGGTGCTCAGTCCTCAGGGTGCTGGGTGCTCAGTACTCAGGGTGTTCGGTGCTCAGTACTCAGGGTGCTCAGTGCTCAGTACTCAGGGTGCTGGTTGCTCAGTGCTCGGGGTGCTCGGTGCTCAGTACTCAGGGTGCTGGGTGCTCAGTACTCAGGGTGCTGGGTGCTCAGTACTCAGGGTGCTGGGTGCTCAGTACTCAGGGTGCTGGGTGCTCAGTATTCAGGGTGCTGGGTGCTCAGTGCTCAGGGTGCTGGGTGCTCAGTACTCAGGGTGCTTGGTGCTCAGTACTTAGTGTGCTCGGTGCTCAGTACTCAGTGTGCTGGGTGCTCAGTGCTCAGGGTTCTTTGTACTCAGTACTCAGGGTTCTGGGTGCTCAGTACTCAGGGTGCTAGGTGCTCAGTGCTCAGGGTGCTGGGTGCTCAGCGCTCAGGGTGCTGGGTGCTCAGTACTCAGGGTGCTGGGTGCTCAGTGCTCAGGGTGATCGGTGCTCAGTACTCAGGGTGCTCAGTACTCAGGGTGCTGGGTTCTCAGTGCTCAGGGTGCTGGGTGCTCAGTACTCAGGGTGCTGGGTGCTCAGTGCTCGGTGTGCTGGGTGCTCAGTGCTCAGGGTGCTCAGTGCTCAGGGTGCTGGGTGCTCAGTGCTCGGGGTGCTCGGTGCTCAGGGTGCTGGGTGATCAGTCCTCAGGGTGCTCAGTGCTCAGGGTGCTGGGTGCTCAGTGCTCGGGGTGCTCGGTGCTCAGTACTCAGGGTGCTGGGTGCTCAGTACTCATGGTGCTGGGTGCTCAGTACTCAGGGGGCTGGGTGCTCAGTGCTCAGGGTGCTGGGTGCTCAGTGCTCAGGGCGCTAGGTGCTCAGTGCTCGGGGTGCTGGGTGCTCAGTGCTCGGGGTGCTGGGTGGTCAGTGCTCATTGATCAGGGTGCTGGGTGCTCAGTGCTCAGTGCTCAGGGTGCTGGGTGCTCAGTACTCAGGGTGCTGGGTGCTCAGTACTCAGGGTGCTGGGTGCTCAGTGATCAGGGTGCTGGGTGCTCAGTACTCTGGGTGTTGGGTGCTCAGTACTCAGGGTGCTGGGTGCTCAGTGCTCCGGGTGCTCGGTGCTCAGTACTCAAGGTGCTGGGTGCTCAGTGCTCAGGGTGCGGGGTGCTCAGTCTTCGGGGTGCTCCGTGCTCAGTGCTCAGGGTGCTGGGTGATCAGTGCTCGGGGTGCTCGGTGCTCAGTACTCAAGGTGCTCAGTGCTGAGTGCTCAGGGTGCTGGGTGTTCAGTACTCAGGGTGCTCAGTGCTCAGTGCTCAGGGTGCTGGGTGCTCAGTACTCAGGGTGCTGGGTGCTCAGTGCTCGGGGTGCTGGGTGCTCAGAGCTCAGGGTGATCAGTGCTCAGTACTCAGGGTGCTGGGTTCTCAGTGCTCTGGGTGCTGGGTGCTCAGTCCTAAGGGTGCTCAGTACTCAGGATGCTCTGTGCTCAGTGCTCAGTACTCAGGGTGCTCTGTACTCAGGGTGCTGGGTGCTCAGTGCTCGGGGTGCTGGGTGCTCAGTACTCAGGGTGCTGGGTGCTCAGTACTCAGGGTGCTGGGTGCTCAGTGCTTGGGGTGCTGGGTGCTCACTGCTCAGAGTGATCGGTGCTCAGTGCTCAGGCTGCTGGGTGCTCAGTGCTCGGGGTGCTGGGTGCTCAGTGCTCAGTGCTCAGGGTGCTGGGTGCTCAGTGCTCAGTGCTCAGGGTGCTGGGTGTTCAGTACTCAGGGTGCTCGGTGCTCAGTGCTCAGGGTGCTAGGTGCTCAGTACTCAGGGTGCTGGGTGCTCAGTGCTCGGGGTGCTGGGTGCTCAGTACTCAGGGTGCTGGGTGCTCAGTACTCAGGGTGCTGGGTGCTCAGTGCTCAGGGTGCTGGGTGCTCAGTACTCAGGGTGCTGGGTGCTCAGTGCTCAGGGTGCTGGGTGCTCAGTGCTCTGGGTGCTGGGTGCTCAGTGCTCAGGGTGCTGGGTGCTCAGTGCTCAGGGTGCTGGGTGCTCAGTGATCGCGGTGTTGGGTGCTGAGTGCTCAGGGTGCTGAGTGCTCAGTGCTCGGGGTGCTCGGTGCTCAGTGCGCAGGGTCCTGGGTGCTCAGTACTCAGGGTGCTGGGTGCTTAGTAATCAGGGTGCTCAGTGCTCAGTACACAGGGTGCTGGGTGCTCAGTGCTCGGGGTGCTGGGTGCTCAGTGCTCAGTACTCAGGGTGCTGGGTGCTCAGTGCACAGGGTGCTGAGTGCTCAGTACTCAGCGTGCTGGGTGCTCAGTACTCAGGGTGCTGGGTGCTCAGTGCTCAGGGTGCTGGGTGCTCAGTGCTCAGGGTGCTGGGTGCTCAGTGCTCGGGGAGCTCGGTGCTCAGTACTCAGGGTGCTGGGTGCTCAGTACTCAGTGCTCGGGGTACTGGGTGCTCCGTGCTCGGGGTGATCTGTTCTCAGTACTCAGGGTGCTGGGTGCTCAGTGCTCGGGGCGCTGGGTGCTCAGTACTCGGGGTGCTCAGTACTCAGGGTACTGGGTGCTCAGTACTCAGGGTGCTGGGTGCTCAGAGGTCGGGGTGCTCGGTGCTCAGTCCTCGGGGTGCTGGGTGCTCAGTGCTCAGGGTGCTGGGTGCTCAGTGCTCGGGGTGCTGGGTGCTCAGTGCTGAGGGTGCTGGCTGCTCAGTGCTCAGGGTGCTGGGTGCTCAGTACTCAGGGTGCTAGGTGCTCAGTACTCAGGGTGCTCAGTGCTCAGTACTCAGCGTGCTGGGTGCTCAGTGCTCAGGGTCCTCGGTGCTCAGTACTCAGGGTGTTCAGTGCTCAGTACTCAGCGTGCTTTGTGCTCAGTGCTCAGGGTGCTGGGTGCTCAGTACTCAGGGTGCTGGGAGCTCAGTATTCAGGGTGCTGGGTGCTCAGTACTCAGGGTGCTGGGTGCTCAGTGCACGGGGTGCTCGGTGATCAGTACTCAGGGTGCTGGGTGCTCAGTGCTCAGGGTGCTGAGTACTCAGTACTCAGGGTGCTGGGTGCTCAGTGCTCAGGGTGCTGGGTGCTCAGTGCTCAGGGTCCTGGGTGCTCAGTGCTCGGGGTGCTGGGTGCTCAGTGCTCGGGGTGCTGGGTGCTCAGTGCTCAGGGTGCTGGGTGCTCAGTACTCAGGGTGCTGGGTGCTCATTACTCAGGGTGCTGGGTGCTCAGTGCTCAGGGTGCTGGGTGCTCAGTCCTCAGGGTGCTGGGTGCTCAGTACTCAGGGTGTTCGGTGCTTAGTACTCAGGGTGCTCAGTGCTCAGTACTCAGGGTGCTGGTTGCTCAGTGCTCGGGGTGCTCGGTGCTCAGTATTCAGGGTGCTGGGTGCTCAGTACTCAGGGTGCTGGGTGCTCCGTACTCAGGGTGCTGGGTGCTCAGTACTCAGGGTTCTGGGTGCTCAGTACTCAGGGTGCTGGGTGCTCAATGCTCAGGGTGCTGGGTGCTCAGTGCTCAGGGTGCTGGGTGCTCAGTACTCAGGGTGCTGGGTGCTCAGTGCTCAGGGTGATCGGTGCTCAGTACTCAGGGTGCTCAGTACTCAGGGTGCTGGGTGCTCAGTACTCAGGGTGCTGGGTGCTCAGTGCTCAGGGTGCTGGGTGCTCAGTGCTCTGGGTGCTGGGTGCTCAGTGCTCAGGGTGCTGAGTGCTCAGTGCTCAGGGTGCTGGGTGCTCAGTGATCGGGGTGATGGGTGCTGAGTGCTCAGGGTGCGGGGTGCTCAGTGCTCGGGGTGCTCGGTGCTCAGTGCTCAGGGTCCTGGGTGCTCAGTACTCAGGGTGCTGGGTTCTTAGTAATCAGGGTGCTCAGTGCTCAGTACACAGGGTGCTGGGTGCTCAGTGCTTAGAGTGTTGGGTGCTCAGTACTCAGGGTGCTGGGTGCTCAGTGCTCAGTGCTCAGGGTGCTCAGTGCTCAGGGTGCTGGGTGCTCAGGGTGCTGGGTGCTCAGGGTGCTGGGTGCTCAGTGCTCGGGGTGCTGGGTGCTCAGTGCTCAGTGCTCAGGGTGCTGGGTGCTCAGTGCTCAGTGCTCAGGGTGCTGGGTGTTCAGTACTCAGGGTGCTCGGTGCTCAGTGCTCAGGGTGCTAGGTGCTCAGTACTCAGGGTGCTGGGTGCTCAGTGCTCGGGGTGCTGGGTGCTCAGTACTCAGGGTGCTGGGTGCTCAGTACTCAGGGTGCTGGGTGCTCAGTGCTCAGGGTGCTCCGTGCTCAGTACTCAGGGTGCTCGGTGCTCAGTACTCAGGGTGCTGGGTGATCAGTGCTCAGGGTGCTGGGTGCTCAGTGCTCAGGGTGCTGGGTGCTCAGTGCTCAGGGTGCTGGGTGCTCAGTGCTCAGGGTGCTGGGTGCTCAGTGATCGGGGTGATGGGTGCTGAGTGCTCAGGGTGCTGAGTGCTCAGTGCTCGGGTTGCTCGGTGCTCAGTGCTCAGGGTCCTGGGTGGTCAGTACTCAGGGTGCTGGGTGCTTAGTAATCAGGGTGCTCAGTGCTCAGTACACAGGGTGCTGGGTGCTCAGTGCTCGGGGTGCTGGGTGCTCAGTGCTCAGTACTCAGGGTGCTGGGTGCTCAGTGCTCAGGGTGCTGAGTGCTCAGTACTCAGCGTGCTGGGTGCTCAGTACTCAGGGTGCTGGGTGCTCAGTGCTCAGGGTGCTGGGTGCTCAGTGGTCAGGGTGCTGGGTGCTCAGTGCTCGGGGAGCTCGGTGCTCAATACTCAGGGTGCTCAGTACTCAGTGCTCGGGGTCCTGGGTGCTCCGTGCTCTGGGTGATCTGTTCTCAGTACTCAGGGTGCTGGGTGCTCAGTGCTCGGGTTGCTGGGTGCTCAGTACTCGGGGTGCTCAGTACTCAGGGTACGGGGTGCTCAGTACTCAGGGTGCTGGGTGCTCAGAGCTCGGGGTGCTCGGTGCTCAGTACTCGGGGTGCTGGGTGCTCAGTGCTCAGGGTGCTGGGTGCTCAGAGCTCGGGGTGCTGGGTGCTCAGTGCTGAGGGTGCTGGCTGCTCAGTGCTCAGGGTGCTGGGTGCTCAGTACTCAGGGTGCTAGGTGCTCAGTACTCAGGGTGCTCAGTGCTCAGTACTCAGCGTGCTGGGTGCTCAGTGCTCAGGGTCCTCGGTGCTCAGTACTCAGGGTGTTCAGTGCTCAGTACGCAGCGTGCTTTGTGCTCAGTGCTCAGGGTGCTGGGTGCTCAGTACTCAGGGTGCTGGGTGCTCAGTATTCAGGGTGCTGGGTGCTCAGTACACAGGGTGCTGGGTGCTCAGTGCACGGGGTGCTCGGTGATCAGTACTCAGGGTGCTGGGTGCTCAGTGCTCAGGGTGCTGAGTACTCAGTACTCAGGGTGCTGGGTGCTCAGTGCTCAGGGTGCTGGGTGCTCAGGGTGCTGGGTGCTCAGTTCTCAGGGTGCTGGGTGCTCAGTGCTCGGGGTGCTGGGTTCTCAGTGCTCAGGGTGCTGGGTGCTCTGTACTCAGGGTGCTGGGTGCTCATTACTCAGGGTGCTGGGTGCTCAGTGCTCAGGGTGCTGGGTGCTCAGTCCTCAGGGTGCTGGGTGCTCAGTACTCAGGGTGTTCGGTGCTTAGTACTCAGGGTGCTCAGTGCTCAGTACTCAGGGTGCTGGTTGCTCAGTGCTCGGGGTGCTCGGTGCTCAGTACTCAGGGTGCTGGGTGCTCAGTACTCAGGGTGCTGGGTGCTCCGTACTCAGGGTGCTGGGTGCTCAGTACTCAGGGTGCTGAGTGCTCAGTACTCAGGGTGCTGGGTGCTCAGTGCTCAGGGTGCTGGGTGCTCAGTACTCAGGGTGCTGGGTGCTCAGTACTCAGGGTGCTCGGTGCTCAGTACTCAGGGTGCTGGGTGCTCAGTGCTCAGGGTGTTTGTACTCAGTACTCAGGGTTCTGGGTGCTCAGTACTCAGGGTGCTGGGTGCTCAGTGCTCAGGGTGCTGGGTGCTCAGTGCTCAGGGTGCTGTGTGCTCAGTACTCAGGGTGCTGGGTGCTCAGTGCTCAGGGTGATCGGTGCTCAGTACTGAGGGTGCTCAGTACTCAGGGTGCTGGGTGCTCAGTGCTCAGGGTGCTGGGTGCTCAGTATTCAGGGTGCTCATTGCTCAGGGTGTTGGGTGCTCAGGGTGCTGGGTGCTCAGTGCTCGGGGTGCTGTGTGCTCAGTGCTCAGTGCTCAGGGTGCTGGGTGCTCAGTGCTCAGGGTGCTGTGTGCTCAGTGCTCAGTACTCAGCGTGCTGGGTGCTCAGTGCTCAGAGTGTTGGGTGCTCAGTACTCAGGGTGCTCGGTGCTCAGCGCTCAGTGCTCAGGGTGCTCAGTGCTCAGGGTGCTCAGTGCTCAGGGTGCTGGGTGCTCAGGGTGCTGGGTGCTCAGTGCTCGGGGTGCTGGGTGCTAAGTGCTCAGTGCTCAGGATGCTGGGTGCTCAGTGCTCAGTGCTCAGGGTGCTGGGTGTTCAGTACTCAGGGTGCTCGGTGCTCAGTGCTCAGGGTGCTAGGTGCTCAGTACTCAGGGTGCTGGGTGCTCAGTGCTCAGTGTGATCAGTGCTCAGTACTCAGGGTGCTGGGTGCTCAGTACTCAGGGTGCTGGGTGCTCAGTGCTCAGGGTGCTGGGTGCTCAGTACTCAGGGTGCTGGGTGCTCAGTACTCAGGGTGCTCCGTGCTCAGTACTCAGGGTGCTGGGTGCTCAGTGCTCAGGGTGCTTTGTACTCAGTACTCAGGGTTCTGGGTGCTCAGTACTCAGGGTGCTGGGTGCTCAATGCTCAGGGTGCTGGGTGCTCAGTGCTCAGGGTGCTGGGTGCTCAGTACTCAGGGTGCTGGGTGCTCAGTGCTCAGGGTGATCGGTGCTCAGTACTCAGGGTGCTCAGTACTCAGGGTGCTGGGTGCTCAGTACTCAGGGTGCTGGGTGCTCAGTGCTCAGGGTGCTGGGTGCTCAGTGCTCTGGGTGCTGGGTGCTCAGTGCTCAGGGTGCTGGGTGCTCAGTGCTCAGGGTGCTGGGTGCTCAGTGATCGGGGTGATGGGTGCTGAGTGCTCAGGGTGCTGGGTGCTCAGTGCTCGGGGTGCTCTGTGCTCAGTGCTCAGGGTCCTGGGTGCTCAGTACTCAATGTGCTGGGTGCTTAGTAATCAGGGTGCTCAGTGCTCAGGACACAGGGTGCTGGGTGATCAGTGCTCGGGGTGCTGGGTGCGGAGTGCTCAGTACTCAAGGTGCTGGGTGCTCAGTGCTCAGGGTGCTGGGTGCTCAGTGCTCAGGGTGCTGGGTGCTCAGTGCTCGGGGAGCTCGGTGCTCAGTACTCAGGGTGCTGGGTGCTCAGTACTCAGTGCTCGGGGTCCTGGGTGCTCCGTGCTCGGGGTGCTGGGTGCTCAGTACTCAGGGTGCTGGGTGCTCATTCTCGGGGTGCTGGGTGCTCAGTGCTCGGGGTGCTGGGTGCTCAGTACTCAGGGTGCTGGGGGCTCAGTACTCAGGGTGCTGGGTGCTCAGTACTCAGGGTGCTCGGTTCTCAGTACTCAGGGTGCTGGGTGCTCATTCTCGGGGTGCTGGGTGCTCAGTGCTCGGGGTGCTGGGTGCTCAGTACTCAGGGTGCTGGGGGCTCAGTACTCAGGGTGCTGGGTGCTCAGTACTCAGGGTAATCTGTTCTCAGTACTCAGGGTGCTGGGTGCTCAGTGCTCGGGGTGCTGGGTGCTCAGTACTCAGGGTGCTGGGTGCTCAGTGCTCGGGTTGCTGGGTGCTCAGTGCTCAGGGTGCTGGGTGCTCAGTGCTCAGTGTGCTGGGTGCTCAGTACTCAGGGTGCTGGGTGCTTAGTACTCAGGGTGCTCAGTGCTCAGTACACAGGGTGCTGGGTGCTCAGTGCTCGGGGTGCTGGGTGCTCAGTGCTCAGTACTCAGGGTGCTGGGTGCTCAGTGCTCAGGGTGCTGGGTGCTCAGTACTCAGCGTGCTGGGTGCTCAGTACTCAGGGTGCTGGGTGCTCAGTGCTCAGGGTGCTGGGTGCTCAGTCCTCAGGGTGCTGGGTGCTCAGGGATCGGGGTGCTGGGTGCTCAGTACTCAGGGTGCTCAGAGCTCGGTTAGCTCGGTGCTCAGTACTCAGGGTGCTGGGTGCTCAGTACTCAGTTATCGGGGTCCTGGGTGCTCCGTGCTCGGGGTGCTGGGTGCTCAGTGCTCTGGGTGCTGGGTGCTCAGTACTCAGGGTGCTGGGTGCTCAGTACTCAGGGTGCTGGGTGCTCAGTGCTCAGCGTGCTGTGTGCTCAGTACTCAGGGTGCTGGGTGCTCAGTACTCAGGGTGCTCGGTGCTCAGTACTCAGGGTGCTGGGTCCTCAGTGCTCAGGGTGCTGGGTACTCAGTACTCAGGGTGCTGGGTGCTCAGTACTCAGGGTGCTGGGTGCTCAGTGCTCAGGGTGCTGGGTGCTCAGTGCTCAGGGTGCTGGGTGCTCAGTACTCAGGGTGCTGGGTGCTCAGTGCTCAGGGTGATCGGTGCTCAGTACTCAGGGTGCTCAGTACTCAGGGTGCTGGGTGCTCAGTGCTCAGGGTGCTGGGTGCTCAGTACTCAGGGTGCTGGGTGCTCAGTGCTCGGGGTGCTGGGTGCTCAGTGCTCAGGGTGATCGGTGCTCAGTACTCAGGGTGCTGGGTGCTCAGTGCTCAGGGTGCTGGGTGCTCAGTCCTCAGGGTGCTCAGTGCTCAGGGTGCTGGGTGTTCAGTACTCATGGTGCTGGGTGCTCAGTACTCAGGGTCCTGGGTGCTCAGTGCTCAGTGTGCTGGGTGCTCAGTGCTCAGGGCGCTGGGTGCTCAGTGCTCGGGGTGCTGGGTGCTCAGTGCTCGGGGTGCTGGGTGGTCAGTGCTCAGTGCTCAAGGTGCTGGGTGCTCAGTGCTCAGTGCTCAGGGTGCTGGGTGCTCAGTACTCAGGGTGCTGGGTGCTCAGTACTCAGGGTGTTGGGTGCTCAGTACTCAGGGTGCTCAGTGCTCAGTACTCGGGGTGCTGGGTGCTCAGTGCTCAGTGTGCTCAGTGCTCAGTTCTCAGGGTGCTGGGTGCTCAGTGCTCGGGGCGCTGGGTGCTCAGTGCTCGGGGTGCTGGGTGCTCAGTACTCAGGGTGCTGTGTGCTCAGTGCTCAGTACTCAGCGTGCTGGGTGCTCAGTGCTCAGAGTGTTGGGTGCTCAGTACTCAGGGTGCTGGGTGCTCAGTGCTCAGTGCTCAGGGTGCTCAGTGCTCAGGGTGCTCAGTGCTCAGGGTGCTGTGTGCTCAGGGTGCTGGGTGCTCAGTGCTCAGGGTGCTGGGTGCTCAGTGCTCAGTGCTCAGGGTGCTGGGTGCTCAGTGCTCAGTGCTCAGGGTGCTGGGTGTTCAGTACTCAGGGTGCTCGGTGCTCAGTGCTCAGGGTGCTAGGTGCTCAGTACTCAGGGTGCTGGGTGCTCAGTGCTCGGGGTGCTGGGTGCTCAGTACTCAGGGTGCTGGGTGCTCAGTACTCAGGGTGCTGGGTGCTCAGTGCTCAGGGTGCTGGGTGCTCAGTGCTCTGGGTGCTGGGTGCTCAGTGCTCAGGGTGCTGGGTGCTCAGTGCTCAGGGTGCTGGGTGCTCAGTGATCGGGGTGATGGGTGCTGAGTGCTCAGGGTGCTGAGTGCTCAGTGCTCGGGGTGCTCGTTGCTCAGTGCTCAGGGTCCTGGGTGCTCAGTACTCAGGGTGCTGGGTGCTTAGTAATCAGGGTGCTCAGTGCTCAGTACACAGGGTGCTGGGTGCTCAGTGCTCGGGGTGCTGGGTGCTCAGTGCTCAGTACTCAGGGTGCTGGGTGCTCAGTGCTCAGGGTGCTGAGTGCTCAGTACTCAGCGTGCTGGGTGCTCAGTACTCAGGGTGCTGGGTGCTCAGTGCTCAGGGTGCTGGGTGCTCAGTGCTCAGGGTGCTGGGTGCTCAGTGCTCGGGGAGCTCGGTGCTCAGTACTCAGGGTGCTGGGTGCTCAGTACTCAGTGCTCGGGGTCCTGGGTGCTCTGTGCTCGGGGTGATCTGTTCTCAGTACTCAGGGTGCTGGGTGCTCAGTGCTCGGGGTGCTGGGTGCTCAGTACTCGGGGCGCTCAGTACTCAGGGTACTGGATGCTCAGTACTCAGGGTGCTGGGTGCTCAGAGCTCGGGGTGCTCGGTGCTCAGTACTCGGGGTGCTGGGTGCTCAGTGCTCAGGGTGCTGGGTGCTCAGTGCTCGGGGTGCTGGGTGCTCAGTGCTGAGGGTGCTGGCTGCTCAGTGCTCAGGGTGCTGGGTGCTCAGTACTCAGGGTGCTAGGTGCTCAGTACTCAGGGTGCTCAGTGCTCAGTACTCAGCGTGCTGGGTGCTCAGTGCTCAGGGTCCTCGGTGCTCAGTACTCAGGCTGTTCAGTGCTCAGTACTCAGCGTGCTTTGTGCTCAGTGATCAGGGTGCTGGGTGCTCAGTACTCAGGGTGCTGGGTGCTCAGTATTCAGGGTGATGGGTGCTCAGTACTCAGGGTGCTGGGTGCTCAGTGCACGGGGTGCTCGGTGATCAGTACTCAGGGTGCTGGGTGCTCAGTGCTCAGGGTGCTGAGTACTCAGTACTCAGGGTGCTGGGTGCTCAGTACACAGGGTGCTGGGTGCTCAGTGCTCGGGGTGCTGGGTGCTCAGTGCTCAGTACTCAGGGTGCTGGGTGCTCAGTGCTCAGGGTGCTGGGTGCTCAGTACTCAGGGTGCTGGGTGCTCAGTATTCAGGGTGCTGGGTGCTCAGTACTCAGGGTGCTGGGTGCTCAGTGCTCGGGGTGCTCGGTGCTCAGTGCTCAGTGTGCTGGGTGCTCAGTACTCAGGGTGCTGGGTGCTTAGTACTCAGGGTGCTCAGTGCTCAGTACACAGGGTGCTGGGTGCTCAGTGCTCGGGGTGCTGGGTGCTCAGTGCTCAGTACTCAGGGTGCTGGGTGCTCAGTGCTCAGGGTGCTGGGTGCTCAGTACTCAGCGTGCTGGGTGCTCAGTACTCAGGGTGCTGGGTGCTCAGTGCTCAGGGTGCTGGGTGCTCAGTCCTCAGGGTGCTGGGTGCTCAGTGATCAGGGTGCTGGGTGCTCAGTACTCAGGGTGCTCAGTGCTCGGTTAGCTCGGTGCTCAGTACTCAGGGTGTTGGGTGCTCAGTACTCAGTTCTCGGGGTCCTGGGTGCTCCGTGCTCGGGTTGCTGGGTGCTCAGTGCTCTGGGTGCTGGGTGCTCAGTACTCAGGGTGCTGGGTGCTCAGTACTCAGGGTGCTGGGTGCTCAGTGCTCAGGGTGCTGTGTGCTCAGTACTCAGGGTGCTGGGTGCTCAGTACTCAGGGTGCTCGGTGCTCAGTACTCAGGGTGCTGGGTCCTCAGTGCTCAGGGTGCTGGGTACTCAGTACTCAGGGTGCTGGGTGCTCAGTACTCAGGGTGCTGGGTGCTCAGTGCTCAGGGTGCTGGGTGCTCAGTGCTCAGGGTGCTGGGTGCTCAGTACTCAGGGTGCTGGGTGCTCAGTGCTCAGGGTGATCGGTGCTCAGTACTCAGGGTGCTCAGTACTCAGGGTGCTGGGTGCTCAGTGCTCAGGGTGCTGGGTGCTCAGTACTCAGGGTGCTGGGTGCTCAGTGCTCGGGGTGCTGGGTGCTCAGTGCTCAGGGTGCTGGGTGCTCAGTACTCATGGTGCTGGGTGCTCAGTACTCAGGGTCCTGGGTGCTCAGTGCTCAGTGTGCTGGGTGCTCAGTGCTCAGGGCGCTGGGTGCTCAGTGCTCGGGGTGCTGGGTGCTCAGTGCTCGGGGTGCTGGGTGGTCAGTGCTCAGTGCTCAAGGTGCTGGGTGCTCAGTGCTCAGTGCTGAGGGTGCTGGGTGCTCAGTATTCAGGGTGCTCATTGCTCAGGGTGTTGGGTGCTCAGGGTGCTGGGTGCTCAGTGCTCGGGGTGCTGTGTGCTCAGTGCTCAGTGCTCAGGGTGGTGGGTGCTCAGTGCTCAGGGTGCTGTGTGCTCAGTGCTCAGTACTCAGCGTGCTGGGTGCTCAGTGCTCAGAGTGTTGGGTGCTCAGTACTCAGGGTGCTCGGTGCTCAGTGCTCAGTGCTCAGGGTGCTCAGTGCTCAGGGTGCTCAGTGCTCAGGGTGCTGGGTGCTCAGGGTGCTGGGTGCTCAGTGCTCGGGGTGCTGGGTGCTAAGTGCTCAGTGCTCAGGATGCTGGGTGCTCAGTGCTCAGTGCTCAGGGTGCTGGGTGTTCAGTACTCAGGGTGCTCGGTGCTCAGTGCTCAGGGTGCTAGGTGCTCAGTACTCAGGGTGCTGGGTGCTCAGTGCTCAGTGTGATCAGTGCTCAGTACTCAGGGTGCTGGGTGCTCAGTACTCAGGGTGCTGGGTGCTCAGTGCTCAGGGTGCTGGGTGCTCAGTACTCAGGGTGCTGGGTGCTCAGTACTCAGTGTGCTCCGTGCTCAGTACTCAGGGTGCTGGGTGCTCAGTGCTCAGGGTGCTTTGTACTCAGTACTCAGGGTTCTGGGTGCTCAGTACTCAGGGTGCTGGGTGCTCAATGCTCAGGGTGCTGGGTGCTCAGTGCTCAGGGTGCTGGGTGCTCAGTACTCAGGGTGCTGGGTGCTCAGTGCTCAGGGTGATCGGTGCTCAGTACTCAGGGTGCTCAGTACTCAGGGTGCTGGGTGCTCAGTACTCAGGGTGCTGGGTGCTCAGTGCTCAGGGTGCTGGGTGCTCAGTGCTCTGGGTGCTGGGTGCTCAGTGCTCAGGGTGCTGGGTGCTCAGTGCTCAGGGTGCTGGGTGCTCAGTGATCGGGGTGATGGGTGCTGAGTGCTCAGGGTGCTGGGTGCTCAGTGCTCGGGGTGCTCTGTGCTCAGTGCTCAGGGTCCTGGGTGCTCAGTACTCAATGTGCTGGGTGCTTAGTAATCAGGGTGCTCAGTGCTCAGGACACAGGGTGCTGGGTGATCAGTGCTCGGGGTGCTGGGTGCGGAGTGCTCAGTACTCAAGGTGCTGGGTGCTCAGTGCTCAGGGTGCTGGGTGCTCAGTGCTCAGGGTGCTGGGTGCTCAGTGCTCGGGGAGCTCGGTGCTCAGTACTCAGGGTGCTGGGTGCTCAGTACTCAGTGCTCGGGGTCCTGGGTGCTCCGTGCTCGGGGTGCTGGGTGCTCAGTACTCAGGGTGCTGGGTGCTCATTCTCGGGGTGCTGGGTGCTCAGTGCTCGGGGTGCTGGGTGCTCAGTACTCAGGGTGCTGGGGGCTCAGTACTCAGGGTGCTGGGTGCTCAGTACTCAGGGTGCTCGGTTCTCAGTACTCAGGGTGCTGGGTGCTCATTCTCGGGGTGCTGGGTGCTCAGTGCTCGGGGTGCTGGGTGCTCAGTACTCAGGGTCCTGGGGGCTCAGTACTCAGGGTGCTGGGTGCTCAGTACTCAGGGTAATCTGTTCTCAGTACTCAGGGTGCTGGGTGCTCAGTGCTCGGGGTGCTGGGTGCTCAGTACTCAGGGTGCTGGGTGCTCAGTGCTCGGGTTGCTGGGTGCTCAGTGCTCAGGGTGCTGGGTGCTCAGTGCTCAGTGTGCTGGGTGCTCAGTACTCAGGGTGCTGGGTGCTTAGTACTCAGGGTGCTCAGTGCTCAGTACACAGGGTGCTGGGTGCTCAGTGCTCGGGGTGCTGGGTGCTCAGTGCTCAGTACTCAGGGTGCTGGGTGCTCAGTGCTCAGGGTGCTGGGTGCTCAGTACTCAGCGTGCTGGGTGCTCAGTACTCAGGGTGATGGGTGCTCAGTGCTCAGGGTGCTGGGTGCTCAGTCCTCAGGGTGCTGGGTGCTCAGGGATCGGGGTGCTGGGTGCTCAGTACTCAGGGTGCTCAGAGCTCGGTTAGCTCGGTGCTCAGTACTCAGGGTGCTGGGTGCTCAGTACTCAGTTATCGGGGTCCTGGGTGCTCCGTGCTCGGGGTGCTGGGTGCTCAGTGCTCTGGGTGCTGGGTGCTCAGTACTCAGGGTGCTGGGTGCTCAGTACTCAGGGTGCTGGGTGCTCAGTGCTCAGCGTGCTGTGTGCTCAGTACTCAGGGTGCTGGGTGCTCAGTACTCAGGGTGCTCGGTGCTCAGTACTCAGGGTGCTGGGTCCTCAGTGCTCAGGGTGCTGGGTACTCAGTACTCAGGGTGCTGGGTGCTCAGTACTCAGGGTGCTGGGTGCTCAGTGCTCAGGGTGCTGGGTGCTCAGTGCTCAGGGTGCTGGGTGCTCAGTACTCAGGGTGCTGGGTGCTCAGTGCTCAGGGTGATCGGTGCTCAGTACTCAGGGTGCTCAGTACTCAGGGTGCTGGGTGCTCAGTGCTCAGGGTGCTGGGTGCTCAGTACTCAGGGTGCTGGGTGCTCAGTGCTCGGGGTGCTGGGTGCTCAGTGCTCAGGGTGATCGGTGCTCAGTACTCAGGGTGCTGGGTGCTCAGTGCTCAGGGTGCTGGGTGCTCAGTCCTCAGGGTGCTCAGTGCTCAGGGTGCTGGGTGTTCAGTACTCATGGTGCTGGGTGCTCAGTACTCAGGGTCCTGGGTGCTCCGTGCTCAGTGTGCTGGGTGCTCAGTGCTCAGGGCGCTGGGTGCTCAGTGCTCGGGGTGCTGGGTGCTCAGTGCTCGGGGTGCTGGGTGGTCAGTGCTCAGTGCTCAAGGTGCTGGGTGCTCAGTGCTCAGTGCTCAGGGTGCTGGGTGCTCAGTACTCAGGGTGCTGGGTGCTCAGTACTCAGGGTGTTGGGTGCTCAGTACTCAGGGTGCTCAGTGCTCAGTACTCGGGGTGCTGGGTGCTCAGTGCTCAGTGTGCTCAGTGCTCAGTTCTCAGGGTGCTGGGTGCTCAGTGCTCGGGGCGCTGGGTGCTCAGTGCTCGGGGTGCTGGGTGCTCAGTACTCAGGGTGCTGTGTGCTCAGTGCTCAGTACTCAGCGTGCTGGGTGCTCAGTGCTCAGAGTGTTGGGTGCTCAGTACTCAGGGTGCTGGGTGCTCAGTGCTCAGTGCTCAGGGTGCTCAGTGCTCAGGGTGCTCAGTGCTCAGGGTGCTGGGTGCTCAGGGTGCTGGGTGCTCAGTGCTCAGGGTGCTGGGTGCTCAGTGCTCAGTGCTCAGGGTGCTGGGTGCTCAGTGCTCAGTGCTCAGGGTGCTGGGTGTTCAGTACTCAGGGTGCTCGGTGCTCAGTGCTCAGGGTGCTAGGTGCTCAGTACTCAGGGTGCTGGGTGCTCAGTGCTCGGGGTGCTGGGTGCTCAGTACTCAGGGTGCTGGGTGCTCAGTACTCAGGGTGCTGGGTGCTCAGTGCTCAGGGTGCTGGGTGCTCAGTGCTCTGGGTGCTGGGTGCTCAGTGCTCAGGGTGCTGGGTGCTCAGTGCTCAGGGTGCTGGGTGCTCAGTGATCGGGGTGATGGGTGCTGAGTGCTCAGGGTGCTGAGTGCTCAGTGCTCGGGGTGCTCGTTGCTCAGTGCTCAGGGTCCTGGGTGCTCAGTACTCAGGGTGCTGGGTGCTTAGTAATCAGGGTGCTCAGTGCTCAGTACACAGGGTGCTGGGTGCTCAGTGCTCGGGGTGCTGGGTGCTCAGTGCTCAGTACTCAGGGTGCTGGGTGCTCAGTGCTCAGGGTGCTGAGTGCTCAGTACTCAGCGTGCTGGGTGCTCAGTACTCAGGGTGCTGGGTGCTCAGTGCTCAGGGTGCTGGGTGCTCAGTGCTCAGGGTGCTGGGTGCTCAGTGCTCGGGGAGCTCGGTGCTCAGTACTCAGGGTGCTGGGTGCTCAGTACTCAGTGCTCGGGGTCCTGGGTGCTCTGTGCTCGGGGTGATCTGTTCTCAGTACTCAGGGTGCTGGGTGCTCAGTGCTCGGGGTGCTGGGTGCTCAGTACTCGGGGCGCTCAGTACTCAGGGTACTGGATGCTCAGTACTCAGGGTGCTGGGTGCTCAGAGCTCGGGGTGCTCGGTGCTCAGTACTCGGGGTGCTGGGTGCTCAGTGCTCAGGGTGCTGGGTGCTCAGTGCTCGGGGAGCTGGGTGCTCAGTGCTGAGGGTGCTGGCTGCTCAGTGCTCAGGGTGCTGGGTGCTCAGTACTCAGGGTGCTAGGTGCTCAGTACTCAGGGTGCTCAGTGCTCAGTACTCAGCGTGCTGGGTGCTCAGTGCTCAGGGTCCTCGGTGCTCAGTACTCAGGCTGTTCAGTGCTCAGTACTCAGCGTGCTTTGTGCTCAGTGCTCAGGGTGCTGGGTGCTCAGTACTCAGGGTGCTGGGTGCTCAGTATTCAGGGTGCTGGGTGCTCAGTACTCAGGGTGCTGGGTGCTCAGTGCACGGGGTGCTCGGTGATCAGTACTCAGGGTGCTGGGTGCTCAGTGCTCAGGGTGCTGAGTACTCAGTACTCAGGGTGCTGGGTGCTCAGTACACAGGGTGCTGGGTGCTCAGTGCTCGGGGTGCTGGGTGCTCAGTGCTCAGTACTCAGGGTGCTGGGTGCTCAGTGCTCAGGGTGCTGGGTGCTCAGTACTCAGGGTGCTGGGTGCTCAGTATTCAGGGTGCTGGGTGCTCAGTACTCAGGGTGCTGGGTGCTCAGTGCTCGGGGTGCTCGGTGCTCAGTGCTCAGTGTGCTGGGTGCTCAGTACTCAGGGTGCTGGGTGCTTAGTACTCAGGGTGCTCAGTGCTCAGTACACAGGGTGCTGGGTGCTCAGTGCTCGGGGTGCTGGGTGCTCAGTGCTCAGTACTCAGGGTGCTGGGTGCTCAGTGCTCAGGGTGCTGGGTGCTCAGTACTCAGCGTGCTGGGTGCTCAGTACTCAGGGTGCTGGGTGCTCAGTGCTCAGGGTGCTGGGTGCTCAGACCTCAGGGTGCTGGGTGCTCAGTGATCAGGGTGCTGGGTGCTCAGTACTCAGGGTGCTCAGTGCTCGGTTAGCTCGGTGCTCAGTACTCAGGGTGTTGGGTGCTCAGTACTCAGTTCTCGGGGTCCTGGGTGCTCCGTGCTCGGGTTGCTGGGTGCTCAGTGCTCTGGGTGCTGGGTGCTCAGTACTCAGGGTGCTGGGTGCTCAGTACTCAGGGTGCTGGGTGCTCAGTGCTCAGGGTGCTGTGTGCTCAGTACTCAGGGTGCTGGGTGCTCAGTACTCAGGGTGCTCGGTGCTCAGTACTCAGGGTGCTGGGTCCTCAGTGCTCAGGGTGCTGGGTACTCAGTACTCAGGGTGCTGGGTGCTCAGTACTCAGGGTGCTGGGTGCTCAGTGCTCAGGGTGCTGGGTGCTCAGTGCTCAGGGTGCTGGGTGCTCAGTACTCAGGGTGCTGGGTGCTCAGTGCTCAGGGTGATCGGTGCTCAGTACTCAGGGTGCTCAGTACTCAGGGTGCTGGGTGCTCAGTGCTCAGGGTGCTGGGTGCTCAGTACTCATGGTGCTGGGTGCTCAGTGCTCAGGGTGCTGGGTGCTCAGTACTCAGGGTGCTGGGTGCTCAGTGCTCGGGGTGCTGGGTGCTCAGTGCTCAGGGTGCTGGGTGCTCAGTACTCATGGTGCTGGGTGCTCAGTACTCAGGGTCCTGGGTGCTCAGTGCTCAGTGTGCTGGGTGCTCAGTGCTCAGGGCGCTGGGTGCTCAGTGCTCGGGGTGCTGGGTGCTCAGTGCTCGGGGTGCTGGGTGGTCAGTGCTCAGTGCTCAAGGTGCTGGGTGCTCAGTGCTCAGTGCTGAGGGTGCTGGGTGCTCAGTACTCAGGGTGCTGGGTGCTCAGTACTCAGGGTGCTGGGTGCTCAGTTCTCAGGGTGCTGGGTGATCAGTACTCTGGGTGTTGGGTGCTCAGTACTCAGGGTGCTCAGTGCTCAGTACTCGGGGTGCTGGGTGCTCAGTGCTCAGTGTGCTCAGTGCTCAGTGCTCAGGGTGCTGGGTGCTCAGTGCTCGGGGCGCTGGGTGCTCAGTGCTCGGGGTGCTGGGTGCTCAGTACTCAGGGTGCTGTGTGCTCAGTGCTCAGTACTCAGCGTGCTGGGTGCTCAGTGCTCAGAGTGTTGGGTGCTCAGTACTCAGGGTGCTGGGTGCTCAGTGCTCAGTGCTCAGGGTGCTCAGTGCTCCGGGTGCTCAGTGCTCAGGGTGCTGGGTGCTCAGGGTGCTGGGTGCTCAGTGCTCGGGGTGCTGGGTGCTCAGTGCTCAGTGCTCAGTGTGCTGGGTGCTCAGTGCTCAGTGCTCAGGGTGCTGGGTGTTCAGTACTCAGGGTGCTCGGTGCTCAGTGCTCAGGGTGATAGGTGCTCAGTACTCAGGGTGCTGGGTGCTCAGTGCTCGGGGTGCTGGGTGCTCAGTACTCAGGGTGCTGGATGCTCAGTACTCAGGGTGCTGGGAGCTCAGTGCTCAGGGTGCTGGGTGCTCAGTGCTCTGGGTGCTGGGTGCTCAGTGCTCAGGGTGCTGGGTGCTCAGTGCTCAGGGTGCTGGGTGCTCAGTGATCGGGGTGATGGGTGCTGAGTGCTCAGGGTGCTGAGTGCTCAGTGCTCGGGGTGCTCGGTGCTCAGTGCTCAGGGTCCTGGGTGCTCAGTACTCAGGGTGCTGGGTGCTTAGTAATCAGGGTGCTCAGTGCTCAGTACACAGGGTGCTGGGTGCTCAGTGCTCAGGGTGCTGGGTGCTCAGTGCTCAGTACTCAGGGTGCTGGGTGCTCAGTGCTCAGGGTGCTGAGTGCTCAGTACTCAGCGTGCTGGGTGCTCAGTACTCATGGTGCTGGGTGCTCAGTGCTTGGGGAGCTCGGTGCTCAGTACTCAGGGTGCTGGGTGCTCAGTACTCAGTGCTCGGGGTCCTGCGTGCTCTGTGCTCGGGGTGATCTGTTCTCAGTACTCAGGGTGCTGGGTGCTCAGTGATCAGGGTGCTGGGTGCTCAGTACTCGGGGCGCTCAGTACTCAGGGTACTGGATGCTCAGTACTCAGGGTGCTGGGTGCTCAGAGCTCGGGGTGCTGGGTGCTCAGTGCTCGGGGTGCTGGGTGCTCAGTGCTGAGGGTGCTGGCTGCTCAGTGCTCAGGGTGCTGGGTGCTCAGTACTCAGGGTGCTAGGTGCTCAGTACTCAGGGTGCTCAGTGCTCAGTACTCAGCGTGCTGGGTGCTCAGTGCTCAGGGTCCTCGGTGCTCAGTACTCAGGCTGTTCAGTGCTCAGTACTCAGCGTGCTTTGTGCTCAGTGCGCAGGGTGCTGGGTGCTCAGTACTCAGGGTGCTGGGTGCTCAGTATTCAGGGTGCTGGGTGCTCAGTACTCAGGGTGCTGGGTGCTCAGTGCACGGGGTGCTCGGTGATCAGTACTCAGGGTGCTGGGTGCTCAGTGCTCAGGGTGCTGAGTACTCAGTACTCAGGGTGCTGGGTGCTCAGTACACAGGGTGCTGGGTGCTCAGTGCTCGGGGTGCTGGGTGCTCAGTGCTCAGTACTCAGGGTGCTGGGTGCTCAGTGCTCAGGGTGCTGGGTGCTCAGTACTCAGGGTGCTGGGTGCTCAGTATTCAGGGTGCTGGGTGCTCAGTACTCAGGGTGCTGGGTGCTCAGTGCTCGGGGTGCTCGGTGCTCAGTGCTCAGTGTGCTGGGTGCTCAGTACTCAGGGTGCTGGGTGCTTAGTACTCAGGGTGCTCAGTGCTCAGTACACAGGGTGCTGGGTGCTCAGTGCTCGGGGTGCTGGGTGCTCAGTGCTCAGTACTCAGGGTGCTGGGTGCTCAGTGCTCAGGGTGCTGGGTGCTCAGTACTCAGCGTGCTGGGTGCTCAGTACTCAGGGTGCTGGGTGCTCAGTGCTCAGGGTGCTGGGTGCTCAGTCCTCAGGGTGCTGGGTGCTCAGTGATCAGGGTGCTGGGTGCTCAGTACTCAGGGTGCTCAGTGCTCGGTTAGCTCGGTGCTCAGTACTCAGGGTGTTGGGTGCTCAGTACTCAGTTCTCGGGGTCCTGGGTGCTCCGTGCTCGGGTTGCTGGGTGCTCAGTGCTCTGGGTGCTGGGTGCTCAGTACTCAGGGTGCTGGGTGCTCAGTACTCAGGGTGCTGGGTGCTCAGTGCTCAGGGTGCTGTGTGCTCAGTACTCAGGGTGCTGGGTGATCAGTACTCAGGGTGCTCGGTGCTCAGTACTCAGGGTGCTGGGTCCTCAGTGCTCAGGGTGCTGGGTACTCAGTACTCAGGGTGCTGGGTGCTCAGTACTCAGGGTGCTGGGTGCTCAGTGCTCAGGGTGCTGGGTGATCAGTGCTCAGGGTGCTGGGTGCTCAGTACTCAGGGTGCTGGGTGCTCAGTGCTCAGGGTGATCGGTGCTCAGTACTCAGGGTGCTCAGTACTCAGGGTGCTGGGTGCTCAGTGCTCAGGGTGCTGGGTGCTCAGTACTCAGGGTGCTGGGTGCTCAGTGCTCGGGGTGCTGGGTGCTCAGTGCTCAGGGTGCTGGGTGCTCAGTACTCATGGTGCTGGGTGCTCAGTACTCAGGGTCCTGGGTGCTCAGTGCTCAGTGTGCTGGGTGCTCAGTGCTCAGGGCGCTGGGTGCTCAGTGCTCGGGGTGCTGGGTGCTCAGTGCTCGGGGTGCTGGGTGGTCAGTGCTCAGTGCTCAAGGTGCTGGGTGCTCAGTGCTCAGTGCTGAGGGTGCTGGGTGCTCAGTACTCAGGGTGCTGGGTGCTCAGTACTCAGGGTGCTGGGTGCTCAGTTCTCAGGGTGCTGGGTGATCAGTACTCTGGGTGTTGGGTGCTCAGTACTCAGGGTGCTCAGTGCTCAGTACTCGGGGTGCTGGGTGCTCAGTGCTCAGTGTGCTCAGTGCTCAGTGCTCAGGGTGCTGGGTGCTCAGTGCTCGGGGCGCTGGGTGCTCAGTGCTCGGGGTGCTGGGTGCTCAGTACTCAGGGTGCTGTGTGCTCAGTGCTCAGTACTCAGCGTGCTGGGTGCTCAGTGCTCAGAGTGTTGGGTGCTCAGTACTCAGGGTGCTGGGTGCTCAGTGCTCAGTGCTCAGGGTGCTCAGTGCTCCGGGTGCTCAGTGCTCAGGGTGCTGGGTGCTCAGGGTGCTGGGTGCTCAGTGCTCGGGGTGCTGGGTGCTCAGTGCTCAGTGCTCAGTGTGCTGGGTGCTCAGTGCTCAGTGCTCAGGGTGCTGGGTGTTCAGTACTCAGGGTGCTCGGTGCTCAGTGCTCAGGGTGCTAGGTGCTCAGTACTCAGGGTGCTGGGTGCTCAGTGCTCGGGGTGCTGGGTGCTCAGTACTCAGGGTGCTGGATGCTCAGTACTCAGGGTGCTGGGAGCTCAGTGCTCAGGGTGCTGGGTGCTCAGTGCTCTGGGTGCTGGGTGCTCAGTGCTCAGGGTGCTGGGTGCTCAGTGCTCAGGGTGCTGGGTGCTCAGTGATCGGGGTGATGGGTGCTGAGTGCTCAGGGTGCTGAGTGCTCAGTGCTCGGGGTGCTCGGTGCTCAGTGCTCAGGGTCCTGGGTGCTCAGTACTCAGGGTGCTGGGTGCTTAGTAATCAGGGTGCTCAGTGCTCAGTACACAGGGTGCTGGGTGCTCAGTGCTCAGGGTGCTGGGTGCTCAGTGCTCAGTACTCAGGGTGCTGGGTGCTCAGTGCTCAGGGTGCTGAGTGCTCAGTACTCAGCGTGCTGGGTGCTCAGTACTCAGGGTGCTGGGTGCTCAGTGCTTGGGGAGCTCGGTGCTCAGTACTCAGGGTGCTGGGTGCTCAGTACTCAGTGCTCGGGGTCCTGGGTGCTCTGTGCTCGGGGTGATCTGTTCTCAGTACTCAGGGTGCTGGGTGCTCAGTGCTCTGGGTGCTGGGTGCTCAGTACTCGGGGCGCTCAGTACTCAGGGTACTGGATGCTCAGTATTCAGGGTGCTGGGTGCTCAGAGCTCGGGGTGCTCGGTGCTCAGTACTCGGGGTGCTGGGTGCTCAGTGCTCAGGGTGCTGGGTGCTCAGTGCTCGGGGTGCTGGGTGCTCAGTGCTGAGGGTGCTGGCTGCTCAGTGCTCAGGGTGCTGGGTGCTCAGTACTCAGGGTGCTAGGTGCTCAGTACTCAGGGTGCTCAGTGCTCAGTACTCAGCGTGCTGGGTGCTCAGTGCTCAGGGTCCTCGGTGCTCAGTACTCAGGCTGTTCAGTGCTCAGTACTCAGCGTGCTTTGTGCTCAGTGCTCAGGGTGCTGGGTGCTCAGTACTCAGGGTGCTGGTTGCTCAGTATTCAGGGTGCTGGGTGCTCAGTACTCAGGGTGCTGGGTGCTCAGTGCACGGGGTGCTCGGTGATCAGTACTCAGGGTGCTGGGTGCTCAGTGCTCAGGGTGCTGAGTACTCAGTACTCAGGGTGCTGGGTGCTCAGTGCTCAGGGTGCTGGGTGCTCAGTGCTCAGGGTGCTGGGTGCTCAGTGCTCGGGGTGCTGGGTGCTCAGTGCTCGGGGTTTCTGGGTGCTCAGTGCTCAGGGTGCTGGGTGCTCAGTACTCAGGGTGCTGGGTGCTCATTACTCAGGGTGCTGGGTGCTCAGTGCTCAGGGTGCTGGGTGCTCAGTCCTCAGGGTGCTGGGTGCTCAGTACTCAGGGTGTTCGGTGCTTAGTACTCAGGGTGCTCAGTGCTCAGTACTCAGGGTGCTGGTTGCTCAGTGCTCAGGGTGCTCGGTGCTCAGTGCTCGGGGCGCTGGGTGCTCAGTGCTCGGGGTGCTGGGTGCTCAGTACTCAGGGTGCTGTGTGCTCAGTGCTCAGGGTGCTGGGTGCTCAGTGCTCAGGGCGCTGGGTGCTCAGTGCTCGGGGTGCTGGGTGCTCAGTGCTCGGGGTGCTGGGTGGTCAGTGCTCAGTGCTCAAGGTGCTGGGTGCTCAGTGCTCAGTGCTCAGGGTGCTGGGTGCTCAGTACTCAGGGTGCTGGGTGCTCAGTACTCAGGGTGCTGGGTGCTCAGTTCTCAGGGTGCTGGGTGATCAGTACTCTGGGTGTTGGGTGCTCAGTACTCAGGGTGCTCAGTGCTCAGTACTCGGGGTGCTGGGTGCTCAGTGCTCAGTGTGCTCAGTGCTCAGTGCTCAGGGTGCTGGGTGCTCAGTGCTCGGGGCGCTGGGTGCTCAGTGCTCGGGGTGCTGGGTGCTCAGTACTCAGGGTGCTGTGTGCTCAGTGCTCAGTACTCAGCGTGCTGGGTGCTCAGTGCTCAGAGTGTTGGGTGCTCAGTACTCAGGGTGCTGGGTGCTCAGTGCTCAGTGCTCAGGGTGCTCAGTGCTCAGGGTGCTCAGTGCTCAGGGTGCTGGGTGCTCAGGGTGCTGGGTGCTCAGTGCTCGGGGTGCTGGGTGCTCAGTGCTCAGTGTTCAGGGTGCTGGGTGCTCAGTGCTCAGTGCTCAGGGTGCTGGGTGTTCAGTACTCAGGGTGCTCGGTGCTCAGTGCTCAGGGTGCTAGGTGCTCAGTACTCAGGGTGCTGGGTGCTCAGTGCTCGGGGTGCTGGGTGCTCAGTACTCAGGGTGCTGGATGCTCAGTACTCAGGGTGCTGGGAGCTCAGTGCTCAGGGTGCTGGGTGCTCAGTGCTCTGGGTGCTGGGTGCTCAGTGCTCAGGGTGCTGGGTGCTCAGTGCTCAGGGTGCTGGGTGCTCAGTGATCGGGGTGATGGGTGCTGAGTGCTCAGGGTGCTGAGTGCTCAGTGCTCGGGGTGCTCGGTGCTCAGTGCTCAGGGTCCTGGGTGATCAGTACTCAGGGTGCTGGGTGCTTAGTAATCAGGGTGCTCAGTGCTCAGTACACAGGGTGCTGGGTGCTCAGTGCTCAGGGTGCTGGGTGCTCAGTGCTCAGTACTCAGGGTGCTGGGTGCTCAGTGCTCAGGGTGCTGAGTGCTCAGTACTCAGCGTGCTGGGTGCTCAGTACTTAGGGTGCTGGGTGCTCAGTGCTCAGGGTGCTGGGTGCTCAGTGCTCAGGGTGCTGGGTGCTCAGTGCTCGGGGAGCTCGGTGCTCAGTACTCAGGGTGCTGGGTGCTCAGTACTCAGTGCTCGGGGTCCTGGGTGCTCTGTGCTCGGGGTGATCTGTTCTCAGTACTCAGGGTGCTGGGTGCTCAGTGCTCGGGGTGCTGGGTGCTCAGTACTCGGGGCGCTCAGTACTCAGGGTACTGGATGCTCAGTACTCAGGGTGCTGGGTGCTCAGAGCTCGGGGTGCTCGGTGCTCAGTACTCGGGGTGCTGGGTGCTCAGTGCTCAGGGTGCTGGGTGCTCAGTGCTCGGGGTGCTGGGTGCTCAGTGCTGAGGGTGCTGGCTGCTCAGTGCTCAGGGTGCTGGGTGCTCAGTACTCAGGGTGCTAGGTGCTCAGTACTCAGGGTGCTCAGTGCTCAGTACTCAGCGTGCTGGGTGCTCAGTGCTCAGGGTCCTTGGTGCTCAGTACTCAGGCTGTTCAGTGCTCAGTACTCAGCGTGCTTTGTGCTCAGTGCTCAGGGTGCTGGGTGCTCAGGACTCAGGGTGCTGGGTGCTCAGTATTCAGGGTGCTGGGTGCTCAGTACTCAGGGTGCTGGGTGCTCAGTGCACGGGGTGCTCGGTGATCAGTACTCAGGGTGCTGGGTGCTCAGTGCTCAGGGTGCTGAGTACTCAGTACTCAGGGTGCTGGGTGCTCAGTGCTCAGGGTGCTGGGTGCTCAGTGCTCAGGGTGCTGGGTGCTCAGTGCTCGGGGTGCTGGCCGCTCAGTGCTCGGGGTGCTGGGTGCTCAGTGCTCAGGGTGCTGGGTGCTCAGTACTCAGGGTGCTGGGTGCTCATTACTCAGGGTGCTGGGTGCTCAGTGCTCAGGGTGCTGGGTGCTCAGTCCTCAGGGTGCTGGGTGCTCAGTACTCAGGGTGTTCGGTGCTTAGTACTCAGGGTGCTCAGTGCTCAGTACTCAGGGTGCTGGTTGCTCAGTGCTCGGGGTGCTCGGTGCTCAGTACTCAGGGTGCTGGGTGCTCAGTACTCAGGGTGCTGGGTGCTCCGTACTCAGGGTGCTGGGTGCTCAGTACTCAGGGTGCTGGGTGCTCAGTACTCAGGGTGCTGGGTGCTCAGTGCTCAGGGTGCTGGGTGCTCAGTACTCAGGGTGCTGGGTGCTCAGTACTCAGGGTGCTCGGTGCTCAGTACTCAGGGTGCTGGGTGCTCAGTGCTCAGGGTGCTTTGTACTCAGTACTCAGGGTTCTGGGTGCTCAGTACTCAGGGTGCTGGGTGCTCAGTGCTCAGGGTGCTGGGTGCTCAGTGCTCAGGGTGCTGTGTGCTCAGTACTCAGGGTGCTGGGTGCTCAGTTCTCAGGGTGATCGGTGCTCAGTACTCAGGGTGCTCAGTACTCAGGGTGCTGGGTGCTCAGTGCTCAGGGTGCTGGGTGCTCAGTACTCAGGGTGCTCAGTGCTCAGGGTTCTGGGTGCTCAGGGTGCTGGGTGCTCAGTGCTCGGGGTGCTGGGTGCTCAGTGCTCAGGGTGCTGTGTGCTCAGTGCTCAGTACTCAGCGTGCTGGGTGCTCAGTGCTCAGAGTGTTGGGTGCTCAGTGCTCAGGGTGCTGGGTGCTCAGTGCTCAGGGTGCTGGGTGCTCAGTGCTCAGGGTGCTGGGTGCTCAGTCCTCAGGGTGCTGGGTGCTCAGTACTCAGGGTGTTCGGTGCTTAGTACTCAGGGTGCTCAGTGCTCAGTACTCAGGGTGCTGGTTGCTCAGTGCTCAGGGTGCTCGGTGCTCAGTGCTCGGGGCGCTGGGTGCTCAGTGCTCGGGGTGCTGGGTGCTCAGTACTCAGGGTGCTGTGTGCTCAGTGCTCAGGGTGCTGGGTGCTCAGTGCTCAGGGCGCTGGGTGCTCAGTGCTCGGGGTGCTGGGTGCTCAGTGCTCGGGGTGCTGGGTGGTCAGTGCTCAGTGCTCAAGGTGCTGGGTGCTCAGTGCTCAGTGCTCAGGGTGCTGGGTGCTCAGTACTCAGGGTGCTGGGTGCTCAGTACTCAGGGTGCTGGGTGCTCAGTTCTCAGGGTGCTGGGTGATCAGTACTCTGGGTGTTGGGTGCTCAGTACTCAGGGTGCTCAGTGCTCAGTACTCGGGGTGCTGGGTGCTCAGTGCTCAGTGTGCTCAGTGCTCAGTGCTCAGGGTGCTGGGTGCTCAGTGCTCGGGGCGCTGGGTGCTCAGTGCTCGGGGTGCTGGGTGCTCAGTACTCAGGGTGCTGTGTGCTCAGTGCTCAGTACTCTGCGTGCTGGGTGCTCAGTGCTCAGGGTGCTGGGTGCTCAGTCCTCAGGGTGCTGGGTGCTCAGTACTCAGGGTGTTCGGTGCTTAGTACTCAGGGTGCTCAGTGCTCAGTACTCAGGGTGCTGGTTGCTCAGTGCTCGGGGTGCTCGGTGCTCAGTACTCAGGGTGCTGGGTGCTCAGTACTCAGGGTGCTGGGTGCTCCGTACTCAGGGTGCTGGGTGCTCAGTACTCAGGGTGCTGGGTGCTCAGTACTCAGGGTGCTGGGTGCTCAGTGCTCAGGGTGCTGGGTGCTCAGTACTCAGGGTGCTGGGTGCTCAGTACTCAGGGTGCTCGGTGCTCAGTACTCAGGGTGCTGGGTGCTCAGTGCTCAGGGTGCTTTGTACTCAGTACTCAGGGTTCTGGGTGCTCAGTACTCAGGGTGCTGGGTGCTCAGTGCTCAGGGTGCTGGGTGCTCAGTGCTCAGGGTGCTGTGTGCTCAGTACTCAGGGTGCTGGGTGCTCAGTTCTCAGGGTGATCGGTGCTCAGTACTCAGGGTGCTCAGTACTCAGGGTGCTGGGTGCTCAGTGCTCAGGGTGCTGGGTGCTCAGTACTCAGGGTGCTCAGTGCTCAGGGTTCTGGGTGCTCAGGGTGCTGGGTGCTCAGTGCTCGGGGTGCTGGGTGCTCAGTGCTCAGGGTGCTGTGTGCTCAGTGCTCAGTACTCAGCGTGCTGGGTGCTCAGTGCTCAGAGTGTTGGGTGCTCAGTGCTCAGGGTGCTGGGTGCTCAGTGCTCAGGGTGCTGGGTGCTCAGTGCTCAGGGTGCTGGGTGCTCAGTCCTCAGGGTGCTGGGTGCTCAGTACTCAGGGTGTTCGGTGCTTAGTACTCAGGGTGCTCAGTGCTCAGTACTCAGGGTGCTGGTTGCTCAGTGCTCAGGGTGCTCGGTGCTCAGTGCTCGGGGCGCTGGGTGCTCAGTGCTCGGGGTGCTGGGTGCTCAGTACTCAGGGTGCTGTGTGCTCAGTGCTCAGGGTGCTGGGTGCTCAGTGCTCAGGGCGCTGGGTGCTCAGTGCTCGGGGTGCTGGGTGCTCAGTGCTCGGGGTGCTGGGTGGTCAGTGCTCAGTGCTCAAGGTGCTGGGTGCTCAGTGCTCAGGGTGCTGGGTGCTCAGTACTCAGGGTGCTGGGTGCTCAGTACTCAGGGTGCTGGGTGCTCAGTTCTCAGGGTGCTGGGTGATCAGTACTCTGGGTGTTGGGTGCTCAGTACTCAGGGTGCTCAGTGCTCAGTACTCGGGGTGCTGGGTGCTCAGTGCTCAGTGTGCTCAGTGCTCAGTGCTCAGGGTGCTGGGTGCTCAGTGCTCGGGGCGCTGGGTGCTCAGTGCTCGGGGTGCTGGGTGCTCAGTACTCAGGGTGCTGTGTGCTCAGTGCTCAGTACTCAGCGTGCTGGGTGCTCAGTGCTCAGAGTGTTGGGTGCTCAGTACTCAGGGTGCTGGGTGCTCAGTGCTCAGTGCTCAGGGTGCTCAGTGCTCAGGGTGCTCAGTGCTCAGGGTGCTGGGTGCTCAGGGTGCTGGGTGCTCAGTGCTCGGGGTGCTGGGTGCTCAGTGCTCAGTGTTCAGGGTGCTGGGTGCTCAGTGCTCAGTGCTCAGGGTGCTGGGTGTTCAGTACTCAGGGTGCTCGGTGCTCAGTGCTCAGGGTGCTAGGTGCTCAGTACTCAGGGTGCTGGGTGCTCAGTGCTCGGGGTGCTGGGTGCTCAGTACTCAGGGTGCTGGATGCTCAGTACTCAGGGTGCTGGGAGCTCAGTGCTCAGGGTGCTGGGTGCTCAGTGCTCTGGGTGCTGGGTGCTCAGTGCTCAGGGTGCTGGGTGCTCAGTGCTCAGGGTGCTGGGTGCTCAGTGATCGGGGTGATGGGTGCTGAGTGCTCAGGGTGCTGAGTGCTCAGTGCTCGGGGTGCTCGGTGCTCAGTGCTCAGGGTCCTGGGTGCTCAGTACTCAGGGTGCTGGGTGCTTAGTAATCAGGGTGCTCAGTGCTCAGTACACAGGGTGCTGGGTGCTCAGTGCTCAGGGTGCTGGGTGCTCAGTGCTCAGTACTCAGGGTGCTGGGTGCTCAGTGCTCAGGGTGCTGAGTGCTCAGTACTCAGCGTGCTGGGTGCTCAGTACTCAGGGTGCTGGGTGCTCAGTGCTCAGGGTGCTGGGTGCTCAGTGCTCAGGGTGCTGGGTGCTCAGTGCTCGGGGAGCTCGGTGCTCAGTACTCAGGGTGCTGGGTGCTCAGTACTCAGTGCTCGGGGTCCTGGGTGCTCTGTGCTCGGGGTGATCTGTTCTCAGTACTCAGTGTGCTGGGTGCTCAGTGCTCGGGGTGCTGGGTGCTCAGTACTCGGGGCGCTCAGTACTCAGGGTACTGGATGCTCAGTACTCAGGGTGCTGGGTGCTCAGAGCTCGGGGTGCTCGGGGCTCAGTACTCGGGGTGCTGGGTGCTCAGTGCTCAGGGTGCTGGTTGCTCAGTGCTCGGGGTGCTGGGTGCTCAGTGCTGAGGGTGCTGGCTGCTCAGTGCTCAGGGTGCTGGGTGCTCAGTACTCAGGGTGCTAGGTGCTCAGTACTCAGGGTGCTCAGTGCTCAGTACTCAGCGTGCTGGGTGCTCAGTGCTCAGGGTCCTTGGTGCTCAGTACTCAGGCTGTTCAGTGCTCAGTACTCAGCGTGCTTTGTGCTCAGTGCTCAGGGTGCTGGGTGCTCAGGACTCAGGGTGCTGGGTGCTCAGTATTCAGGGTGCTGGGTGCTCAGTACTCAGGGTGCTGGGTGCTCAGTGCACGGGGTGCTCGGTGATCAGTACTCAGGGTGCTGGGTGCTCAGTGCTCAGGGTGCTGAGTACTCAGTACTCAGGTTGCTGGGTGCTCAGTGCTCAGGGTGCTGGGTGCTCAGTGCTCAGGGTGCTGGGTGCTCAGTGCTCGGGGTGCTGGCCGCTCAGTGCTCGGGGTGCTGGGTGCTCAGTGCTCAGGGTGCTGGGTGCTCAGTACTCAGGGTGCTGGGTGCTCATTACTCAGGGTGCTGGGTGCTCAGTGCTCAGGGTGCTGGGTGCTCAGTCCTCAGGGTGCTGGGTGCTCAGTACTCAGGGTGTTCGGTGCTTAGTACTCAGGGTGCTCAGTGCTCAGTACTCAGGGTGCTGGTTGCTCAGTGCTCGGGGTGCTCGGTGCTCAGTACTCAGGGTGCTGGGTGCTCAGTACTCAGGGTGCTGGGTGCTCCGTACTCAGGGTGCTGGGTGCTCAGTACTCAGGGTGCTGGGTGCTCAGTACTCAGGGTGCTGGGTGCTCAGTGCTCAGGGTGCTGGGTGCTCAGTACTCAGGGTGCTGGGTGCTCAGTACTCAGGGTGCTCGGTGCTCAGTACTCAGGGTGCTGGGTGCTCAGTGCTCAGGGTGCTTTGTACTCAGTACTCAGGGTTCTGGGTGCTCAGTACTCAGGGTGCTGGGTGCTCAGTGCTCAGGGTGCTGGGTGCTCAGTGCTCAGGTTGCTGTGTGCTCAGTACTCAGGGTGCTGGGTGCTCAGTTCTCAGGGTGATCGGTGCTCAGTACTCAGGGTGCTCAGTACTCAGGGTGCTGGGTGCTCAGTGCTCAGGGTGCTGGGTGCTCAGTACTCAGGGTGCTCAGTGCTCAGGGTTCTGGGTGCTCAGGGTGCTGGGTGCTCAGTGCTCGGGGTGCTGGGTGCTCAGTGCTCAGGGTGCTGTGTGCTCAGTGCTCAGTATTCAGCGTGCTGAGTGCTCAGTGCTCAGAGTGTTGGGTGCTCAGTACTCAGGGTGCTGGGTGCTCAGTGCTCAGTGCTCAGGGTGCTCAGTGCTCAGGGTGCTGGGTGCTCAGTGCTCGGGGTGCTGGGTGCTCAGTGCTCAGTGCTCAGGGTGCTGGGTGTTCAGTACTCAGGGTGCTCGGTGCGCAGTGCTCAGGGTGCTAGGTGCTCAGTACTCAGGGTGCTGGGTGCTCAGTGCTCGGGGTGCTGGGTGCTCAGTGCTCAGGGTGATCAGTGCTCAGTACTCAGGGTGGTGGGTGCTCAGTACTCAGGGTGCTGGGTGCTCAGTACTCAGGGTGCTGGGTGCTCAGTACTCAGGGTGCTCCGTGCTCAGTACTCAGGGTGCTGGGTGCTCAGTGCTCAGGGTGCTTTGTACTCAGTACTCAGCGTTCTGGGTGCTCAGTACTCAGGGTGCTGGGTGCTCAATGCTCAGGGTGCTGGGTGCTCAGTGCTCAGGGTGCTGGGTGCTCAGTACTCAGGGTGCTGGGTGCTCAGTGCTCAGGGTGATCGGTGCTCAGTACTCAGGGTGCTCAGTACTCAGGTTGCTGGGTGCTCAGTACTCAGGGTGCTGGGTGCTCATTGCTCAGGGTGCTGGGTGCTCAGTGCTCTGGGTGCTGGGTGCTCAGTGCTCAGGGTGCTGGGTGCTCAGTGCTCAGGGTGCTGGGCGCTCAGTGCTCGGGGTGCTCGGTGCTCAGTGCTCAGGGTCCTGGGTGCTCAGTACTCAGGGTGCTGGGTGCTTAGTCATCAGGGTGCTCAGTGCTCAGTACACAGGGTGCTGGGTGCTCAGTGCTCGGGGTGCTGGGTGCTCAGTGCTCAGTGCTCAGGGTGCTGGGTGCTCAGTGCTCAGGGTGCTGGGTGCTCAGTGCTCGGGGAGCTCGGTGCTCAGTACTCAGGGTGCTGGGTGCTCAGTACTCAGTGCTCGGGGACCTGGGTGCTCCGTGCTCGGGGTGCTGGGTGCTCAGTACTCAGGGTGCTGGGTGCTCAGTGCTCGGGGTGCTGGGTGCTCAGTACTCAGGGTTCTGGGGGCTCAGTACTCAGGGTGCTGGGTGCTCAGTACTCAGGGTGCTCGGTTCTCAGTACTCAGGGTGCTGGGTGCTCATTCTCGGGGTGCTGGGTGCTCAGTGCTCGGGGTGCTGGGTGCTCAGTACTCAGGGTGCTGGGGGCTCAGTACTCAGGGTGCTGTGTGCTCAGTACTCAGGGTGATCTGTTCTCAGTACTCAGGGTGCTGGGTGCTCAGTACTCGGGGTGCTCAGTACTCAGGGTACTGGGTGCTCAGTACTCAGGGTGCTGGGTGCTCAGTGCTCGGGGTGCTCGGTGCTCAGTACTCGGGGTGCTGGGTGCTCAGTACTCGGGGTGCTGGGTGCTCAGTGCTCAGGGTGCTGGGTGCTCAGTGCTCGGGGTGATGGGTGCTCAGTGCTGAGGGTGCTGGCTGCTCAGTGCTCAGGGTGCTGGGTGCTCAGTACTCAGGGTGCTAGGTGCTCAGTACTCAGGGTGCTCAGTGCTCCGTACTCAGCGTGCTGGGTGCTCAGTGCTCAGGGTCCTCGGTGCTCAGTACTCAGGGTGCTCAGTGCTCAGTACTCAGCGTGCTTTATGCTCAGTGCTCAGGGTGCTGGGTGCTCAGTACTCAGGGTGCTGGGTGCTCAGTACTCAGGGTGCTGGGTGCTCAGTACTCAGGGTGCTGGGTGCTCAGTGCTCGGGGTGCTCGGTGATCAGTACTCAGGGTGCTGGGTGCTCAGTGCTCAGGGTGCTGAGTACTCAGTACTCAGGGTGCTGGGTGCTCAGTGCTCAGGGTGCTGGGTGCTCAGTACTCAGGGTGCTGGGTGCTCAGTACTCAGGGTGCTCGGTGCTCAGTACTCAGGGTGCTGGGTGCTCAGTGCTCAGGGTGCTTTGTACTCAGTACTCAGGGTTCTGGGTGCTCATAACTCACGGTGCTGGGTGCTCAGTGCTCAGGGTGCTGGGTGCTCAGTGCTCAGGGTGCTGGGTGCTCAGTACTCAGGGTGCTGGGTGCTCAGTGCTCAGGGTGATCGTTGCTCAGTACTCAGGGTGCTCAGTACTCAGGGTGCTGGGTGCTCAGTGCTCAGGGTGCTGGGTGCTCAGTACTCAGGGTGCTGGGTGCTCAGTGCTCGGGGTGCTGGGTGCTCAGTGCTCAGGGTGATCGGTGCTCAGTACTCAGGGTGCTGGGTGCTCAGTGCTCAGGTTGCTGGGTGCTCAGTCCTCAGGGTGCTCAGTGCTCAGGGTGCTTGGTGCTCAGTGCTCGGGGTGCTCGGTGCTCAGTACTCAGGGTGCTGAGTGCTCAGTACTCAGGGTGCTGGGTGCTCAGTACTCATGGTGCTGGGTGCTCAGTACTCAGGGGGCTGGGTGCTCAGTGCTCAGGGTGCTGGGTGCTCAGTGCTCAGGGTGCTGGGTGCTCAGTGCTCGGGGTGCTGGGTGGTCAGTGCTCAGTGCTCAGGGTGCTGGGTGCTCAGTGCTCAGTGCTCAGGGTGCTGGGTGCTCAGTACTCAGGGTGCTGGGTGCTCAGTACTCAGGGTGCTGGGTGCTCAGTTCTCAGGCTGCTGGGTGCTCAGTACTCTGGGTGTTGGGTGCTCAGTACTCAGGGTGCTGGGTGCTCAGTGCTCGGGGTGCTGGGTGCTCAGTGCTCTGGGTGCTGGGTGCTCAGTGCTCAGGGTGCTGGGTGCTCAGTACTCAGGGTGCTGGGTGCTCAGTGCTCGGGGTGCTCGGTGCTCAGTACTCAAGGTGCTGGGTGCTCAGTGCTCAGGGTGCGGGGTGCTCAGTCCTCGGGGTGCTCCATGCTCAGTGTTCAGGGTGCGGGGTGCTCAGTCCTCGGGGTGCTCCATGCTCAGTGCTTGGGGTGCTGGGTGCTCAGTGCTCGGGGTGCTGGGTGCTCAGTGCTCAGTACTCAGGGTGCTGGGTTCTCAGTGCTCAGGGTGCTGAGTGCTCAGTACTCAGCGTGCTGGGTGCTCAGTACTCAGGGTGCTGGGTGCTCAGTGCTCAGGGTGCTGGGTGCTCAGTGCTCAGGGTGCTGGGTGCTCAGTGCTCGGGGAGCTCGGTGCTCAGTACTCAGGGTGCTGGGTGCTCAGTACTCAGTGCTCGGGGTCCTGGGTGCTCCGTGCTCAGGGTGCTGGGTGCTCAGTACTCAGGGTGCTGGGTGCTCAGTGCTCAGGGTGCTGGGTGCTCAGTGCTCAGGGTGCTTTGTGCTCAGTACTCAGGGTGCTGGGTGCTCAGTGCTCAGGGTGATCGGTGCTCAGTACTCAGGGTGCTCGGTGCTCAGTACTCAGGGTGCTGAGTGCTCAGTACTCAGGGTACTGGGTGCTCAGGACTCATGGTGCTGGGTGCTCAGTACTCAGGGGGCTGGGTGCTCAGTGCTCAGTGTGCTGGGTGCTCAGTGCTCAGGGCGCTGGGTGCTCAGTGCTCGGGGTGCTGAGTGCTCAGTGCTCGGGGTGCTGGGTGGTCAGTGCTCAGTGCTCAAGGTGCTGGGTGCTCAGTGCTCAGTGCTCAGGCAGCTGGGTGCTCAGTACTCAGGGTGCTGGGTGCTCAGTACTCAGGGTGCTGGGTGCTCAGTTCTCAGGGTGCTGGGTGATCAGTACTCTGGGTGTTGGGTGCTCAGTACTCAGGGTGCTCAGTGCTCAGTACTCGGGGTGCTGGGTGCTCAGTGCTCAGTGTGCTCAGTGCTCAGTGCTCAGGGTGCTGGGTGCTCAGTGCTCGGGGCGCTGGGAGCTCAGTGCTCGGGGTGCTCAGTGCTCAGTACTCGGGGTGCTGGGTGCTCAGTACTCAGTGCTCGGGGTCCTGGGTGCTCTGTGCTCAGGGTGCTGGGTGCTCAGTACTCAGGGTGCTGGGTGCTCAGTGCTCAGGGTGCTGGGTGCTCAGTGCTCAGGGTGCTTTGTGCTCAGTACTCAGAGTGCTGTGTGCTCAGTGCTCAGTACTCAGCGTGCTGGGTGCTCAGTGCTCAGAGTGTTGGGTGCTCAGTACTCAGTGTGCTGGGTGCTCAGTGCTCAGTGCTCAGGGTGCTCAGTGCTCAGGGTGCTCAGTGCTCAGGGTGCTGGGAGCTCAGTGCTCAGTGCTCAGGGTGCTGGGTGCTCAGTGCTCAGTGCTCAGTGTGCTGGGTGTTCAGTACTCAGGGTGCTCGGTGCTCAGTGCTCGGGGTGCTCGGTGCTCAGTACTCAGGGTGCTGGGTGCTCAGTACTCAGGGTGCTGGGTGCTCCGTACTCAGGGTGCTGGGTGCTCAGTACTCAGGTTGCTGGGTGCTCAGTACTCAGGGTGCTGGGTGCTCAGTGCTCAGGGTGCTGGGTGCTCAGTACTCAGGGTGCTGGGTGCTCAGTACTCAGGGTGCTCGGTGCTCAGTACTCAGGGTGCTGGGTGCTCAGTGCTCAGGGTGCTTTGTACTCAGTACTCAGGGTTCTGGGTGCTCAGTACTCAGGGTGCTGGGTGCTCAGTGCTCAGGGTGCTGGGTGCTCAGTGCTCAGGGTGCTGTGTGCTCAGTACTCAGGGTGCTGGGTGCTCAGTTCTCAGGGTGATCGGTGCTCAGTACTCAGGGTGCTCAGTACTCAGGGTGCTGGGTGCTCAGTGCTCAGGGTGCTGGGTGCTCAGTACTCAGGGTGCTCAGTGCTCAGGGTTCTGGGTGCTCAGGGTGCTGGGTGCTCAGTGCTCGGGGTGCTGGGTGCTCAGTGCTCAGGGAGCTGTGTGCTCAGTGCTCAGTACTCAGCGTGCTGGGTGCTCAGTGCTCAGAGTGTTGGGTGCTCAGTACTCAGGGTGCTGGGTGCTCAGTGCTCAGTGCTCAGGGTGCTCAGTGCTCAGGGTGCTGGGTGCTCAGTGCTCGGGGTGCTGGGTGCTCAGTGCTCAGTGCTCAGGGTGCTGGGTGTTCAGTACTCAGGGTGCTCGGTGCTCAGTGCTCAGGGTGCTAGGTGCTCAGTACTCAGGGTGCTGGGTGCTCAGTGCTCGGGGTGCTGGGTGCTCAGTGCTCAGGGTGATCAGTGCTCAGTACTCAGGGTGCTGGGTGCTCAGTACTCAGGGTGCTGGGTGCTCAGTACTCAGGGTGCTGGGTGCTCAGTACTCAGGGTGCTCCGTGCTCAGTACTCAGGGTGCTGGGTGCTCAGTGCTCAGGGTGCTTTGTACTCAGTACTCAGCGTTCTGGGTGCTCAGTACTCAGGGTGCTGGGTGCTCAATGCTCAGGGTGCTGGGTGCTCAGAGCTCAGGGTGCTGGGTGCTCAGTACTCACTGTGCTGGGTGCTCAGTGCTCAGGGTGATCGGTGCTCAGTACTCAGGGTGCTCAGTACTCAGGTTGCTGGGTGCTCAGTACTCAGGGTGCTGGGTGCTCATTGCTCAGGGTGCTGGGTGCTCAGTGCTCTGGGTGCTGGGTGCTCAGTGCTCAGGGTGCTGGGTGCTCAGTGCTCAGGGTGCTGGGCGCTCAGTGCTCGGGGTGCTCGGTGCTCAGTGCTCAGGGTCCTGGGTGCTCAGTACTCAGGGTGCTGGGTGCTTAGTCATCAGGGTGCTCAGTGCTCAGTACACAGGGTGCTGGGTGCTCAGTGCTCGGGGTGCTGGGTGCTCCGTGCTCAGTACTCAGGGTCCTGGGTGCTCAGTGCTCAGGGTGCTGAGTACTCAGTACTCAGCGTGCTGGGTGCTCAGTACTCAGGGTGCTGGGTGCTCAGTGCTCAGGGTGCTGGGTGCTCAGTGCTCAGGGTGCTGGGTGCTCAGTGCTCGGGGAGCTCGGTGCTCAGTACTCAGGGTGCTGGGTGCTCAGTACTCAGTGCTCGGGGACCTGGGTGCTCCGTGCTCGGGGTGCTGGGTGCTCAGTACTCAGGGTGCTGGGTGCTCAGTGCTCGGGGTGCTGGGTGCTCAGTACTCAGGGTGCTGTGGGCTCAGTACTCAGGGTGCTGGGTGCTCAGTACTCAGGGTGCTCGGTTCTCAGTACTCAGGGTGCTGGGTGCTCATTCTCGGGGTGCTGGGTGCTCAGTGCTCGGGGTGCTGGGTGCTCAGTACTCAGGGTGATCTGTTCTCAGTACTCAGGGTGCTGGGTGCTCAGTACTCGGGGTGCTCAGTACTCAGGGTACTGGGTGCTCAGTACTCAGGGTGCTGGGTGCTCAGTGCTCGGGGTGCTCGGTGCTCAGTACTCGGGGTGCTGGGTGCTCAGTGCTCAGGGTGCTGGGTGCTCAGTGCTCGGGGTGCTGGGTGCTCAGTGCTGAGGGTGCTGGCTGCTCAGTGCTCAGGGTGCTGGGTGCTCAGTGCTCGGGGTGCTCGGTGCTCAGTACTCGGGGTGCTGGGTGCTCAGTGCTCAGGGTGCTGGGTGCTCAGTGCTCGGGGTGCTCGGTGCTCAGTACTCGGGGTGCTGGGTGCTCAGTGCTCAGGGTGCTGGGTGCTCAGTGCTCGGGGTGCTGGGTGCTCAGTGCTGAGGGTGCTGGCTGCTCAGTGCTCAGGGTGCTGGGTGCTCAGTACTCAGGGTGCTAGGTGCTCAGTACTCAGGGTGCTCAGTGCTCCGTACTCAGCGTGCTGGGTGCTCAGTGCTCAGGGTCCTCGGTGCTCAGTACTCAGGGTGCTCAGTGCTCAGTACTCAGCGTGCTTTATGCTCAGTGCTCAGGGTGCTGGGTGCTCAGTACTCAGGGTGCTGGGTGCTCAGTACTCAGGGTGCTGGGTGCTCAGTACTCAGGGTGCTGGGTGCTCAGTGCTCGGGGTGCTCGGTGATCAGTACTCAGGGTGCTGGGTGCTCAGTGCTCAGGGTGCTGAGTACTCAGTACTCAGGGTGCTGGGTGCTCAGTGCTCAGGGTGCTGGGTGCTCAGTACTCAGGGTGCTGGGTGCTCAGTACTCAGGGTGCTCGGTGCTCAGTACTCAGGGTGCTGGGTGCTCAGTGCTCAGGGTGCTTTGTACTCAGTACTCAGGGTTCTGGGTGCTCATAACTCACGGTGCTGGGTGCTCAGTGCTCAGGGTGCTGGGTGCTCAGTGCTCAGGGTGCTGGGTGCTCAGTACTCAGGGTGCTGGGTGCTCAGTGCTCAGGGTGATCGTTGCTCAGTACTCAGGGTGCTCAGTACTCAGGGTGCTGGGTGCTCAGTGCTCAGGGTGCTGGGTGCTCAGTACTCAGGGTGCTGGGTGCTCAGTGCTCGGGGTGCTGGGTGCTCAGTGCTCAGGGTGATCGGTGCTCAGTACTCAGGGTGCTGGGTGCTCAGTGCTCAGGTTGCTGGGTGCTCAGTCCTCAGGGTGCTCAGTGCTCAGGGTGCTTGGTGCTCAGTGCTCGGGGTGCTCGGTGCTCAGTACTCAGGGTGCTGAGTGCTCAGTACTCAGGGTGCTGGGTGCTCAGTACTCATGGTGCTGGGTGCTCAGTACTCAGGGGGCTGGGTGCTCAGTGCTCAGGGTGCTGGGTGCTCAGTGCTCAGGGTGCTGGGTGCTCAGTGCTCGGGGTGCTGGGTGGTCAGTGCTCAGTGCTCAGGGTGCTGGGTGCTCAGTGCTCAGTGCTCAGGGTGCTGGGTGCTCAGTACTCAGGGTGCTGGGTGCTCAGTACTCAGGGTGCTGGGTGCTCAGTTCTCAGGCTGCTGGGTGCTCAGTACTCTGGGTGTTGGGTGCTCAGTACTCAGGGTGCTGGGTGCTCATTGCTCGGGGTGCTGGGTGCTCAGTGCTCAGGGTGCTGGGTGCTCAGTGCTCAGGGTGCTGGGTGCTCAGTACTCAGGGTGCTGGGTGCTCAGTGCTCGGGGTGCTCGGTGCTCAGTACTCAAGGTGCTGGGTGCTCAGTGCTCAGGGTGCGGGGTGCTCAGTCCTCGGGGTGCTCCATGCTCAGTGTTCAGGGTGCGGGGTGCTCAGTCCTCGGGGTGCTCCATGCTCAGTGCTCGGGGTGCTGGGTGCTCAGTGCTCGGGGTGCTGGGTGCTCAGTGCTCAGTAGTCAGGGTGCTGGGTGCTCAGTGCTCAGGGTGCTGAGTGCTCAGTACTCAGCGTGCTGGGTGCTCAGTACTCAGGGTTCTGGGTGCTCAGTGCTCAGGGTGCTGGGTGCTCAGTGCTCAGGGTGCTGGGTGCTCAGTGCTCGGGGAGCTCGGTGCTCAGTACTCAGGGTGCTGGGTGCTCAGTACTCAGTGCTCGGGGTCCTGGGTGCTCCGTGCTCAGGGTGCTGGGTGCTCAGTACTCAGGGTGCTCGGTGCTCAGTACTCAGGGTGCTGGGTGCTCAGTGCTCAGGGTGCTTTGTACTCAGTACTCAGGGTTCTGGGTGCTCAGTACTCAGGGTGCTGGGTGCTCAGTGCTCAGGGTGCTGGGTGCTCAGTGCTCAGGGTGCTGTGTGCTCAGTACTCAGGGTGCTGGGTGCTCAGTTCTCAGGGTGATCGGTGCTCAGTACTCAGGGTGCTCAGTACTCAGGGTGCTGGGTGCTCAGTGCTCAGGGTGCTGGGTGCTCAGTACTCAGGGTGCTCAGTGCTCAGGGTTCTGGGTGCTCAGGGTGCTGGGTGCTCAGTGCTCGGGGTGCTGGGTGCTCAGTGCTCAGGGTGCTGTGTGCTCAGTGCTCAGTACTCAGCGTGCTGGGTGCTCAGTGCTCAGAGTGTTGGGTGCTCAGTACTCAGGGTGCTGGGTGCTCAGTGCTCAGTGCTCAGGGTGCTCAGTGCTCAGGGTGCTGGGTGCTCAGTGCTCGGGGTGCTGGGTGCTCAGTGCTCAGTGCTCAGGGTGCTGGGTGTTCAGTACTCAGGGTGCTCGGTGCTCAGTGCTCAGGGTGCTAGGTGCTCAGTACTCAGGGTGCTGGGTGCTCAGTGCTCGGGGTGCTGGGTGCTCAGTGCTCAGGGTGATCAGTGCTCAGTACTCAGGGTGCTGGGTGCTCAGTACTCAGGGTGCTGGGTGCTCAGTACTCAGGGTGCTGGGTGCTCAGTACTCAGGGTGCTCCGTGCTCAGTACTCAGGGTGCTGGGTGCTCAGTGCTCAGGGTGCTTTGTACTCAGTACTCAGCGTTCTGGGTGCTCAGTACTCAGGGTGCTGGGTGCTCAATGCTCAGGGTGCTGGGTGCTCAGAGCTCAGGGTGCTGGGTGCTCAGTACTCACTGTGCTGGGTGCTCAGTGCTCAGGGTGATCGGTGCTCAGTACTCAGGGTGCTCAGTACTCAGGTTGCTGGGTGCTCAGTACTCAGGGTGCTGGGTGCTCATTGCTCAGGGTGCTGGGTGCTCAGTGCTCTGGGTGCTGGGTGCTCAGTGCTCAGGGTGCTGGGTGCTCAGTGCTCAGGGTGCTGGGCGCTCAGTGCTCGGGGTGCTCGGTGCTCAGTGCTCAGGGTCCTGGGTGCTCAGTACTCAGGGTGCTGGGTGCTTAGTCATCAGGGTGCTCAGTGCTCAGTACACAGGGTGCTGGGTGCTCAGTGCTCGGGGTGCTGGGTGCTCAGTGCTCAGTACTCAGGGTCCTGGGTGCTCAGTGCTCAGGGTGCTGAGTACTCAGTACTCAGCGTGCTGGGTGCTCAGTACTCAGGGTGCTGGGTGCTCAGTGCTCAGGGTGCTGGGTGCTCAGTGCTCAGGGTGCTGGGTGCTCAGTGCTCGGGGAGCTCGGTGCTCAGTACTCAGGGTGCTGGGTGCTCAGTACTCAGTGCTCGGGGACCTGGGTGCTCCGTGCTCGGGGTGCTGGGTGCTCAGTACTCAGGGTGCTGGGTGCTCAGTGCTCGGGGTGCTGGGTGCTCAGTACTCAGGGTGCTGTGGGCTCAGTACTCAGGGTGCTGGGTGCTCAGTACTCAGGGTGCTCGGTTCTCAGTACTCAGGGTGCTGGGTGCTCATTCTCGGGGTGCTGGGTGCTCAGTGCTCGGGGTGCTGGGTGCTCAGTACTCAGGGTGATCTGTTCTCAGTACTCAGGGTGCTGGGTGCTCAGTACTCGGGGTGCTCAGTACTCAGGGTACTGGGTGCTCAGTACTCAGGGTGCTGGGTGCTCAGTGCTCGGGGTGCTCGGTGCTCAGTACTCGGGGTGCTGGGTGCTCAGTGCTCAGGGTGCTGGGTGCTCAGTGCTCGGGGTGCTGGGTGCTCAGTGCTGAGGGTGCTGGCTGCTCAGTGCTCAGGGTGCTGGGTGCTCAGTGCTCGGGGTGCTCGGTGCTCAGTACTCGGGGTGCTGGGTGCTCAGTGCTCAGGGTGCTGGGTGCTCAGTGCTCGGGGTGCTCGGTGCTCAGTACTCGGGGTGCTGGGTGCTCAGTGCTCAGGGTGCTGGGTGCTCAGTGCTCGGGGTGCTGGGTGCTCAGTGCTGAGGGTGCTGGCTGCTCAGTGCTCAGGGTGCTGGGTGCTCAGTACTCAGGGTGCTAGGTGCTCAGTACTCAGGGTGCTCAGTGCTCCGTACTCAGCGTGCTGGGTGCTCAGTGCTCAGGGTCCTCGGTGCTCAGTACTCAGGGTGCTCAGTGCTCAGTACTCAGCGTGCTTTATGCTCAGTGCTCAGGGTGCTGGGTGCTCAGTACTCAGGGTGCTGGGTGCTCAGTACTCAGGGTGCTGGGTGCTCAGTACTCAGGGTGCTGGGTGCTCAGTGCTCGGGGTGCTCGGTGATCAGTACTCAGGGTGCTGGGTGCTCAGTGCTCAGGGTGCTGAGTACTCAGTACTCAGGGTGCTGGGTGCTCAGTGCTCAGGGTGCTGGGTGCTCAGTACTCAGGGTGCTGGGTGCTCAGTACTCAGGGTGCTCGGTGCTCAGTACTCAGGGTGCTGGGTGCTCAGTGCTCAGGGTGCTTTGTACTCAGTACTCAGGGTTCTGGGTGCTCATAACTCACGGTGCTGGGTGCTCAGTGCTCAGGGTGCTGGGTGCTCAGTGCTCAGGGTGCTGGGTGCTCAGTACTCAGGGTGCTGGGTGCTCAGTGCTCAGGGTGATCGTTGCTCAGTACTCAGGGTGCTCAGTACTCAGGGTGCTGGGTGCTCAGTGCTCAGGGTGCTGGGTGCTCAGTACTCAGGGTGCTGGGTGCTCAGTGCTCGGGGTGCTGGGTGCTCAGTGCTCAGGGTGATCGGTGCTCAGTACTCAGGGTGCTGGGTGCTCAGTGCTCAGGTTGCTGGGTGCTCAGTCCTCAGGGTGCTCAGTGCTCAGGGTGCTTGGTGCTCAGTGCTCGGGGTGCTCGGTGCTCAGTACTCAGGGTGCTGAGTGCTCAGTACTCAGGGTGCTGGGTGCTCAGTACTCATGGTGCTGGGTGTTCAGTACTCAGGGGGCTGGGTGCTCAGTGCTCAGGGTGCTGGGTGCTCAGTGCTCAGGGTGCTGGGTGCTCAGTGCTCGGGGTGCTGGGTGGTCAGTGCTCAGTGCTCAGGGTGCTGGGTGCTCAGTGCTCAGTGCTCAGGGTGCTGGGTGCTCAGTACTCAGGGTGCTGGGTGCTCAGTACTCAGGGTGCTGGGTGCTCAGTTCTCAGGCTGCTGGGTGCTCAGTACTCTGGGTGTTGGGTGCTCAGTACTCAGGGTGCTGGGTGCTCATTGCTCGGGGTGCTGGGTGCTCAGTGCTCAGGGTGCTGGGTGCTCAGTGCTCAGGGTGCTGGGTGCTCAGTACTCAGGGTGCTGGGTGCTCAGTGCTCGGGGTGCTCGGTGCTCAGTACTCAAGGTGCTGGGTGCTCAGTGCTCAGGGTGCGGGGTGCTCAGTCCTCGGGGTGCTCCATGCTCAGTGTTCAGGGTGCGGGGTGCTCAGTCCTCGGGGTGCTCCATGCTCAGTGCTCGGGGTGCTGGGTGCTCAGTGCTCGGGGTGCTGGGTGCTCAGTGCTCAGTAGTCAGGGTGCTGGGTGCTCAGTGCTCAGGGTGCTGAGTGCTCAGTACTCAGCGTGCTGGGTGCTCAGTACTCAGGGTTCTGGGTGCTCAGTGCTCAGGGTGCTGGGTGCTCAGTGCTCAGGGTGCTGGGTGCTCAGTGCTCGGGGAGCTCGGTGCTCAGTACTCAGGGTGCTGGGTGCTCAGTACTCAGTGCTCGGGGTCCTGGGTGCTCCGTGCTCAGGGTGCTGGGTGCTCAGTACTCAGGGTGCTGGGTGCTCAGTGCTCAGGGTGCTGGGTGCTCAGTGCTCAGGGTGCTTTGTGCTCAGTACTCAGGGTGCTGGGTGCTCAGTGCTCAGGGTGATCGGTGCTCAGTACTCAGGGTGCTCGGTGCTCAGTACTCAGGGTGCTGAGTGCTCAGTACTCAGGGTACTGGGTGCTCAGGACTCATGGTGCTGGGTGCTCAGTACTCAGGGGGCTGGGTGCTCAGTGCTCAGTGTGCTGGGTGCTCAGTGCTCAGGGCGCTGGGTGCTCAGTGCTCGGGGTGCTGAGTGCTCAGTGCTCGGGGTGCTGGGTGGTCAGTGCTCAGTGCTCAAGGTGCTGGGTGCTCAGTGCTCAGTGCTCAGGCAGCTGGGTGCTCAGTACTCAGGGTGCTGGGTGCTCAGTACTCAGGGTGCTGGGTGCTCAGTTCTCAGGGTGCTGGGTGATCAGTACTCTGGGTGTTGGGTGCTCAGTACTCAGGGTGCTCAGTGCTCAGTACTCGGGGTGCTGGGTGCTCAGTGCTCAGTGTGCTCAGTGCTCAGTGCTCAGGGTGCTGGGTGCTCAGTGCTCGGGGCGCTGGGAGCTCAGTGCTCGGGGTGCTCAGTGCTCAGTATTCGGGGTGCTGGGTGCTCAGTACTCAGTGCTCGGGGTCCTGGGTGCTCCGTGCTCAGGGTGCTGGGTGCTCAGTACTCAGGGTGCTGGGTGCTCAGTGCTCAGGGTGCTGGGTGCTCAGTGCTCAGGGTGCTTTGTGCTCAGTACTCAGAGTGCTGTGTGCTCAGTGCTCAGTACTCAGCGTGCTGGGTGCTCAGTGCTCAGAGTGTTGGGTGCTCAGTACTCAGTGTGCTGGGTGCTCAGTGCTCAGTGCTCAGGGTGCTCAGTGCTCAGGGTGCTCAGTGCTCAGGGTGCTGGGTGCTCAGGGTGCTGGGTGCTCAGTGCTCAGGGTGCTGGGAGCTCAGTGCTCAGTGCTCAGGGTGCTGGGTGCTCAGTGCTCAGTGCTCAGGGTGCTGGGTGTTCAGTACTCAGGGTGCTCGGTGCTCAGTGCTCAGGCTGCTAGGTGCTCAGTACTCAGGGTCCTGGGTGCTCAGTGCTCGGGGTGCTGGGTGATCAGTGCTCAGGGTGATCAGTGCTCAGTACTCAGGGTGCTGGGTGCTCAGTGCTCAGGGTGCTGGGTGCTCAGGGTGCTGGGTGCTCAGTGCTCGGGGTGCTGGGTGATCAGTGCTCAGGGTGATCAGTGCTCAGTACTCAGGGTGCTGGGTGCTCAGTGCTCAGGGTGCTGGGTGCTCAGGGTGCTGGGTGCTCAGTACTCAGGGTGCTGAGTGCTCAGTAGTCAGGGTGCTGGGTGCTCAGTACTCAGGGTGCTGGGTGCTCAGTGCTCAGGGTGCTGGGTGCTCAGGGTGCTGGGTGCTCAGTACTCAGGGTGCTGGGTGCTCAGTGCTCGGGGTGCTGGGTGCTCAGGGCTGTGGTGCTGGGTGCTCAGTGGTCAGTGCTCAGGGTGCTGGGTGCTCAGTGCTCAGTGCTCAGGGTGCTGGTTGCTCAGTACTCAGGGTGCTGGGTGCTCAGTACTCAGGGTGCTGGGTGCTCAGTGCTCAGGGTGCTCTGTGCTCAGTACTCAGGGTGCTGGGTGCTCAGTGCTCGGGGTGCTGCGTGCTCAGTGCTCAGTGTGCTGGGTGCTCAGTGCTCAGGGTGCTGGGTGCTCAGTACTCAGGGTGCTCAGTGCTCAGTACTCGGGGTGCTTGTTGCTCAGTACTCGGGGTGCTCAGGGCTGTGGTGCTGGGTGCTCAGTGGTCAGTGCTCAGGGTGCTGGGTGCTCAGTGCTCAGTACTCAGGGTGCTCGGTGCTCAGTACTCAGGGTTCTCAGTGCTCAGTACTCAGGGTGCTGGGTGATCAGTACTCTGGGTGTTGGGTGCTCAGTACTCAGGGTGCTCAGTGCTCAGTACTCGGGGTGCTGGGTGCTCAGTGCTCAGTGTGCTCAGTGCTCAGTGCTCAGGGTGCTGGGTGCTCAGTGCTCGGGGCGCTGGGAGCTCAGTGCTAGGGGTGCTCAGTGCTCAGTATTCGGGGTGCTGGGTGCTCAGTACTCAGTGCTCGGGGTCCTGGGTGCTCCGTGCTCAGGGTGCTGGGTGCTCAGTACACAGGGTGCTGGGTGCTCAGTGCTCAGGGTGCTGGGTGCTCAGTGCTCAGGGTGCTTTGTGCTCAGTACTCAGAGTGCTGTGTGCTCAGTGCTCAGTACTCAGCGTGCTGGGTGCTCAGTGCTCAGAGTGTTGGGTGCTCAGTACTCAGTGTGCTGGGTGCTCAGTGCTCAGTGCTCAGGGTGCTCAGTGCTCAGGGTGCTCAGTGCTCAGGGTGCTGGGTGCTCAGGGTGCTGGGTGCTCAGTGCTCAGGGTGCTGGGAGCTCAGTGCTCAGTGCTCAGGGTGCTGGGTGCTCAGTGCTCAGTGCTCAGGGTGCTGGGTGTTCAGTACTCAGGGTGCTCGGTGCTCAGTGCTCAGGCTGCTAGGTGCTCAGTACTCAGGGTCCTGGGTGCTCAGTGCTCGGTGTGCTGGGTGATCAGTGCTCAGGGTGATCAGTGCTCAGTACTCAGGGTGCTGGGTGCTCAGTGCTCAGGGTGCTGGGTGCTCAGGGTGCTGGGTGCTCAGTGCTCGGGGTGCTGGGTGATCAGTGCTCAGGGTGATCAGTGCTCAGTACTCAGGGTGCTGGGTGCTCAGTGCTCAGGGTGCTGGGTGCTCAGGGTGCTGGGTGCTCAGTACTCAGGGTGCTGAGTGCTCAGTAGTCAGGGTGCTGGGTGCTCAGTACTCAGGGTGCTGGGTGCTCAGTGCTCAGGGTGCTGGGTGCTCAGGGTGCTGGGTGCTCAGTACTCAGGGTGCTGGGTGCTCAGTGCTCGGGGTGCTGGGTGCTCAGGGCTGTGGTGCTGGGTGCTCAGTGGTCAGTGCTCAGGGTGCTGGGTGCTCAGTGCTCAGTGCTCAGGGTGCTGGTTGCTCAGTACTCAGGGTGCTGGGTGCTCAGTACTCAGGGTGCTGGGTGCTCAGTGCTCAGGGTGCTCTGTGCTCAGTACTCAGGGTGCTGGGTGCTCAGTGCTCGGGGTGCTGCGTGCTCAGTGCTCAGTGTGCTGGGTGCTCAGTGCTCAGGGTGCTGGGTGCTCAGTACTCAGGGTGCTCAGTGCTCAGTACTCGGGGTGCTTGTTGCTCAGTACTCGGGGTGCTCAGGGCTGTGGTGCTGGGTGCTCAGTGGTCAGTGCTCAGGGTGCTGGGTGCTCAGTGCTCAGTACTCAGGGTGCTCGGTGCTCAGTACTCAGGGTTCTCAGTGCTCAGTACTCAGGGTGCTGGGTGCTCAGTTCTCAGGGTGCTGGGTGCTCAGTACTCAGGGTGCTCAATGCTCAGTACTCGGGGTGCTTGTTGCTCAGTACTCAGGGTGCTCAGTGCTCAGTACTCGGGGTGCTGGGTGCTCAGTGCTCAGGGTGCTCAGTTCTCAGTGCTCGGGGTGCTGGGTGCTCAGTGCTCGGGGCGCTGGGTGCTCAGTGCTCGGGGTGCTGGGTGCTCAGTACTCGGGGTGCTGGGTGCTCAGTGCTCAGGGTGCTCAGTGCTCAGTACTCAGTGCTCAGGGTGCTCAGTGCTCAGTGCTCAGGGTGCTGGGTGTTCAATACTCAGGGTGCTGGGTGCTCAGTACTCAGGGTGCTGGGTGCTCAGTGCTAAGGGTGCTGGGTGCTCAGTACTCTGGGTGTTGGGTGCTCAGTACTCAGGGTGCTGGGTGCTCCGTGCTCGGGGTGCTGGGTGCTCAGTGCTCAGGGTGCTGGGTGCTCTGTGCTCAGGGTGCTGGGTGCTCAGTGCTCAGGGTGCTGGGTGCTCAGTACTCGGGGTGCTCCGTGCTCAGGGTGCTGGGTGCTCAGTGCTCAGGTTGCTGGGTGCTCAGTGCTCAAGGTGCTGGGTGCTGAGTGCTCAGGGTGCTGGGTGCTCAGTGCTCGGGCTGCTCGGTGCTCAGTGCTCAGGGTCCTGGGTGCTCAGTTCTCAGGGTGCTGGGTGCTTAGTACTCAGGGTGCTCAGTGCTCAGTACACAGGGTGCTGGGTGCTCAGTGCTCGGGGTGCTGGGTGCTCAGTGCTCAGTACTCAGGGTGCTGGGTGCTCAGTGCTCGGGGTGCTGGGTGCTCAGTACTCAGCGTGCTGGGTGCTCAGTACTCAGTGTGCTGGGTGCTCAGTTCTCAGGGTGCTGGGTGCTCAGTGCTCAGGGTGCTGGGTGCTCAGTGATCGGGGTGCTGAGTGCTCAGTACTCAGTGTGCTCAGTGCTCGGGGAGCTCGGTGCTCAGTACTCAGGGTGCTGGGTGCTCAGTTCTCAGTGCTCGGGGTCCTGGGTGCTCCGTGCTCAGGGTGCTGGGTGCTCAGTGCTCTGGGTGCTTAGTGCTCAGTACTCAGGGTGCTGGGTGCTCAGTACTCATGGTGCTGGGTGCTCATTCTCAGGGTGCTGGGTGCTCAGTGCTCGGGTTGCTGGGTGCTCAGTACTCAGGGTGCTGGGGGCTCAGTACTCAGGGTGCTGGGTGCTCAGTACTCAGGGTGCTCGGTTCTCAGTACTCAGGGTGCTGGGTGCTCATTCTCGGGGTGCTGGGTGCTCAGTGCTCGGGGTGCTGGGTGCTCAGTACTCAGGGTGCTGGGGGCTCAGTACTCAGGGTGCTGGGTGCTCAGTACTCAGGGTGATCTGTTCTCAGTACTCAGGTTGCTGGGTGCTCAGTGCTCGGGGTGCTGGGTGCTCAGTACTCGGGGTGCTCAGTTCTCAGTACTCAGGGTGCTGGGTGCTCAGTACTCAGGGTGCTGGGTGCTCAGTGCTCGGGGTGCACGGTGCTCAGTACTCGGTGTGCAGGGTGCTCAGTACTCGGGGTGCTGGGTGCTCAGTGCTCAGGGTGCTGGGTGCTCAGTACTCAGGGTGCTGAGTGCTCAGTACTCAGGGTGCTGGGTGCTCAGTACTCAGGTTGCTGGTTGCTCAGTACTCAGGGTGCTGGGTGCTCAGTGCTCAGGGTGCTGGGTGCTCAGTGCTCGGGGTTCTGGGTGCTCAGGGCTGTTGTGCTGGGTGCTCAGTGCTCAGTGCTCAGGGTGCTGGGTGCTCAGTGCTCAGTGCTCAGGGTGCTGGTTGCTCAGTACTCAGGGTGCTGGGTGCTCAGTACTCAGGGTGCTGGGTGCTCAGTGCTCAGGGTGCTCTGTGCTCAGTACTCAGGGTGCTGGGTGCTCAGTGCTCGGGGTGCTGCGTGCTCAGTGCTCAGGGAGCTGGGTGCTCAGTGCTCAGGGTGCTGGGTGCTCAGTACTCAGGGTGCTGGGTGCTCAGTGCTCAGGGTGCTGGGTGCTCAGTCCTCAGGGTGCTCAGTACTCAGGGTGCTCGGTGCTCAGTGCTCAGTACTCAGGGTGCTCAGTACTCAGGGTGCTGGTTGCTCAGTGCTCGGGGTGCTGGGTGCTCAGTACTCAGGGTGCTGGGTGCTCAGTACTCGGGGTGCTGGGTGCTCAGTACTCAGGGTGCTGGGTGCTCAGTGCTCGGGGTGCTGGGTGCTCAGTGCTCAGGGTGATCGGTGCTCAGTGCTCAGGGTGCTGGGTGCTCAGTCCTCCGGGTGCACAGTGCTCAGGGTGCTGTTTGCTCAGTGCTTGGGGTGCTCGGTGCTCAGTACTCAGGGTGCTGAGTCCTCAGTACTCAGGGTGCTGGGTGCTCAGTACTCAGGGTGCTGGGTGCTCAGTACTCAGGGTGCTGGGTGCTCAGGGTGCTGGGTGCTCAGTACTCAGGGTGCTGTGTGCTCAGTGCTCGGGGTGCTGGGTGCTCAGGGCTGTGGTGCTGGGTGCTCAGTGGTCAGTGCTCAGGGTGCTGGGTGCTCAGTGCTCAGTGCTCAGGGTGCTGGTTGCTCAGTACTCAGGGTGCTGGGTGCTCAGTACTCAGGGTGCTGGGTGCTCAGTGCTCGGGGTGCTCTGTGCTCAGTACTCAGGGTGCTGGGTGCTCAGTGCTCAGTTTGCTGGGTGCTCAGTGCTCAGGGTGCTGGGTGCTCAGTACTCAGGGTGCTCAGTGCTCAGTACTCGGGGTGCTTGTTGCTCAGTACTCGGGGTGCTCAGGGCTCTGGTGCTGGGTGCTCAGTGGTCAGTACTCAGGGTGCTGGGTGCTCAGTGCTCAGTACTCAGGGTGCTCGGTGCTCAGTACTCAGGGTTCTCAGTGCTCAGTACTCAGGGTGCTGGGTGCTCATTTCTCAGGGTGCTGGGTGCTCACTACTCAGGGTGCTCAGTGTTCAGTACTCGGGGTGCTTGTTGCTCAGTACTCAGGGTGCTCAGTGCTCAGTACTCGGGGTGCTGGGTGCTCAGTGCTCAGGGTGCTCAGTTCTCAGTGCTCGGGGTGCTGGGTGCTCAGTGCTCGGGGCGCTGGGTGCTCAGTGATCGGGGTGCTGGGTGCTCAGTACTCGGGGTGCTGGGTGCTCAGTGCTCAGGGTGCTCAGTGCTCAGTACTCAGTGCTCAGGGTGCTCAGTGCTCATTGCTCAGGGTGCTGGGTGTTCAATACTCAGGGTGCTGGGTGCTCAGTACTCAGGGTGCTGGGTGCTCAGTGCTAAGGGTGCTGGGTGCTCAGTACTCTGGGTGTTGGGTGCTCAGTACTCAGGGTGCTGGGTGCTCCGTGCTCGGGGTGCTGGGTGCTCAGTGCTCAGGGTGCTGGGTGCTCTGTGCTCAGGGTGCTGGGTGCTCAGTGCTCAGGGTGCTGGGTGCTCAGTACTCGGGGTGCTCCGTGCTCAGGGTGCTGGGTGCTCAGTGCTCAGGTTGCTGGGTGCTCAGTGCTCAAGGTGCTGGGTGCTGAGTGCTCAGGGTGCTGGGTGCTCAGTGCTCGGGCTGCTCGGTGCTCAGTGCTCAGGGTCCTGGGTGCTCAGTTCTCAGGGTGCTGGGTGCTTAGTACTCAGGGTGCTCAGTGCTCAGTACACAGGGTGCTGGGTGCTCAGTGCTCGGGGTGCTGGGTGCTCAGTGCTCAGTACTCAGGGTGCTGGGTGCTCAGTGCTCGGGGTGCTGGGTGCTCAGTACTCAGCGTGCTGGGTGCTCAGTACTCAGTGTGCTGGGTGCTCAGTTCTCAGGGTGCTGGGTGCTCAGTGCTCAGGGTGCTGGGTGCTCAGTGATCGGGGTGCTGAGTGCTCAGTACTCAGTGTGCTCAGTGCTCGGGGAGCTCGGTGCTCAGTACTCAGGGTGCTGGGTGCTCAGTTCTCAGTGCTCGGGGTCCTGGGTGCTCCGTGCTCGGGGTGCTGGGTGCTCAGTGCTCTGGGTGCTTAGTGCTCAGTACTCAGGGTGCTGGGTGCTCAGTACTCATGGTGCTGGGTGCTCATTCTCAGGGTGCTGGGTGCTCAGTGCTCGGGTTGCTGGGTGCTCAGTACTCAGGGTGCTGGGGGCTCAGTACTCAGGGTGCTGGGTGCTCAGTACTCAGGGTGCTCGGTTCTCAGTACTCAGGGTGCTGGGTGCTCATTCTCGGGGTGCTGGGTGCTCAGTGCTCGGGGTGCTGGGTGCTCAGTACTCAGGGTGCTGGGGGCTCAGTACTCAGGGTGCTGGGTGCTCAGTACTCAGGGTGATCTGTTCTCAGTACTCAGGTTGCTGGGTGCTCAGTGCTCGGGGTGCTGGGTGCTCAGTACTCGGGGTGCTCAGTTCTCAGTACTCAGGGTGCTGGGTGCTCAGTACTCAGGGTGCTGGGTGCTCAGTGCTCGGGGTGCACGGTGCTCAGTACTCGGTGTGCAGGGTGCTCAGTACTCGGGGTGCTGGGTGCTCAGTGCTCAGGGTGCTGGGTGCTCAGTACTCAGGGTGCTGAGTGCTCAGTACTCAGGGTGCTGGGTGCTCAGTACTCAGGTTGCTGGTTGCTCAGTACTCAGGGTGCTGGGTGCTCAGTGCTCAGGGTGCTGGGTGCTCAGTGCTCGGGGTTCTGGGTGCTCAGGGCTGTTGTGCTGGGTGCTCAGTGCTCAGTGCTCAGGGTGCTGGGTGCTCAGTGCTCAGTGCTCAGGGTGCTGGTTGCTCAGTACTCAGGGTGCTGGGTGCTCAGTACTCAGGGTGCTGGGTGCTCAGTGCTCAGGGTGCTCTGTGCTCAGTACTCAGGGTGCTGGGTGCTCAGTGCTCGGGGTGCTGCGTGCTCAGTGCTCAGGGAGCTGGGTGCTCAGTGCTCAGGGTGCTGGGTGCTCAGTACTCAGGGTGCTGGGTGCTCAGTGCTCAGGGTGCTGGGTGCTCAGTCCTCAGGGTGCTCAGTACTCAGGGTGCTCGGTGCTCAGTGCTCAGTACTCAGGGTGCTCAGTACTCAGGGTGCTGGTTGCTCAGTGCTCGGGGTGCTGGGTGCTCAGTACTCAGGGTGCTGGGTGCTCAGTACTCGGGGTGCTGGGTGCTCAGTACTCAGGGTGCTGGGTGCTCAGTGCTCGGGGTGCTGGGTGCTCAGTGCTCAGGGTGATCGGTGCTCAGTGCTCAGGGTGCTGGGTGCTCAGTCCTCCGGGTGCACAGTGCTCAGGGTGCTGTTTGCTCAGTGCTCGGGGTGCTCGGTGCTCAGTACTCAGGGTGCTGAGTGCTCAGTACTCAGGGTGCTGGGTGCTCAGTACTCAGGGTGCTGGGTGCTCAGTACTCAGGGTGCTGGGTGCTCAGGGTGCTGGGTGCTCAGTACTCAGGGTGCTGGGTGCTCAGTGCTCGGGGTGCTGGGTGCTCAGGGCTGTGGTGCTGGGTGCTCAGTGGTCAGTGCTCAGGGTGCTGGGTGCTCAGTGCTCAGTGCTCAGGGTGCTGGTTGCTCAGTACTCAGGGTGCTGGGTGCTCAGTACTCAGGGTGCTGGGTGCTCAGTGCTCGGGGTGCTCTGTGCTCAGTACTCAGGGTGCTGGGTGCTCAGTGCTCAGTTTGCTGGGTGCTCAGTGCTCAGGGTGCTGGGTGCTCAGTACTCAGGGTGCTCAGTGCTCAGTACTCGGGGTGCTTGTTGCTCAGTACTCGGGGTGCTCAGGGCTGTGGTGCTGGGTGCTCAGTGGTCAGTACTCAGGGTGCTGGGTGCTCAGTGCTCAGTACTCAGGGTGCTCGGTGCTCAGTACTCAGGGTTCTCAGTGCTCAGTACTCAGGGTGCTGGGTGCTCATTTCTCAGGGTGCTGGGTGCTCACTACTCAGGGTGCTCAGTGTTCAGTACTCGGGGTGCTTGTTGCTCAGTACTCAGGGTGCTCAGTGCTCAGTACTTGGGGTGCTGGGTGCTCAGTGCTCAGGGTGCTCAGTTCTCAGTGCTCGGGGTGCTGGGTGCTCAGTGCTCGGGGCGCTGGGTGCTCAGTGATCGGGGTGCTGGGTGCTCAGTACTCGGGGTGCTGGGTGCTCAGTGCTCAGGGTGCTCAGTGCTCAGTACTCAGTGCTCAGGGTGCTCAGTGCTCAGTGCTCAGGGTGCTGGGTGTTCAGTACTCAGGGTGCTGGGTGCTCAGTACTCAGGGTGCTGGGTGCTCAGTGCTCAGGGTGCTGGGTGCTCAGTACTCTGGGTGTTGGGTGCTCAGTACTCAGTTTGCTGGGTGCTCCGTGCTCGGGGTGCTGGGTGCTCAGTGCTCAGGGTGCTGTGTGCTCTGTGCTCAGGGTGCTGGGTGCTCAGTGCTCAGGGTGCTGGGTGCTCAGTACTCGGGGTGCTCCGTGCTCAGGGTGCTGGGTGCTCATTGCTCAGGGTGCTGGGTGCTCAGTTCTCGGGGTGCTGGGTGCTGAGCGCTCAGGGTGCTGGGTGCTCAGTGCTCGGGCTGCTCGGTGCTCAGTGCTCAGGGTCCTGGGTGCTCAGTACTCAGGGTGCTGGGTGCTTAGTACTCAGGGTGCTCAGTGCTCAGTACACAGGGTGCTGGGTGCTCAGTGCTCGGGGTGCTGGGTGCTCAGTGCTCAGTACTCAGGGTGCTGGGTTCTCAGTGCTCGGGGTGCTGGGTGCTCAGTACTCAGCGTGCTGGGTGCTCAGTACTCAGGGTGCTGAGTGCTCAGTGCTCGGGGTGCTCGGTGCTCAGTACTCGGGGTGCAGGGTGCTCAGTACTCGGTGTGCTGGGTGCTCAGTGCTCAGGGAGCTGGGTGCTCAGTGCTCAGGGTGCTGGGTGCGCAGTACTCGGGGTGCTCAGTGCTCAGTACTCAGGGTGCTGGGTGCTCAGTACTCAGGGTGCTGGGTGCTCCATACTCGGGGTGCAGGGTGCTCAGTGCTCAGGAAGCTGGGTGCTCAGTGCTCAGGGTGCTGGGTGCTCAGTGCTGAGGGTGGTGCTGCGTGCTCAGTACTCAGGGTGCTGGGTGCTCAGTGCTCAGGGTGCTGGGTGCTCAGTACTAAGGGTGCTGGGTGCTCAGTACTCAGGGTGCTCGGTGCTCAGTACTCAGGGTGCTGGGTGCTCAGAGCTCAGGGTGCTGGGTACTCAGTACTCAGGGTGCTGGGTGCTCAGTACTCTGGGTGTTGTTTGCTCAGTACTCAGGGTGCTGGGTGCTCCGTGCTCAGGGTGCTGGGTGCTCAGTGCACAGGGTTCTGGGTGCTCAGTGCTCAGGGTGCTGTGTGCTCAGTACTCAGGGTGCTGGGTGCTTAGTGCTCGAGGTGCTCGGTGCTCAGTACTCAAGGTGCTGGGTGCTCAGTGCTCAGGGTGCTGGGTGCTCAGTCCTCGGGGTGCTCCGTGCTCATGGTGCTGGGTGCTCAGTGCTCAGGGTGCTGGGTGCTCAGTGCTCAGGGTGCTGGGTGCTCAGTACTCAGTGTGCTCAGTGCTCGGGGAGCTCGGTGCTCAGTACTCAGGGTGCTGGGTGCTCAGTTCTCAGTGCTCGGGGTCCTGGTTGCTCCGTGCTCGGGGTGCTGGGTGCTCAGTGCTCTGGGTGCTTAGTGCTCAGTACTCAGGGTGCTGGGTGCTCAGTACTCATGGTGCTGGGTGCTCATTCTCAGGGTGCTGGGTGCTCAGTACTCGGGGTGCTCCGTGCTCAGGGTGCTGGGTGCTCTGTGCTCAGGGTGCTGGGTGCTCTGTCCTCAGGGTGCTGGGTGCTCAGTACTCGGGGTGCTCCGTGCTCAGGGTGCTGGGTGCTCAGTGCTCAGGGTGCTGGGTGCTCAGTGCTCGGGGTGCTGGGTGCTGAGTGCTCAGGGTGCTGGGTGCTCAGTGCTCGGGCTACTCGGTGCTCAGTGCTCAGGGTCCTGGGTACTCAGTACTCAGGGTGCTGGGTGCTTAGTACTCAGGGTGCTCAGTGCTCAGAACACAGGGTGCTGGGTGCTCAGTGCTCGGGGTGCTGGGTGCTCAGTGCTCAGTACTCAGGGTGCTGGGTGCTCAGTGCTCGGGGTGCTGGGTGCTCAGTACTCAGCGTGCTGGGTGCTCAGTGCTCAGGGTGCTGGGTGCTCAGTGATCGGGGTGCTGATTGCTCAGTACTCAGTGTGCTCAGTGCTCGGGGAGCTCGGTGTTCAGTACTCAGGGTGCTGTCTGCTCAGTTCTCAGTGCTCGGGGTCCTGGGTGCTCCGTGCTCGGGGTGCTGGGTGCTCAGTGCTCTGGGTGCTTAGTGCTCAGTACTCAGGGTGCTGGGTGCTCAGTACTGATGGTGCTGGGTGCTCATTCTCAGGGTGATGGGTGCTCAGTGCTCGGGTTGCTGGGTGCTCAGTACTCATGTTGCTGGGGGCTCAGTACTCAGGGTGCTGGGTGCTCAGTACTCAGGGTGTTCGTTTCTCAGTACTCAGGGTGCTGGGTGCTCATTCTCGGGGTGCTGGGTGCTCAGTGCTCGGGGTGCTGGGTGCTCAGTACTCAGGGTGCTGGGGGCTCAGTACTCAGGGTGCGGGGTGCTCACTCCTCAGGGTGATCTGTTCTCAGTACTCAGGTTGCTGGGTGCTCAGTGCTCGGGGTGCTGGGTGCTCAGTACTCGGGGTGCTCAGTTCTCAGTACTCAGGGTGCTGGGTGCTCAGTACTCAGGGTGCTGGGTGCTCAGTGCTCGGGGTGCTCGGTGCTCAGTACTCGGTGTGCAGGGTGCTCAGTACTCGGGGTGCTGGGTGCTCAGTGCTCAGGGTGCTGGGTGCTCAGTACTCAGGGTGCTGAGTGCTCAGTACTCAGGGTGCTGGGTGCTCAGTACTCAGGGTGCTCTGTGCTCAGTACTCAGGGTGCTGGGTGCTCAGTACTCAGGGTGCTGGGTGCTCAGTGCTCGGGGTGCTGGGTGCTCAGGGCTGTGGTGCTGGGTGCTCAGTGCTCAGTGCTCAGGGTGCTGGGTGCTCAGTGCTCAGTGCTCAGGGTGCTGGTTGCTCAGTACTCAGGGTGCTGGGTGCTCAGTACTCAGGGTGCTGGGTGCTCAGTGCTCAGGGTGCTCTGTGCTCAGTACTCAGGGTGCTGGGTGCTCAGTGTTCGGGGTGATGCGTGCTCAGTGCTCAGGGAGCTGGGTGCTCAGTGCTCAGGGTGCTGGGTGCTCAGTACTCAGGGTGCTGGGTGCTCAGTGCTCAGGGTGCTGGGTGCTCAGTCCTCAGGGTGCTCAGTACTCAGGGTGCTCGGTGCTCAGTGCTCAGTACTCACGGTGCTCAGTACTCAGGGTGCTGGTTGCTCAGTGCTCAGGGTGCTGGGTGCTCAGTACTCAGGGTGCTGAGTGCTCAGTACTCAGGGTGCTGGGTGCTCAGTACTCAGGTTGCTGGTTGCTCAGTACTCAGGGTGCTGGGTGCTCAGTGCTCAGGGTGCTGGGTGCTCAGTGCTCGGGGTGCTGCGTGCTCAGTACTCGGGGTGCTGGGTGCTCAGTACTCAGGGTGCTGGGTGCTCAGTGCTCGGATGCTGGGTGCTCAGTGCTCAGGGTGATCGGTGCTCAGTGCTCAGGGTGCTGGGTGCTCAGTCCTCCGGGTGCACAGTGCTCAGGGTGCTGTTTGCTCAGTGCTCGGGGTTCTCGGTGCTCAGTACTCAGGGGGCTGAGTGCTCAGTACTCAGGGTGCTGGGTGCTCAGTACTCAGGGTGCTGGGTGCTCAGTACTCAGGGTGCTGGGTGCTCAGGGTGCTGGGTGCTCAGTACTCAGGGTGCTGGGTGCTCAGTGCTCAGGGTGCTGGGTGCTCAGGGCTGTGGTGCTGGGTGCTCAGTGGTCAGTGCTCAGGGTGCTGCGTGCTCAGTGCTCAGTGCTCAGGGTGCTGGTTGCTCAGTACTCAGGGTGCTGGGTGCTCAGTACTCAGGGTGCTGGGTGCTCAGTGCTCAGGGTGCTGGGTGCTCAGTACTCAGGGTGCTGGGTGCTCAGTGCTCGGGGTGCTCTGTGCTCAGTACTCAGGGTGCTGGGTGCTCAGTGCTCAGTGTGCTGGGTGCTCAGTGCTCAGGGTGCTGGGTGCTCAGTACTCAGGGTGCTCAGTGCTCAGTACTCTGGGTGCTTGTTGCTCAGTACTCGGGGTGCTCAGGGCTGTGGTGCTGGGTGCTCAGTGGTCAGTGCTCAGGGTGCTGGGTGCTCAGTGCTCAGTACTCAGGGTGCTCGGTGCTCAGTACTCAGGGTTCTCAGTGCTCAGTACTCAGGGTGCTGGGTGCTCATTTCTCAGGGTGCTGGGTGCTCAGTACTCAGGGTGCTCAGTGCTCAGTACTCGGGGTGCTTGTTGCTCAGTACTCAGGGTGCTCAGTGCTCAGTACTCGGGGTGCTGGGTGCTCAGTGCTCAGGGTGCTCAGTTCTCAGTGCTCGGGGTGCTGGGTGCTCAGTGCTCGGGGCGCTGAGTGCTCAGTGCTCGGGGTGCTGGGTGCTCAGTACTTGGGGTGCTGGGTGCTCAGTGCTCAGGGTGCTCAGTGCTCAGTACTCAGTGCTCAGGGTGCTCAGTGCTCAGTGCTCAGGGTGCTGGGTGTTCAGTACTCAGGGTGCTGGGTGCTCAGTACTCAGGGTGCTGGGTGCTCAGTGCTCAGGGTGCTGGGTGCTCAGTACTCTGTGTGTTGGGTGCTCAGTACTCAGGGTGCTGGGTGCTCCGTGCTCGGGGTGCTGGGTGCTCAGTTCTCAGGGTGCTGGGTGCTCTGTGCTCAGGGTGCTGGGTGCTCAGTGCTCAGGGTGCTGGGTGCTCAGTACTCGGGGTGCTCCGTGCTCAGGGTGCTGGGTGCTCAGTGCTCAGGGTGCTGGGTGCTCAGTGCTCGGGGTGCTGGGTGCTGAGTGCTCAGGGTGCTGGGTGCTCAGTGCTCGGGCTGCTCGGTGCTCAGTGCTCAGGGTGCTGGGTGCTCAGTACTCAGGGTGCTGGGTGCTCAGTACTCAGGGTGCTGGGTGCTCCGTGCTCGGGGTGCTGGGTGCTCAGTTCTCAGGGTGCTGGGTGCTCTGTGCTCAGGGTGCTGGGTGCTCAGTGCTCAGGGTGCTGGGTGCTCAGTACTCGGGGTGCTCCGTGCTCAGGGTGCTGGGTGCTCAGTGCTCAGGGTGCTGGGTGCTCAGTGCTCGGGGTGCTGGGTGCTGAGTGCTCAGGGTGCTGGGTGCTCAGTGCTCGGGCTGCTCGGTGCTCAGTGCTCAGGGTGCTGGGTGCTCAGTACTCGGGGTGCTGGGTGCTCAGTACTCAGGGTGCTGGGTGCTCAGTGCTCGGGGTGCTGGGTGCTCAGTGCTCAGTACTCAGGGTGCTCGGTGCTCAGTAATCAGGGTTCTCAGTGCTCAGTACTCAGGGTGCTGGGTGCTCATTTCTCAGGGTGCTGGGTGCTCAGTACTCAGGGTGCTCAGTGCTCAGTACTCGGCGTGCTTGTTGCTCAGTACTCAGGGTGCTCTGTGCTCAGTACTCAGGGTGCTGGGTGCTCAGTACTCGGGGTGCTTGTTGCTCAGTACTCGGGGTGCTCAGGACTGTGGTGCTGGGTGTTCAGTGCTCAGTGCTCAGGGTGCTGGGTGCTCAGTGCTCAGTGCTCAGGGTGCTGGTTGCTCAGTACTCAGGGTGCTGGGTGCTCAGTACTCAGGGTGCTGGGTGCTCAGTGCTCAGGGTGCTCTGTGCTCAGTTCTCAGGGTGCTGGGTGCTCAGTACTCAGGGTGCTGGGTGCTCAGTGCTCAGGGTGCTGGGTGCTCAGTCCTCAGGGTGCTCAGTACTCAGGGTGCTCGGTGCTCAGTGCTCAGTACTCACGGTGCTCAGTACTCAGGGTGCTGGTTGCTCAGTGCTCGGGGTGCTGGGTGCTCAGTACTCAGGGTGCTGGGTGCTCAGTACTCAGGGTGCTGGGTGCTCCGTGCTCGGGGTGCTGGGTGCTCAGTTCTCAGGGTGCTGGGTGCTCTGTGCTCAGGGTGCTGGGTGCTCAGTGCTCAGGGTGCTGGGTGCTCAGTACTCGGGGTGCTCCGTGCTCAGGGTGCTGGGTGCTCAGTGCTCAGGGTGCTGGGTGCTCAGTGCTCGGGGTGCTGGGTGCTGAGTGCTCAGGGTGCTGGGTGCTCAGTGCTCGGGCTGCTCGGTGCTCAGTGCTCAGGGTCCTGGGTGCTCAGTACTCAGGGTGCTGGGTGCTTAGTACTCAGGGTGCCCAGTGCTCAGTACACAGGGTGCTGGGTGCTCAGTGCTCGGGGTGCTGGGTGCTCAATGCTCAGTACTCAGGGTGCTGGGTTCTCAGTGCTCAGGGTGCTGGTTTCTCAGTACTCAGCGTGCTGGGTGCTCAGTACTCAGGGTGCTGGGTGCTCAGTGCTCAGGGTGCTGGGTGTTCAGTGCTCAGGGTGCTGGGTGCTCAGTAATCGGGGTGCTGGGTGCTCAGTACTCAGTGTGCTCAGTGCTCGGGGAGCTCGGTGCTCAGTACTCAGGGTGCTGGGTGCTCAGTTCTCAGTGCTCGGGGTCCTGGGTTCTCCGTGCTCGGGGTGCTGGGTGCTCAGTGCTCTGGGTGCTTAGTGCTCAGTACTCAGGGTGCTGGGTGCTCAGTACTCATGGTGCTGGGTGCTCATTCTCAGGGTGCTGGTTGCTCAGGGCTCGGGTTGCTGGGTGCTCAGTACTCAGGGTGCTGGGGGCTCAGTACTCAGGGTGCTGGGTGCTCAGTACTCAGCGTGCTGGGTTCTCAGTACTCAGGGTGCTGGGTGCTCATTCTCGGGGTGCTGGGTGCTCAGTGCTCGGGGTGCTGGGTGCTCAGTACTCAGGGTGCTGGGGGCTCAGTACTCAGGGTGCTGGGTGCTCAGTACTCAGGGTGATCTGTTCTCAGTACTCAGGTTGCTGGGTGCTCAGTGCTCGGAGTGCTGGGTGCTCAGTACTCGGGGTGCTGGGTGCTCAGTGCTCAGGGTGCTGGGTGCTCAGTGCTCGGGGTGCTGGGTGCTCAGGGCTGTGGTGCTGGGTGCTCAGTGCTCAGTGCTCAGGGTGCTGGGTGCTCAGTGCTCAGGGTGCTGGGTGCTCAGTACTCAGGGTGCTGGTTGCTCAGTACTCAGGGTGCTGGGTGCTCAGTACTCAGGGTGCTGGGTGCTCAGTGCTCAGGGTGCTGGGTGCTCAGTGCTCGGGGTGCTGCGTGCTCAGTGCTCAGGGAGCTGTGTGCTCAGTGCTCAGGGTGCTGGGTGCTCAGTACTCAGGGTGCTGGGTGCTCAGTGCTCGTTGTGCTCGGTGCTCAGTCCTCGGGGTGCTCCGTGCTCAGTGATCAGGGTGCTGGGTGCTCAGTACTCAGGGTGCTCGGTGCTCAGTACTCAGGGTTCTCAGTGCTCAGTACTCAGGGTGCTGGGTGCTCAGTGCTCAGGGTGCTGGGTGCTCAGTACTCAGGGTGCTCAGTGCTCAGTTCTCGGGGTGCTTGGTGCTCAGTACTCAGGGTGTTCAGTGCTCAGTACTCGGGGTGCTGGGTGCTCAGTGCTCAGGGTGCTCAGTGCTCAGTGCTCGGGGTGCTGGGTGCTCAGTGCTCAGGGCGCTGGGTGCTCAGTGCTCGGGGTGCTGGGTGCTCAGTACTCGGGGTGCTGGGTGCTCAGTGCTCAGAGTGCTCAGTGCTCAGTACTCAGTGCTCAGGGTGCTCAGTGCTCAGTGCTCAGGATGCTGGGTGCTCAGTACTCATGGTGCTGTGTGCTCATTCTCAGGGTGCTGGGTGCTCAGTGCTCGGGTTGCTGGGTGCTTAGTACTCAGGGTGCTGGGGGCTCAGTACTCAGGGTGCTGGGTGCTCAGTACTCAGGGTGCTCGGTTCTCAGTACTCAGGGTGCTGGGTGCTCATTGTCGGGGTGCTGGGAGCTCAGTACTCAGGGTGCTATGGGCTCAGTACTCAGGGTGCTGGGTGCTCAGTACTCAGGGTGCTCGGTTCTCAGTACTCAGGGTGCTGGGTGCTCATTGTCGGGGTGCTGGGTGCTCAGTACTCAGGGTGCTGGGTGCTCAGTGCTCAGGGTGCTGGGTGCTCAGTCCTCAGGGTGCTCAGTACTCAGGGTGCTCGGTGCTCAGTGCTCAGGGTGCTCGGTTCTCAGTACTCAGGGTGCTGGGTGCTCATTGTCGGGGTGCTGGGAGCTCAGTACTCAGGGTGCTGGGGGCTCAGTACTCAGGGTGCTGGGTGCTCAGTACTCAGGGTGCTCGGTTCTCAGTACTCAGGTTGCTGGTTGCTCAGTACTCAGGGTGCTGGGTGCTCAGTGCTCAGGGTGCTGGGTGCTCAGTGCTCGGGGTGCTGGGTGCTCAGGGCTGTGGTGCTGGGTGCTCAGTGCTCAGTGCTCAGGGTGCTGGGTGCTCAGTGCTCAGTGCTCAGGGTGCTGGTTGCTCAGTACTCAGGGTGCTGGGTGCTCAGTACTCAGGGTGCTGGGTGCTCAGTGCTCAGGGTGCTCTGTGCTCAGTACTCAGGGTGCTGGGTGCTCAGTGCTAGGGGTGCTGCGTGCTCAGTGCTCAGGGAGCTGGGTGCTCAGTGCTCAGGGTGCTGGGTGCTCAGTACTCAGGGTGCTGGGTGCTCAGTGCTCAGGGTGCTGGGTGCTCAGTCCTCAGGGTGCTCAGTACTCAGGGTGCTCGGTGCTCAGTGCTCAGTACTCAGGGTGCTCAGTACTCAGGGTGCTGGTTGCTCAGTGCTCGGGGTGCTGGGTGCTCAGTACTCAGGGTGCTGGGTGCTCAGTACTCGGGGTGCTGGGTGCTCAGTACTCAGGGTGCTGGGTGCTCAGTGCTCGGATGCTGGGTGCTCAGTGCTCAGGGTGCTGGGTGCTCAGTGCTCAGGGTGCTGGGTGCTCAGTCCTCCGGGTGCACAGTGCTCAGGGTGCTGTTTGCTCAGTGCTCGGGGTGCTCGGTGCTCAGTACTCAGGGGGGTGAGTGCTCAGTACTCAGGGTGCTGGGTGCTCAGTACTCAGGGTGCTTTGTGCTCAGTACTCAGGGTGCTGGGTGCTCAGGGTGCTGGGTGCTCAGTACTCAGGGTGCTGGGTGCTCAGTGCTCAGGGTGCTGGGTGCTCAGGGCTGTGGTGCTGGGTGCTCAGTGGTCAGTGCTCAGGGTGCTGGGTGCTCAGTGCTCAGTGCTCAGGGTGCTGGTTGCTCAGTACTCAGGGTGCTGGGTGCTCAGTACTCAGGGTGCTGGGTGCTCAGTGCTCAGGGTGCTCTGTGCTCAGTACTCAGGGTGCTGGGTGCTCAGTGCTCGGGGTGCTCTGTGCTCAGTACTCAGGGTGCTGGGTGCTCAGTGCTCAGTGTGCTGGGTGCTCAGTGCTCAGGGTGCTGGGTGCTCAGTACTCAGGGTGCTCAGTGCTCAGTACTCGGGGTGCTTGTTGCTCAGTACTCGGGGTGCTCAGGGCTGTGGTGCTGGGTGCTCAGTGGTCAGTGCTCAGGGTGCTGGGTGCTCAGTGCTCAGTACTCAGGGTGCTCGGTGCTCAGTACTCAGGGTTCTCAGTGCTCAGTACTCAGGGTGCTGGGTGCTCATTTCTCAGGGTGCTGGGTGCTCAGTACTCAGGGTGCTCAGTGCTCAGTACTCGGGGTGCTTGTTGCTCAGTACTCAGGGTGCTCAGTGCTCAGTACTCGGGGTGCTGGGTGCTCAGTGCTCAGGGTGCTCAGTTCTCAGTGCTCGGGGTGCTGGGTGCTCAGTGCTCGGGGCGCTGAGTGCTCAGTGCTCGGGGTGCTGGGTGCTCAGTACTTGGGGTGCTGGGTGCTCAGTGCTCAGGGTGCTCAGTGCTCAGTACTCAGTGCTCAGGGTGTTCAGTGCTCAGTGCTCAGGGTGCTGGGTGTTCAGTACTCAGGGTGCTGGGTGCTCAGTACTCAGGGTGCTGGGTGCTCAGTGCTCAGGGTGCTGGGTGCTCAGTACTCTGGGTGTTGGGTGCTCAGTACTCAGGGTGCTGGGTGCTCCGTGCTCGGGGTGCTGGGTGCTCAGTTCTCAGGGTGCTGGGTGCTCTGTGCTCAGGGTGCTGGGTGCTCAGTGCTCAGGGTGCTGGGTGCTCAGTACTCGGGGTGCTCCGTGCTCAGGGTGCTGGGTGCTCAGTGCTCAGGGTGCTGGGTGCTCAGTGCTCGGGGTGCTGGGTGCTGAGTGCTCAGGGTGCTGGGTGCTCAGTGCTCGGGCTGCTCGGTGCTCAGTGCTCAGGGTCCTGGGTGCTCAGTACTCAGGGTGCTGGGTGCTTAGTACTCAGGGTGCTCAGTGCTCAGTACACAGGGTGCTGGGTGCTCAGTGCTCGGGGTGCTGGGTGCTCAATGCTCAGTACTCAGGGTGCTGGGTTCTCAGTGCTCAGGGTGCTGGTTGCTCAGTACTCAGCGTGCTGGGTGCTCAGTACTCAGGGTGCTGGGTGCTCAGTGCTCAGGGTGCTGGGTGTTCAGTGCTCAGGGTGCTGGGTGCTCAGTGATCGGGGTGCTGGGTGCTCAGTACTCAGTGTGCTCAGTGCTCGGGGAGCTCGGTGCTCAGTACTCAGGGTGCTGGGTGCTCAGTTCTCAGTGCTCGGGGTCCTGGGTGCTCCGTGCTCGGGGTGCTGGGTGCTCAGTGCTCTGGGTGCTTAGTGCTCAGTACTCAGGGTGCTGGGTGCTCAGTACTCATGGTGCTGGGTGCTCATTCTCAGGGTGCTGGGTGCTCAGTGCTCGGGTTGCTGGGTGCTCAGTACTCAGGGTGCTGGGGGCTCAGTACTCAGGGTGCTGGGTGCTCAGTAATCAGGGTGCTGGGTGCTCAGTACTCAGGGTGCTCAGTGCTCAGTACTCGGCGTGCTTGTTGCTCAGTACTCAGGGTGCTCTGTGCTCAGTACTCAGGGTGCTGGGTGCTCAGTACTCGGGGTGCTTGTTGCTCAGTACTCGGGGTGCTCAGGACTGTGGTGCTGGGTGTTCAGTGCTCAGTGCTCAGGGTGCTGGGTGCTCAGTGCTCAGTGCTCAGGGTGCTGGTTGCTCAGTACTCAGGGTGCTGGGTGCTCAGTACTCAGGGTGCTGGGTGCTCAGTGCTCAGGGTGCTCTGTGCTCAGTTCTCAGGGTGCTGGGTGCTCAGTACTCAGGGTGCTGGGTGCTCAGTGCTCAGGGTGCTGGGTGCTCAGTCCTCAGGGTGCTCAGTACTCAGGGTGCTCGGTGCTCAGTGCTCAGTACTCACGGTGCTCAGTACTCAGGGTGCTGGTTGCTCAGTGCTCGGGGTGCTGGGTGCTCAGTACTCAGGGTGCTGGGTGCTCAGTACTCAGGGTGCTGGGTGCTCCGTGCTCGGGGTGCTGGGTGCTCAGTTCTCAGGGTGCTGGGTGCTCTGTGCTCAGGGTGCTGGGTGCTCAGTGCTCAGGGTGCTGGGTGCTCAGTACTCGGGGTGCTCCGTGCTCAGGGTGCTGGGTGCTCAGTGCTCAGGGTGCTGGGTGCTCAGTGCTCGGGGTGCTGGGTGCTGAGTGCTCAGGGTGCTGGGTGCTCAGTGCTCGGGCTGCTCGGTGCTCAGTGCTCAGGGTCCTGGGTGCTCAGTACTCAGGGTGCTGGGTGCTTAGTACTCAGGGTGCCCAGTGCTCAGTACACAGGGTGCTGGGTGCTCAGTGCTCGGGGTGCTGGGTGCTCAATGCTCAGTACTCAGGGTGCTGGGTTCTCAGTGCTCAGGGTGCTGGTTTCTCAGTACTCAGCGTGCTGGGTGCTCAGTACTCAGGGTGCTGGGTGCTCAGTGCTCAGGGTGCTGGGTGTTCAGTGCTCAGGGTGCTGGGTGCTCAGTAATCGGGGTGCTGGGTGCTCAGTACTCAGTGTGCTCAGTGCTCGGGGAGCTCGGTGCTCAGTACTCAGGGTGCTGGGTGCTCAGTTCTCAGTGCTCGGGGTCCTGGGTTCTCCGTGCTCGGGGTGCTGGGTGCTCAGTGCTCTGGGTGCTTAGTGCTCAGTACTCAGGGTGCTGGGTGCTCAGTACTCATGGTGCTGGGTGCTCATTCTCAGGGTGCTGGTTGCTCAGGGCTCGGGTTGCTGGGTGCTCAGTACTCAGGGTGCTGGGGGCTCAGTACTCAGGGTGCTGGGTGCTCAGTACTCAGCGTGCTGGGTTCTCAGTACTCAGGGTGCTGGGTGCTCATTCTCGGGGTGCTGGGTGCTCAGTGCTCGGGGTGCTGGGTGCTCAGTACTCAGGGTGCTGGGGGCTCAGTACTCAGGGTGCTGGGTGCTCAGTACTCAGGGTGATCTGTTCTCAGTACTCAGGTTGCTGGGTGCTCAGTGCTCGGAGTGCTGGGTGCTCAGTACTCGGGGTGCTGGGTGCTCAGTGCTCAGGGTGCTGGGTGCTCAGTGCTCGGGGTGCTGGGTGCTCAGGGCTGTGGTGCTGGGTGCTCAGTGCTCAGTGCTCAGGGTGCTGGGTGCTCAGTGCTCAGGGTGCTGGGTGCTCAGTACTCAGGGTGCTGGTTGCTCAGTACTCAGGGTGCTGGGAGCTCAGTACTCAGGGTGCTGGGTGCTCAGTGCTCAGGGTGCTGGGTGCTCAGTGCTCGGGGTGCTGCGTGCTCAGTGCTCAGGGAGCTGTGTGCTCAGTGCTCAGGGTGCTGGGTGCTCAGTACTCAGGGTGCTGGGTGCTCAGTGCTCCTTGTGCTCGGTGCTCAGTCCTCGGGGTGCTCCGTGCTCAGTGATCAGGGTGCTGGGTGCTCAGTACTCAGGGTGCTCGGTGCTCAGTACTCAGGGTTCTCAGTGCTCAGTACTCAGGGTGCTGGGTGCTCAGTGCTCAGGGTGCTGGGTGCTCAGTACTCAGGGTGCTCAGTGCTCAGTTCTCGGGGTGCTTGGTGCTCAGTACTCAGGGTGTTCAGTGCTCAGTACTCGGGGTGCTGGGTGCTCAGTGCTCAGGGTGCTCAGTGCTCAGTGCTCGGGGTGCTGGGTGCTCAGTGCTCAGGGCGCTGGGTGCTCAGTGCTCGGGGTGCTGGGTGCTCAGTACTCGGGGTGCTGGGTGCTCAGTGCTCAGAGTGCTCAGTGCTCAGTACTCAGTGCTCAGGGTGCTCAGTGCTCAGTGCTCAGGATGCTGGGTGCTCAGTACTCATGGTGCTGTGTGCTCATTCTCAGGGTGCTGGGTGCTCAGTGCTCGGGTTGCTGGGTGCTTAGTACTCAGGGTGCTGGGGGCTCAGTACTCAGGGTGCTGGGTGCTCAGTACTCAGGGTGCTCGGTTCTCAGTACTCAGGGTGCTGGGTGCTCATTGTCGGGGTGCTGGGAGCTCAGTACTCAGGGTGCTATGGGCTCAGTACTCAGGGTGCTGGGTGCTCAGTACTCAGGGTGCTCGGTTCTCAGTACTCAGGGTGCTGGGTGCTCATTGTCGGGGTGCTGGGTGCTCAGTACTCAGGGTGCTGGGTGCTCAGTGCTCAGGGTGCTGGGTGCTCAGTCCTCAGGGTGCTCAGTACTCAGGGTGCTCGGTGCTCAGTGCTCAGGGTGCTCGGTTCTCAGTACTCAGGGTGCTGGGTGCTCATTGTCGGGGTGCTGGGAGCTCAGTACTCAGGGTGCTGGGGGCTCAGTACTCAGGGTGCTGGGTGCTCAGTACTCAGGGTGCTCGGTTCTCAGTACTCAGGTTGCTGGTTGCTCAGTACTCAGGGTGCTGGGTGCTCAGTGCTCAGGGTGCTGGGTGCTCAGTGCTCGGGGTGCTGGGTGCTCAGGGCTGTGGTGCTGGGTGCTCAGTGCTCAGTGCTCAGGGTGCTGGGTGCTCAGTGCTCAGTGCTCAGGGTGCTGGTTGCTCAGTACTCAGGGTGCTGGGTGCTCAGTACTCAGGGTGCTGGGTGCTCAGTGCTCAGGGTGCTCTGTGCTCAGTACTCAGGGTGCTGGGTGCTCAGTGCTAGGGGTGCTGCGTGCTCAGTGCTCAGGGAGCTGGGTGCTCAGTGCTCAGGGTGCTGGGTGCTCAGTACTCAGGGTGCTGGGTGCTCAGTGCTCAGGGTGCTGGGTGCTCAGTCCTCAGGGTGCTCAGTACTCAGGGTGCTCGGTGCTCAGTGCTCAGTACTCAGGGTGCTCAGTACTCAGGGTGCTGGTTGCTCAGTGCTCGGGGTGCTGGGTGCTCAGTACTCAGGGTGCTGGGTGCTCAGTACTCGGGGTGCTGGGTGCTCAGTACTCAGGGTGCTGGGTGCTCAGTGCTCGGATGCTGGGTGCTCAGTGCTCAGGGTGCTGGGTGCTCAGTGCTCAGGGTGCTGGGTGCTCAGTCCTCCGGGTGCACAGTGCTCAGGGTGCTGTTTGCTCAGTGCTCGGGGTGCTCGGTGCTCAGTACTCAGGGGGGTGAGTGCTCAGTACTCAGGGTGCTGGGTGCTCAGTACTCAGGGTGCTTTGTGCTCAGTACTCAGGGTGCTGGGTGCTCAGGGTGCTGGGTGCTCAGTACTCAGGGTGCTGGGTGCTCAGTGCTCAGGGTGCTGGGTGCTCAGGGCTGTGGTGCTGGGTGCTCAGTGGTCAGTGCTCAGGGTGCTGGGTGCTCAGTGCTCAGTGCTCAGGGTGCTGGTTGCTCAGTACTCAGGGTGCTGGGTGCTCAGTACTCAGGGTGCTGGGTGCTCAGTGCTCAGGGTGCTCTGTGCTCAGTACTCAGGGTGCTGGGTGCTCAGTGCTCGGGGTGCTCTGTGCTCAGTACTCAGGGTGCTGGGTGCTCAGTGCTCAGTGTGCTGGGTGCTCAGTGCTCAGGGTGCTGGGTGCTCAGTACTCAGGGTGCTCAGTGCTCAGTACTCGGGGTGCTTGTTGCTCAGTACTCGGGGTGCTCAGGGCTGTGGTGCTGGGTGCTCAGTGGTCAGTGCTCAGGGTGCTGGGTGCTCAGTGCTCAGTACTCAGGGTGCTCGGTGCTCAGTACTCAGGGTTCTCAGTGCTCAGTACTCAGGGTGCTGGGTGCTCATTTCTCAGGGTGCTGGGTGCTCAGTACTCAGGGTGCTCAGTGCTCAGTACTCGGGGTGCTTGTTGCTCAGTACTCAGGGTGCTCAGTGCTCAGTACTCGGGGTGCTGGGTGCTCAGTGCTCAGGGTGCTCAGTTCTCAGTGCTCGGGGTGCTGGGTGCTCAGTGCTCGGGGCGCTGAGTGCTCAGTGCTCGGGGTGCTGGGTGCTCAGTACTTGGGGTGCTGGGTGCTCAGTGCTCAGGGTGCTCAGTGCTCAGTACTCAGTGCTCAGGGTGTTCAGTGCTCAGTGCTCAGGGTGCTGGGTGTTCAGTACTCAGGGTGCTGGGTGCTCAGTACTCAGGGTGCTGGGTGCTCAGTGCTCAGGGTGCTGGGTGCTCAGTACTCTGGGTGTTGGGTGCTCAGTACTCAGGGTGCTGGGTGCTCCGTGCTCGGGGTGCTGGGTGCTCAGTTCTCAGGGTGCTGGGTGCTCTGTGCTCAGGGTGCTGGGTGCTCAGTGCTCAGGGTGCTGGGTGCTCAGTACTCGGGGTGCTCCGTGCTCAGGGTGCTGGGTGCTCAGTGCTCAGGGTGCTGGGTGCTCAGTGCTCGGGGTGCTGGGTGCTGAGTGCTCAGGGTGCTGGGTGCTCAGTGCTCGGGCTGCTCGGTGCTCAGTGCTCAGGGTCCTGGGTGCTCAGTACTCAGGGTGCTGGGTGCTTAGTACTCAGGGTGCTCAGTGCTCAGTACACAGGGTGCTGGGTGCTCAGTGCTCGGGGTGCTGGGTGCTCAATGCTCAGTACTCAGGGTGCTGGGTTCTCAGTGCTCAGGGTGCTGGTTGCTCAGTACTCAGCGTGCTGGGTGCTCAGTACTCAGGGTGCTGGGTGCTCAGTGCTCAGGGTGCTGGGTGTTCAGTGCTCAGGGTGCTGGGTGCTCAGTGATCGGGGTGCTGGGTGCTCAGTACTCAGTGTGCTCAGTGCTCGGGGAGCTCGGTGCTCAGTACTCAGGGTGCTGGGTGCTCAGTTCTCAGTGCTCGGGGTCCTGGGTGCTCCGTGCTCGGGGTGCTGGGTGCTCAGTGCTCTGGGTGCTTAGTGCTCAGTACTCAGGGTGCTGGGTGCTCAGTACTCATGGTGCTGGGTGCTCATTCTCAGGGTGCTGGGTGCTCAGTGCTCGGGTTGCTGGGTGCTCAGTACTCAGGGTGCTGGGGGCTCAGTACTCAGGGTGCTGGGTGCTCAGTAATCAGGGTGCTGGGTTCTCAGTTCTCAGGGTGCTGGGTGCTCATTCTCGGGGTGCTGGGTGCTCAGTGCTCGGGGTGCTGGGTGCTCAGTACTCAGGGTGCTGGGGGCTCAGTACTCAGGGTGCTGGGTGCTCAGTACTCAGGGTGATCTGTTCTCAGTACTCAGGTTGCTGGGTGCTCAGTGCTCGGAGTGCTGGGTGCTCAGTACTCGGGGTGCTGGGTGCTCAGTGCTCAGGGTGCTGGGTGCTCAGTGCTCGGGGTGCTGGGTGCTCAGGGCTGTGGTGCTGGGTGCTCAGTGCTCAGTGCTCAGGGTGCTGGGTGCTCAGTGCTCAGTGCTCAGGGTGCTGGTTGCTCAGTACTCAGGGTGCTGGGTGCTCAGTACTCAGGGTGCTGGGTGCTCAGTGCTCAGGGTGCTCTGTGCTCAGTACTCAGGGTGCTGGGTGCTCAGTGCTCGGGGTGCTGCGTGCTCAGTGCTCAGGGAGCTGTGTGCTCAGTGCTCAGGGTGCTGGGTGCTCAGTACTAAGGGTGCTGGGTGCTCAGTGCTCGTTGTGCTCGGTGCTCAGTCCTCGGGGTGCTCCGTGCTCAGTGATCAGGGTGCTGGGTGCTCAGTACTCAGGGTGCTCGGTGCTCAGTACTCAGGGTTCTCAGTGCTCAGTACTCAGGGTGCTGGGTGCTCAGTGCTCAGGGTGCTGGGTGCTCAGTACTCAGGGTGCTCAGTGCTCAGTTCACGGGGTGCTTGGTGCTCAGTACTCAGGGTGCTCAGTGCTCAGTACTCGGGGTGCTGGGTGCTCAGTGCTCAGGGTGCTCAGTGCTCAGTGCTCGGGGTGCTGGGTGCTCAGTGCTCGGGGCGCTGGGTGCTCAGTGCTCGGGGTGCTGGGTGCTCAGTACTCGGGGTCCTGGGTGCTCAGTGCTCAGAGTGCTCAGTGCTCAGTACTCAGTGCTCAGGGTGCTCAGTGCTCAGTGCTCAGGATGCTGGGTGCTCAGTACTCATGGTGCTGGGTGCTCATTCTCAGGGTGCTGGGTGCTCAGTGCTCGGGTTGCTGGGTGCTTAGTACTCAGGGTGCTGGGGGCTCAGTACTCAGGGTGCTGGGTGCTCAGTACTCAGGGTGCTCGGTTCTCAGTACTCAGGGTGCTGGGTGCTCATTGTCGGGGTGCTGGGAGCTCAGTACTCAGGGTGCTGGGGGCTCATTACTCAGGGTGCTGGGTGCTCAGTACTCAGGGTGCTCGGTTCTCAGTACTCAGGGTGCTGGGTTCTCATTGTCGGGGTGCTGGGTGCTCAGTACTCAGGGTGCTGGGGGCTCAGTACTCAGGGTGCTGCGTGCTCAGTACTCAGGGTGATCTCTTCTCAGTACTCAGGTTGCTGGGTGCTCAGTGATCGGGGTGCTGGGTGCTCAGTACTCGGGGTGCTCAGTGCTCAGTACTCAGGGTGCTGGGTGCTCAGTACTCAGGGTGCTGGGTGCTCAGTGCTCGGGGTGCTCGGTGCTCAGTACTCGGGGTGCAGGGTGCTCAGTACTCGGGGTGCTGGGTGCTCAGTGCTCAGGGAGCTGGGTGCTCAGTGCTCAGGGTGCTGGGTGCTCAGTGCTGAGGGTGGTGCTGGGTGCTCAGTACTCAGGGTGCTGGGTGCTCAGTGCTCAGGGTGCTGGGTGCTCAGTACTAAGGGTACTGGGTGCTCAGTACTCAGGGTGCTCGGTGCTCAGTACTCAGGGTGCTGGGTGCTCAGAGCTCAGGGTGCTGGGTACTCAGTACTCAGGGTGCTGGGTGCTCAGTACTCTGGGTGTTGGGTGCTCAGTACTCAGGGTGCTGGGTGCTCCGTGCTCAGGGTGCTGGGTGCTCAGTGCACAGGGTTCTGGGTGCTCAGTGCTCAGGGTGCTGGGTGCTCAGTACTCAGGGTGCTGGGTGCTTAGTGCTCGAGGTGCTCGGTGCTCAGTACTCAAGGTGCTGGGTGCTCAGTGCTCAGGGTGCTGGGTGCTAGGTCCTCGGGTGCTCCGTGCTCATGGTGCTGGGTGCTCAGTGCTCAGGGTGCTGGGTGCTCAGTGCTCGGGGTGCTGGGTGCTCAGTACTCAGTGTGCTCAGTGCTCGGGGAGCTCGGTGCTCAGTACTCAGGGTGCTGGGTGCTCAGTTCTCAGTGCGCGGTGTCCTGGTTGCTCCGTGCTCGGGGTGCTGGGTGCTCAGTGCTCTGGGTGCTTAGTGCTCAGTACTCAGGGTGCTGGGTGCTCAGTACTCATGGTGCTGGGTGCTCATTCTCAGGGTGCTGGGTGCTCAGTGCTCGGGTTGCTGGGTGCTCAGTACTCAGGGTGCTGGGGGCTCAGTACTCAGGGTGCTGGGTGCTCAGTACTCAGGGTGCTCGGTTCTCAGTACTCAGGGTGCTGGGTGCTCATTCTCGGGGTGCTGGGTGCTCAGTGCTCGGGGTGCTGGGTGCTCAGTACTCAGGGTGCTGGGGGCTCAGTACTCAGGGAGCTGGGTGCTCAGTACTCAGGGTGATCTGTTCTCAGTACTCAGGTTGCTGGGTGCTCAGTGCTCATGGTGCTGGGTGCTCAGTACTCAGGTTGCTGGTTGCTCAGTACTCAGGGTGCTGGGTGCTCAGTGCTCAGGGTGCTGGGTGCTCAGTGCTCGGGGTGCTGGGTGCTCAGGGCTGTGGTGCTGGGTGCTCAGTGCTCAGTGCTCAGGGTGCTGGGTGCTCAGTGCTCAGTGCTCAGGGTGCTGGTTGCTCAGTACTCAGGGTGCTGGGTGCTCAGTACTCAGGGTGCTGGGTGCTCAGTGCTCAGAGTGCTCTGTGCTCAGTACTCAGGGTGCTGGGTGCTCAGTGCTCGGGGTGCTGGGTGCTCAGTGCTCAGGGTGCTGGGTGCTCAGTACTCAGGGTGCTGGGTGCTCAGTACTCAGGGTGCTTGGTGCTCAGTACTCAGGGTGCTCAGTGCTCAGTACTCGGTGTGCTGGGTGCTCAGTGCTCAGGGTGCTCAGTGCTCAGTGCTCGGGGTGCTGGGTGCTCAGTGCTCGGGGTGCTGGGTGCTCAGTACTCGGGGTGCTGGGTGCTCAGTGCTTAGGGTGCTCAGTGCTCAGTACTCAGTGCTCAGGGTGCTCAGTGCTCAGTGCTCAGGGTGCTGGGTGTTCAGTACTCAGGGTGCTGGGTGCTCAGTACTCAGGGTGCTGGGTGCTCAGTACTCAGGGTGCTGGGTGCTCAGTGCTCGGGGTGCTCGGTGCTCAGTACTCGGGGTGCAGGGTGCTCAGTACTCGGGGTGCTGGGTGCTCAGTGCTCAGGGAGCTGGGTGCTCAGTGCTCGGGGTGCTGGGTGCTCAGTGCTGAGGGTGTTGCTGGGTGCTCAGTACTAAGGGTGCTGGGTGCTCATTGCTCAGGGTGCTGGGTGCTCAGTACTAAGGGTGCTGGGTGCTCAGTACTCAGGGTGCTCGGTGCTCAGTACTCAGGGTGCTGGGTGCTCAGAGCTCAGGGTGCTGGGTACTCAGTTCTCAGGGTGCTGGGTGCTCAGTACTCTGGGTTTTGGGTGCTCAGTACTCAGGGTGCTGGGTGCTCCGTGCTCAGGGTGCTGGGTGCTCAGTGCTCAGGGTTCTGGGTGCTCAGTGCTCAGGGTGCTGGGTGCTCAGTACTCAGGGTGCTGGGTGCTTAGTGCTCGAGTTGCTCGGTGCTCAGTACTCAAGGTGCTGGGTGCTCAGTGCTCAGGGTGCTGGGTGCTCAGTCCTCGGGGTGCTCCGTGCTCATGGTGCTGGGTGCTCAGTGCTCAGGGTGCTGGGTGCTCAGTGCTCGGGGTGCTGGCTGCTCAGTACTCAGTGTGCTCAGTGCTCGGGGAGCTCGGTGCTCAGTACTCAGGGTGCTGGGTGCTCAGTTCTCAGTGCTTGGGGTCCTGGTTGCTCCGTGCTCGGGGTGCTGGGTGCTCAGTGCTCTGGGTGCTTAGTGCTCAGTACTCAGGGTGCTGGGTGCTCAGTACTCATGGTGCTGGGTGCTCATTCTCAGGGTGCTGGGTGCTCAGTGCTCGGGTTGCTGGGTGCTCAGTACTCAGGGTGCTGGGGGCTCAGTACTCAGGGTGCTGGGTGCTCATTATCGGGGTGCTGGGTGCTCAGTGCTCGGGGTGCTGGGTGCTCAGTACTCTGGGTGCTGGGGGCTCAGTACTCAGGGTGCTGGGTGCTCAGTACTCAGGGTGATCTGTTCTCAGTACTCAGGTTGCTGGGTGCTCATTGCTCAGGGTGCTGGGTGCTCAGTACTCGGGGTGCTCAGGGCTCAGTACTCAGGGTGCTGGGTGCTCAGTACTCAGGGTGCTGGGTGCTCAGTGCTCGGGGTGCTCGGTGCTCAGTACTCGGGGTGCAGGGTGCTCAGTACTCGGGGTGCTGGGTGCTCAGTGTTCAGGGAGCTGGGTGCTCAGTGCTCGGGGTGCTGGGTGTTCAGTGCTGAGGGTGGTGCTGGGTGCTCAGTACTCAGGGTGCTGGGTGCTCAGTACTCAGGGTGCTGGGTGCTCAGTGCTCAGAGTGCTCTGTGCTCAGTACTCAGGGTGCTGGGTGCTCAGTGCTCGGGGTGCTGGGTGCTCAGTGCTCAGGGTGCTGGGTGCTCAGTACTCAGGGTGCTGGGTGCTCAGTACTCAGGGTGCTTGGTGCTCAGTACTCAGGGTGCTCAGTGCTCAGTACTCGGGGTGCTGGGTGCTCAGTGCTCAGGGTGCTCAGTGCTCAGTGCTCGGGGTGCTGGGTGCTCAGTGCTCGGGGTGCTGGGTGCTCAGTCCTCGGGGTGCTGGGTGCTCAGTACTCAGTGCTCAGGGTGCTCAGTGCTCAGTTCTCAGGGTGCTGGGTGTTCAGTACTCAGGGTGCTGGGTGCTCAGTACTCAGGGTGCTGGGTGCTCAGTGCTCGGGGTGCTCGGTGCTCAGTACTCGGGGTGCAGGGTGCTCAGTATTCGTGGTGCTGGGTGCTCAGTGCTCAGGGAGCTGGGTGCTCAGTGCTCGGGGTGCTGGGTGCTCAGTGCTGAGGGTGGTGCTGGGTGCTCAGTACTCAGGGTGCTGGGTGCTCAGTGCTCAGGGTGCTGGGTGCTCAGTACTAAGGGTGCTGGGTGCTCAGTACTCAGGGTGCTCAGTGCTCAGTACTCGGGGTGCTGGGTGCTCCGTGCTCAGGGTGCTGGGTGCTCAGTGCTCAGGGTTCTGGGTGCTCAGTGCTCAGGGTGCTGGGTGCTCAGTACTCAGGGTGCTGGGTGCTTAGTGCTCGAGGTGCTCGGTGCTCAGTACTCAAGGTGCTGGGTGCTCAGTGCTCAGGGTGCTGGGTGCTCAGTACTCGGGGTGCTCCGTGCTCATGGTGCTGGGTGCTCAGTTCTCAGGGTGCTGGGTGCTCAGTGCTCGGGGTGCTGGGTGCTCAGTACTCAGTGTGCTCAGTGCTCGGGGAGCTCGGTGCTCAGTACTCAGGGTGCTGGGTGCTCAGTTCTCAGTGCTTGGGGTCCTGGTTGCTCCGTGCTCGGGGTGCTGGGTGCTAAGTGCTCTGGGTGATTAGTGCTCAGTACTCAGGGTGCTGGGTGCTCAGTACTCATGGTGCTGGGTGCTCATTCTCAGGGTGCTGGGTGCTCAGTGCTCAGGTTGCTGGGTGCTCAGTACTCAGGGTGCTGGGGGCTCAGTACTCAGGGTTCTGGGTGCTCAGTACTCAGGGTGCTCGGTTCTCAGTACTCAGGGTGCTGGGTGCACATTCTCGGGGTGCTGGGTGCTCAGTGCTCGGGGTGCTGGGTGCTCAGTACTCAGGGTGCTGGGGGCTCAGTACTCAGGGTGCTGGGTGCTCAGTACTCAGGGTGATCTGTTCTCAGTACTCAGGTTGCTGGGTGCTCAGTGCTCGGGGTGCTGGGTGCTCAGTACTCGGGGTGCTCAGTGCTCAGTACTCAGGGTGCTGGGTGCTCAGTACTCAGGGTGCTGGGTGCTCAGTGCTCGGGGTGCTCGGTGCTCAGTACTCGGGGTGCAGGGTGTTCGGTACTCGGGGTGCTGGGTGCTCAGTGTTCAGGGAGCTGGGTGCTCAGTGCTCGGGGTGCTGGGTGCTCAGTGCTGAGGGTGGTGCTGGGTGCTCAGTACTCAGGGTGCTGCGTGCTCAGTGCTCAGGGTGCTGGGTGCTCAGTACTAAGGGTGCTGGGTGCTTAGTACTCAGGGTGCTCGGTGCTCAGTACTCAGGGTGCTGGGTGCTCAGTACTCATGGTGCTGGGTGCTCATTCTCAGGGTGCTGGGTGCTCAGTGCTCGGGTTGCTGGGTGCTTAGTTCTCAGGGTGCTGGGGGCTCAGTACTCAGGGTGCTGGGTGCTCAGTACTCAGGGTGCTCGGTTCTCAGTACTCAGGGTGCTGGGTGCTCATTGTCGGGGTGATGGGAGCTCAGTACTCAGGGTGCTGGGGGCTCAGTACTCAGGGTGCTGGGTGCTCAGTACTCAGGGTGCTCGGTTCTCAGTACTCAGGGTGCTGGGTGCTCATTGTCGGGTTGCTGGGTGCTCAGTACTCAGGGTGCTGGGGGCTCAGTACTCAGGGTGCTGGGTGCTCAGTACTCAGGGTGATCTGTTCTCAGTACTCAGGTTGCTGGGTGCTTTTTCCCCGCGTGCTGGGTGCTCAGTACTCGGGGTACTCAGTGCTCAGTACTCAGGGTGCTGGGTGCTCAGTACTCAGGGTGCTGGGTGCTCAGTGCTCGGGGTGCTCGGTGCTCATTACTCGGGGTGCAGGGTGCTCAGTACTCGGGGTGCTGGGTGCTCAGTACTCAGGGTGCTGGGTGCTCAGTACTCAGGGTGCTGGGTGCTCAGTGCTCGGGGTGCTCGGTGCTCAGTACTCGGGGTGCAGGGTGCTCAGTATTCGGGGTGCTGGGTGCTCAGTGCTCAGGGAGCTGGGTGCTCAGTGCTCGGGGTGCTGGGTGCTCAGTGCTGAGGGTGGTGCTGGGTGCTCAGTACTCAGGGTGCTGGGTGCTCAGTGCTCAGGGTGCTGGGTGCTCAGTACTAAGGGTGCTGGGTGCTCAGTACTCAGGGTGCTCTGTGCTCAGTACTCAGGGTGCTGGGTGCTCAGAGCTCAGGGTGCTGGGTACTCAGTTCTCAGGGTGCTGGGTGCTCAGTACTCTGGGTGTTGGGTGATCAGTACTTAGGGTGCTGGGTGCTCCGTGCTCAGGGTGCTGGGTGCTCATTGCTCAGGGTTCTGGGTGCTCAGTGCTCAGGGTGCTGGGTGTTCAGTAATCAGGGTGCTGGGTGCTCAGTACTCGGGGTGCTCCGTGCTCATGGTGCTGGGTGCTCAGTGCTCAGGGTGCTGGGTGCTCAGTGCTCGGGGTGCTGGGTGCTCAGTACTCAGTGTGCTCAGTGCTCGGGAAGCTCGGTGCTCAGTACTCAGGGTGCTGGGTGCTCAGTTCTCAGTGCTTGGGGTCCTGGTTGCTCCGTGCTCGGGGTGCTGGGTGCTCAGTGCTCTGGGTGCTTAGTGCTCAGTACTCAGGGTGCTGGGTGCTCAGTACTCATGGTGCTGGGTGCTCATTCTCAGGGTGCTGGGTGCTCAGTGCTCGGGTTGCTGGGTGCTCAGTACTCAGGGTGCTGGGGGCTCAGTACTCAGGGTGCTGGGTGCTCAGTACTCAGGGTGCTCGGTTCTCAGTACTCAGGGTGCTGGGTGCTCATTCTTGGGGTGCTGGGTGCTCAGTGCTCGGGGTGCTGGGTGCTCAGTACTCAGGGTGCTGGGGGCTCAGTACTCAGGGTGCTGGGTGCTCAGTACTCAGGGTGATCTGTTCTCAGTACTCAGGTTGCTGGGTGCTCAGTGCTCGGGGTGCTGGGTGCTCAGTACTCGGGGTGCTCAGTGCTCAGTACTCAGGGTGCTGGGTGCTCAGTACTCAGGGTGCTGGGTGCTCAGTGCTCGGGGTGCTCGGTGCTCAGTACTCGGGGTGAAGGGTGCTCAGTACTCGGGGTGCTGGGTGCTCAGTGTTCAGGGAGCTGGGTGCTCAGTGCTAGGGGTGCTGGGTGCTCAGTGCTGAGGGTGGTGCTGGGTGCTCAGTACTCAGGGTGCTGGGTGCTCAGTGCTCAGGGTGCTGGGTGCTCAGTACTAAGGGTGCTGGGTGCTCAGTACTCAGGGTGCTCGGTGCTCAGTACTCAGGGTGCTGGGTGCTCAGTACTCATGGTGCTGGGTGCTCATTCTCAGGGTGCTGGGTGCTCAGTGCTCGGGTTGCTGGGTGCTTAGTACTCAGGGTGCTGGGGGCTCAGTACTCAGGGTGCTGGGTGCTCAGTACTCAGGGTGCTCGGTTCTCAGTACTCAGGGTGCTGGGTGCTCATTGTCGGGGTGCTGGGAGCTCAGTACTCAGGGTGCTGGGGGCTCAGAACTCAGGGTGCTGGGTGCTCAGTACTCAGGGTGCTCGGTTCTCAGTACTCAGGGTGCTGGGTGCTCATTGTCGGGGTGCTGGGTGCTCAGTACTCAGGGTGCTGGGGGCTCAGTACTCAGGGTGCTGCGTGCTCAGTACTCAGGGTGATCTGTTCTCAGTACTCAGGTTGCTGGGTGCTCAGTGCTCGGGGTGCTGGGTGCTCAGTACTCGGGGTGCTCAGTGCTCAGTACTCAGGGTGCTGGGTGCTCAGTACTCAGGGTGCTGGGTGCTCAGTGCTCGGGGTGCTCGATGCTCTGTACTCGGGGTGCAGGGTGCTCAGTACTCGGGGTGCTGGGTGCTCAGTGCTCAGGGAGCTGGGTGCTCAGTGCTCAGGGTGCTGGGTGCTCAGTGCTGAGGGTGGTGCTGGGTGCTCAGTACTCAGGGTGCTGGGTGCTCAGTGCTCAGGGTGCTGGGTGCTCAGTACTAAGGGTGCTGGGTGCTCAGTACTCAGGGTGCTCGGTGCTCAGTACTCAGGGTGCTGGGTGCTCAGAGCTCAGGGTGCTGGGTACTCAGTACTCAGGGTGCTGGGTGCTCAGTACTCTGGGTGTTGGGTGCTCAGTACTCAGGGTTCTGGGTGCTCCGTGCTCAGGGTGCTGGGTGCTCAGTGCACAGGGTTCTGGGTGCTCAGTGCTCAGGGTGCTGGGTGCTCAGTACTCAGGGTGCTGCGTGCTTAGTGCTCGAGGTGCTCGGTGCTCAGTACTCAAGGTGCTGGGTGCTCAGTGCTCAGGGTGCTGGGTGCTCAGTCCTCGGGGTGCTCCGTGCTCATGGTGCTGGGTGCTCAGTGCTCAGGGTGCTGGGTGCTCAGTGCTCGGGGTGCTGGGTGCTCAGTACTCAGTGTGCTCAGTGCTCGGGGAGCTCGGTGCTCAGTACTCAGGGTGCTGGGTGCTCAGTTCTCAGTGCTGGGGGTCCTGGTTGCTCCGTGCTCGGGGTGCTGGGTGCTCAGTGCTCTGGGTGCTTAGTGCTCAGTACTCAGGGTGCTGGGTGCTCAGTACTCATGGTGCTGGGTGCTCATTCTCAGGGTGCTGGGTGCTCAGTGCTCGGGTTGCTGGGTGCTCAGTACTCAGGGTGCTGGGGGCTCAGTACTCAGGGTGCTGGGTGCTCATTCTCGGGGTGCTGGGTGCTCAGTGCTCGGGGTGCTGGGTGCTCAGTACTCAGGGTGCTGGTGGCTCAGTACTCAGGGTGCTGGGTGCTCAGTACTCAGGGTGATCTGTTCTCAGTACTCAGGTTGCTGGGTGCTCAGTGCTCATGGTGCTGGGTGCTCAGTACTCAGGTTGCTGGTTGCTCAGTTCTCAGGGTGCTGGGTGCTCAGTGCTCAGGGTGCTGGGTGCTCAGTGCTCGGGGTGCTGGGTGCTCAGGGCTGTGGTGCTGGGTGCTCAGTGCTCAGTGCTCAGGGTGCTGGGTGCTCAGTGCTCAGTGCTCAGGGTGCTGGTTTCTCAGTACTCAGGGTGCTGGGTGCTCAGTACACAGGGTGCTGGGTGCTCAGTGCTCAGAGTGCTCTGTGCTCAGTACTCAGGGTGCTGGGTGCTCAGTGCTCGGGGTGCTGGGTGCTCAGTGCTCAGGGTGCTGGGTGCTCAGTACTCAGGGTGCTGGGTGCTCAGTACTCAGGGTGCTTGGTGCTCAGTACTCAGGGTGCTCAGTGCTCAGTACTCGGGGTGCTGGGTGCTCAGTGCTCAGGGTGCTCAGTGCTCGGGGTGCTGGGTGCTCAGTGCTCGGGGTGCTGGGTGCTCAGTACTCGGGGTGCTGGGTGCTCAGTACTCAGGGTGCTCAGTGCTCAGTACTCAGGGTGCTCAGTGCTCAGTACTCAGGGTGCTCAGTGCTCAGTACTCAGGGTGCTCAGTGCTCAGGGTGCTGGGTGCTCAGTGCTCGGGGTGCTGGGTGCTCAGTCCTCAGGGTGCTGGGTGCTGAGTGCTCAGGGTGCTCGGTGCTCAGTGCTCAGGGTGCTGGGTGCTCAGTACTCAGGGTGCTGGGTGCGCAGTGCTCGGGGTGCTGGGTGCTCAGTGCTCAGGGTGCTGGGTGCTCAGTGCTCAGGGTGCTGGTTGCTCAGTCCTCGGGGTGCTGGGTGCTCAGTACTCAGGGTGCTGGGTGCTCAGTACTCAGGGTGCTGGGTGATCAGTACTTGGGTGCTGGGTGCTCAATGCTCGGGGTGCTGGGTGCTCAGTGCTCAGTACTCAGGGTGCTGGGTGCTCAGTGCTCGGGGTGCTGGGTGCACAGTGCTCAGTACTCAGGGTGCTGGGTGCTCAGTGCTCAGGGTGCTGGGTACTCAGTGCTCGGGGTGCTGGGTGCTCAGTACTCAGGGTGCTGGGTGCTCAGTACTCAGGGTGCTCAGTGCTCAGTACTCAGGATGCTCAGTGCTCAGTACTCAGGGTGCTCAGTGCTCAGGGTGCTGGGTGCTCAGTGCTCGGGGTGCTGGGTGCTCAGTCCTAAGGGTGCTGGGTGCTCAGTGCTCAGGGTGCTCGGTGCTCATTGCTCAGGGTGCTGGGTGCTCAGTACTCAGGGTGCTGGGTGCTCAGTGCTCGGGGTGCTGGGTGCTCAGTACTCAGGGTGCTGGGTGCTCAGTGCTCAGGGTGCTGGGTGCTCAGTGCTCAGGGTGCTCGGTGCTTAGTACTCGGGGTGCTGGGTGCTCAGTACTCAGGGTTCTGGGTGCTCAGTGCTCAGGGTGCTGGGTGCTCAGTGCTCAGGGTGCTGGGTGCTCAGTGCTCAGGGTGCTGGGTGCTCAGTGCTCAGGGTGCTGGGTGCTCAGTGCTCAGGGTGATGGGTACTCAGTGCTCGGGGTGCTGGGTGCTCAGTACTCAGGGTGCTGGGTGCTCAGTACTCAGGGTGCTCAGTGCTCAGTACTCAGGGTGCTCAGTGCTCAGTACTCAGGGTGCTCAGTGCTCAGGGTGCTTGGTGCTCAGTGCTTGTGGTGCTGGGTGCTCAGTCCTCAGGGTGCTGGGTGCTCAGTGCTCAGGGTGCTGGGTGCTCAGTGCTCGGGGTGCTGGGTGCTCAGTACTCAGGGTGCTGGGTGCTCAGTGCTCAGTGTGCTGGGTGCTCAGTGCTCAGGGTGCTCGTTGCTTAGTACTCAGGGTGCTGGGTGCTCAGTACTCAGGGTGCTGGGTGCTCAGTGCTCAGGGTGCTGGGTGCTCAGTGCTCAGGGTGCTGGGTGCTCAGTACTCAGGGTGCTGGGTGCTCAGTTCTCGGGGTGCTGGGTGCTCAGTACTCAGGGAGCTGGGTGCTCAGTACTCAGGGTGCTGGGTGCTCAGTACTCGGGTGCTCGGTGCTCAGTGCTCAGGGTGCTGGGTGCTCAGTGCTTGGGGTGCTGGGTGCTCAGTGCTCAGTACTCAGGGTGCTGGGGGCTCAGTGCTCGGGGTGCTGGGTGCTCAGTGCTCAGTACTCAGGGTGCTGGGTGCTCAGTGCTCAGGGTGCTGGGTGCTCAGTGCTCAGGGTGCTGGGTGCTCAGTACTCAGGGTGCTCGGTGCTTAGTACTCAGGGTGCTGGGTGCTCAGTACTCCGGGTGCTGGGTGCTCAGAGCTCAGTACTCAGGGTTCTGGGTGCTCAGTACTCAGGGTGCTGGGTGCTCAGTGCTCGGGGTGCTCGGTGCTCAGTACTCAGGGTGCTGGGTGCTCAGTGCTCGGGGTGCTCAGTACTCAGGGTGCTGTGTGTTCAGTGCTCAGGGTGCTGGGTGCTCAGTACTCAGGGTGCTCGGTGCTTAGTACTCAGGGTGCTGGGTGCTCAGTACTCCGGGTGCTGGTTGCTCAGTGCTCGGGGTGCTCGGTGCTCAGTGCTCAAGGTGCTGGGTGCTCAGTACTCAGGGTGATCATTGCTCAGGTTGCTGGGTGCTCAGTGCTCAGGGTGCTGGGTGCTCAGTGTTCGGGGGGCTCGGTGCTCAGTACTCAGGGTGCTGGGTGCTCAGTGCTCATGGTGCTGGGTGCTCAGTGCTCAGGGTGCTGGTTTCTCAGTGCTCAGGGTGCTGGGCGCTCAGTACTCAGGGTTTTCGGTGCTCAGTACTCGCGGTGCTCAGTGCTCAGTACTCAGGGTGCTGGGTGCTCAGTGCTCAGGGTGCTGGGTGCTCAGTACTCAGCGTGCTAGGTGCTCAGTACTCAGGGTGCTCGGTGCTCAGTACTCAGGGTGCTGGGTGCTCAGTGCTCAGGGTGCTGGGTGCTCAGTGCTCGGGGTGCTCGGTGCTCAGTACGCTGGGTGCTCAGTACTCAGGGTGCTGGGTGCTCAGTACGCTGGGTGCTCAGTACTCAGGGTGCTGTGTGCTCAGTACTCAGGGTGCTGTGTGCTCAGTACTCAGGGTGCTGGGTGCTCAGTACGCTGGGTGCTCAGTACTGAGGGTGCTGGGTGCTCAGTACTCAGGGTGCTGTGTGCTCAGTAGTCAGGGTGCTGGGTGCTCAGTACTCAGGGTGCTGGGTGCTCAGTGCTCAGGGTGCTGGGTGCTCAGTACTCAGGGTGCTGGGTGCTCAGTGCTCGGGGTGCTCGGTGCTCAGTACGCTGGGTGCTCAGTACTCAGGGTGCTCGGTGCTCAGTACGCTGGGTGCTCAGTACTCAGGGTGCTGGGTGCTCAGTACTCAGGGTGCTGTGTGCTCAGTACTCAGGGTGCTGGGTGCTCAGTACTCAGGGTGCTGGGTGCTTAGTACTCAGGGTGCTGGCTGCTCAGTGCTCAGGGTGCTCGGTGCTCAGTGCTCGGGGTGCTGGGTGCTCAGTACTCAGGGTGCTCAGTGCTCAGTGCTCTGGGTGCTGGGTGCTCTGTGCTCGGGGTGCTGGGTGCTCATTGCTCAGGGTGCTGGGTGCTCAGTACTCAGGGTGCTCAGTGCTCAGTGCGCGGGGTGCTGGGTGCTCAGTGCTCGGGGTGCTGGGTGCTCAGTTCTCAGGGTGCTGTGTGCTCAGTGCTCAGGGTTCTGGGTGCTCAGTGCTCGGGGCGCTGGGTACTCAGTGCTCGGGGTACTCGGAGCTCAGTACTCAGTGTGCTGGGTGCTCAGTGCTCGGGGTGCTCGGTGCTCAGTACTCAGGGTGCTGGGTGCTCAGTGCTCGGGGTGCTCGGTGCTCAGTACGTTGTGTGCTCACTACTCAGGGTGCTGGGTGCTCAGTGCTCAGGGTGCTGGGTGCTCAGTGCTCAGGGTGCTGGGTGCTCAGTGCTCAGGGTGCTGGGTTCTCAGTGCTCAGGGTACTGGGTGCTCAGTGCTCAGGGTGCTGGGTACTCAGTGCTCGGGGTGCTGGGTGCTCAGTACTCAGGGTGCTGGGTGCTCAGTACTCAGGGTGCTCAGTGCTCAGTACTCAGGGTGCTCAGTGCTCAGTACTCAGGGTGCTCAGTGCTCAGGGTGCTGGGTGCTCAGTGCTCGGGGTGCTGGGTGCTCAGTCCTCAGGGTGCTGGGTGCTGAGTGCTCAGGGTGCTCGGTGCTCAGTGCTCAGGGTGCTGGGTGCTCAGTACTCAGGGTGCTGGGTGCGCAGTGCTCGGGGTGCTGGGTGCTCAGTGCTCAGGGTGCTGGGTGCTCAGTGCTCAGGGTGCTGGTTGCTCAGTCCTCGGGGTGCTGGGTGCTCAGTACTCAGGGTGCTGGGTGCTCAGTACTCAGGGTGCTGGGTGATCAGTACTTGGGTGCTGGGTGCTCAATGCTCGGGGTGCTGGGTGCTCAGTGCTCAGTACTCAGGGTGCTGGGTGCTCAGTGCTCGGGGTGCTGGGTGCACAGTGCTCAGTACTCAGGGTGCTGGGTGCTCAGTGCTCAGGGTGCTGGGTACTCAGTGCTCGGGGTGCTGGGTGCTCAGTACTCAGGGTGCTGGGTGCTCAGTACTCAGGGTGCTCAGTGCTCAGTACTCAGGATGCTCAGTGCTCAGTACTCAGGGTGCTCAGTGCTCAGGGTGCTGGGTGCTCAGTGCTCGGGGTGCTGGGTGCTCAGTCCTAAGGGTGCTGGGTGCTCAGTGCTCAGGGTGCTCGGTGCTCATTGCTCAGGGTGCTGGGTGCTCAGTACTCAGGGTGCTGGGTGCTCAGTGCTCGGGGTGCTGGGTGCTCAGTACTCAGGGTGCTGGGTGCTCAGTGCTCAGGGTGCTGGGTGCTCAGTGCTCAGGGTGCTCGGTGCTTAGTACTCGGGGTGCTGGGTGCTCAGTACTCAGGGTTCTGGGTGCTCAGTGCTCAGGGTGCTGGGTGCTCAGTGCTCAGGGTGCTGGGTGCTCAGTACTCAGGGTGCTGGGTGCTCAGTATTCAGGGTGCTGGGTGCTCAGTTCTCAGGGTGCTGGGTGCTCAGTGCTCGGGGTGCTGGGTGCTCAGTGCTCGGTGTGCTCGGTGCTCAGTACTCAGGGTGCTGGGTGCTCAGTGCTCGGGGTGCTCAGTACTCAGGGTGCTGTGTGTTCAGTGCTCAGGGTGCTGGTTACTCAGTACTCAGGGTGCTCGGTGCTTAGTACTCAGGGTGCTGGGTGCTCAGTACTCCGGGTGCTGGGTGCTCAGTGCTCGGGGTGCTTTGTGCTCAGTGCTCAAGGTGCTGGGTGCTCAGAACACAGGGTGATCATTGCTCAGGGTGCTGGGTGCTCAGTTCTCAGGGTGCTGGGTGCCCAGTACTCAGGGTGCTCAGTGCTCAGTACTCAGGGTGCTCAGTGCTCAGTACTAAGGGTGCTCAGTGATCAGGCTGCTGGGTGCTCAGTACTCGGGGTGCTCGGTGCTCAGTCCTCAGGGTGCTGGGTGCTCAGTACTCAGGGAGCTGGGTGCTCAGTACTCAGGGTGCTGGGTGCTCAGTACTCGGGTGCTGGGTGCTCAGTGCTCAGGTTGCTGGGTGCTCAGTGCTTGGGGTGCTGGGTGCTCAGTGCTCAGTACTCAGGGTGCTGCGGGCTCAGTGCTCGGGGTGCTGGGTGCTCAGTGCTCAGTACTCAGGGTGCTGGGTGCTCAGTGCTCAGGGTGCTGGGTGCTCAGTGCTCAGGGTGCTGGGTGCTCAGTGCTCAGGGTGCTGGGTGCTCAGTACTCAGGGTGCTCGGTGCTTAGTACTCAGGGTGCTGGGTGCTCAGTACTCCGGGTGCTGGGTGCTCAGTGCTCAGTACTCAGGGTTCTGGGTGCTCAGTACTCAGGGTGCTGGGTGCTCAGTGCTCGGGGTGCTCGGTGCTCAGTACTCAGGGTGCTGGGTGCTCAGTGCTCGGGGTGCTCAGTACTCAGGGTGCTGTGTGTTCAGTGCTCAGGGTGCTGGGTGCTCAGTACTCAGGGTGCTCGGTGCTTAGTACTCAGGGTGCTGGGTGCTCAGTACTCCGGGTGCTGGGTGCTCAGTGCTCGGGGTGCTCGGTGCTCAGTGCTCAAGGTGCTGGGTGCTCAGTACTCAGGGTGATCATTGCTCAGGGTGCTGGGTGCTCAGTACTCAGGGTGCTGGGTGCTCAGTACTCAGGGTGCTCAGTGCTCAGTACTCAGGGTGCTCAGTGCTCAGTACTAAGGGTGCTCAGTGCTCAGGGTGCTGGGTGCTCAGTGTTCGGGGGGCTCGGTGCTCAGTACTCAGGGTGCTGGGTGCTCAGTGCTCATGGTGCTGGGTGCTCAGTGCTCAGGGTGCTGGTTGCTCAGTGCTCAGGGTGCTGGGCGCTCAGTACTCAGGGATTTCGGTGCTCAGTACTCGGGGTGCTCAATGCTCAGTACTCAGGGTGCTGGGTGCTCACTGCTCAGGGTGCTGGGTGCTCAGTACTCAGGGTGCTGGGTGCTCGGTGCTCAGTACGCTGGGTGCTCAGTACTCAGGTTGCTGGGTGCTCAGTACTCAGGGTGCTGGGTGCTCAGTACTCAGGGTGCTCGGTGCTCAGTACTCAGGGTGCTGGGTGCTCAGTGCTCAGGGTGCTGGGTGCTCAGTGCTCGGGGTGCTCGGTGCTCAGTACGCTGGGTGCTCAGTACTCAGGGTGCTGGGTGCTCAGTACGCTGGGTGCTCAGTACTCAGGGTGCTGTGTGCTCAGTACTCAGGGAGCTGGGTGCTCAGTACTCAGGGTGCTGGGTGCTTAGTACTCAGGGTGCTTGCTGCTCAGTGCTCAGGGTGCTCGGTGCTCAGTGCTCGGGGTGCTGGGTGCTCAGTACTCAGGGTGCTCAGTGCTCAGTGCTCTGGGTGCTGGGTGCTCTGTGCTCGGGGTGCTGGGTGCTCATTGCTCAGGGTGCTGGGTGCTCAGTGCTCAGGGTTCTGGGTGCTCAGTGCTCGGGGCGCTGGGTGCTCAGTTCTCAGGGTGCTGTGTGCTCAGTGCTCAGGGTTCTGGGTGCTCAGTGCTCGGGGCGCTGGGTACTCAGTGCTCGGGGTGCTCGGAGCTCAGTACTCAGTGTGCTGGGTGCTCAGTGCTCGGGGTGCTCGGTGCTCAGTACTCAGGGTGCTGGGTGCTCAGTGCTCGGGGTGCTCGGTGCTCAGTACTCAGGGTGCTGGGTGCTCAGTGCTCGGGGTGCTCGGTGCTCAGTACGTTGTGTGCTCACTACTCAGGGTGCTGGGTGCTCAGTGCTCAGGGTGCTGGTTGCTGAGTGCTCAGGGTGCTGGGTGCTGAGTGCTCAGGGTGCTGGGTGCTCAGTGCTCAGGGTGCTGGTTGCTCAGTACTCAGGGTGCTGGGTGCTCAGTACTCAGGGTGCTGGGTGATCAGTACTCGGGTGCTGGGTGCTCAGTGCTCGGGGTGCTGGGTGCTCAGTGATCAGTACTCAGGGTGCTGGGTGCTCAGTACTCAGGGTGCTGGGTGCTCAGTACTCAGGGTGCTGCGTGATCAGTACTCGCGTGCTGGGTGCTCAGTGCTCAGAGTGCTGGGTGCTCAGTGCTCGGGGTGCTGGGTGCTCAGTGCTCAGTACTCAGGGTGCTGGGTGCTCAGTGCTCTTGGTGCTGAGTGCACAGTGCTCAGTACTCAGGGTGCTGGGTGCTCAGTGCTCAGGGTGCTGGGTGCTCAGTGCTCAGGGTGCTGGGTTCTCAGTGCTCAGGGTACTGGGTGCTCAGTGCTCAGGGTGCTGGGTACTCAGTGCTCGGGGTGCTGGGTGCTCAGTACTCAGGGTGCTGGGTGCTCAGTACTCAGGGTGCTCAGTGCTCAGTACTCAGGGTGCTCAGTGCTCAGTACTCAGGGTGCTCAGTGCTCAGGGTGCTGGGTGCTCAGTGCTCAGGGTGCTGGGTGCTCAGTGCTCAGGGTGCTCGGTGCTTAGTACTCGGGGTGCTGGGTGCTCAGTACTCAGGGTTCTGGGTGCTCAGTGCTCAGGGTGCTGGGTGCTCAGTGCTCAGGGTGCTGGGTGCTCAGTACTCAGGGTGCTGGGTGCTCAGTACTCAGGGTGCTGGGTGCTCAGTTCTCAGGGTGCTGGGTGCTCAGTGCTCAGGGTGCTGGGTGCTCAGTACTCAGGGTGCTGGGTGCTCAGTATTCAGGGTGCTGGGTGCTCAGTTCTCAGGGTGCTGGGTGCTCAGTGCTCGGGGTGCTGGGTGCTCAGTGCTCGGTGTGCTCGGTGCTCAGTACTCAGGGTGCTGGGTGCTCAGTGCTCGGGGTGCTCAGTACTCAGGGTGCTGTGTGTTCAGTGCTCAGGGTGCTGGTTACTCAGTACTCAGGGTGCTCGGTGCTTAGTACTCAGGGTGCTGGGTGCTCAGTACTCCGGGTGCTGGGTGCTCAGTGCTCGGGGTGCTTTGTGCTCAGTGCTCAAGGTGCTGGGTGCTCAGAACTCAGGGTGATCATTGCTCAGGGTGCTGGGTGCTCAGTTCTCAGGGTGCTGGGTGCCCAGTACTCAGGGTGCTCAGTGCTCAGTACTCAGGGTGCTCAGTGCTCAGTACTAAGGGTGCTCAGTGATCAGGCTGCTGGGTGCTCAGTACTCGGGGTGCTCGGTGCTCAGTCCTCAGGGTGCTGGGTGCTCAGTACTCAGGGAGCTGGGTGCTCAGTACTCAGGGTGCTGGGTGCTCAGTACTCGGGTGCTGGGTGCTCAGCGCTCAGGGTGCTGGGTGCTCAGTGCTTGGGGTGCTGGGTGCTCAGTGCTCAGTACTCAGGGTGCTGCGGGCTCAGTGCTCGGGGTGCTGGGTGCTCAGTGCTCAGTACTCAGGGTGCTGGGTGCTCAGTGCTCAGGGTGCTGGGTGCTCAGTGCTCAGGGTGCTGGGTGCTCAGTGCTCAGGGTGCTGGGTGCTCAGTACTCAGGGTGCTCGGTGCTTAGTACTCAGGGTGCTGGGTGCTCAGTACTCCGGGTGCTGGGTGCTCAGTGCTCAGTACTCAGGGTTCTGGGTGCTCAGTACTCAGGGTGCTGGGTGCTCAGTGCTCGGGGTGCTCGGTGCTCAGTACTCAGGGTGCTGGGTGCTCAGTGCTCGGGGTGCTCAGTACTCAGGGTGCTGTGTGTTCAGTGCTCAGGGTGCTGGGTGCTCAGTACTCAGGGTGCTCGGTGCTTAGTACTCAGGGTGCTGGGTGCTCAGTACTCCGGGTGCTCAGTGCTCAGTGCTCTGGGTGCTGGGTGCTCTGTGCTCGGGGTGCTGGGTGCTCATTGCTCAGGGTGCTGGGTGCTCAGTGCTCAGGGTTCTGGGTGCTCAGTGCTCGGGGCGCTGGGTGCTCCGTTCTCAGGGTGCTGTGTGCTCAGTGCTCAGGGTTCTGGGTGCTCAGTGCTCGGGGCGCTGGGTACTCAGTGCTCGGGGTGCTCGGAGCTCAGTACTCAGTGTGCTGGGTGCTCAGTGCTCGGGGTGCTCGGTGCTCAGTACTCAGGGTGCTGGGTGCTCAGTGCTCGGGGTGCTCGGTGCTCAGTACTCAGGGTGCTGGGTGCTCAGTGCTCGGGGTGCTCGGTGCTCAGTACGTTGTGTGCTCACTACTCAGGGTGCTGGGTGCTCAGTGCTCAGGGTGCTGGGTGCTGAGTGCTCAGGGTGCTGGGTGCTGAGTGCTCAGGGTGCTGGGTGCTCAGTACTCAGGGTGCTGGGTGCGCAGTGCTCGGGGTGCTGGGTGCTGAGTACTCAGGGTGCTGGGTGCTCAGTGCTCAGGGTGCTGGGTGCTCAGTACTCGGGGTGCTGGGTGCTCAGTACTCAGGGTGCTGGGTGCTCAGTACTCAGGGTGCTGGGTGATCAGTACTCGGGTGCTGGGTGCTCAGTGCTCAGAGTGCTGGGTGCTCAGTGCTCGGGGTGCTGGGTGCTCAGTGCTCAGTACTCAGGGTGCTGGGTGCTCAGTGCTCTTGGTGCTGAGTGCACAGTGCTCAGTACTCAGGGTGCTGGGTGCTCAGTGCTCAGGGTGCTGGGTGCTCAGTGCTCAGGGTGCTGGGTTCTCAGTGCTCAGGGTACTGGGTGCTCAGTGCTCAGGGTGCTGGGTACTCAGTGCTCGGGGTGCTGGGTGCTCAGTACTCAGGGTGCTGGGTGCTCAGTACTCAGGGTGCTCAGTGCTCAGTACTCAGGGTGCTCAGTGCTCAGTACTCAGGGTGCTCAGTGCTCAGGGTGCTGGGTGCTCAGTGCTCAGGGTGCTGGGTGCTCAGTGCTCAGGGTGCTCGGTGCTTAGTACTCGGGGTGCTGGGTGCTCAGTACTCAGGGTTCTGGGTGCTCAGTGCTCAGGGTGCTGGGTGCTCAGTGCTCAGGGTGCTGGGTGCTCAGTACTCAGGGTTCTGGGTGCTCAGTACTCAGGGTGCTGGGTGCTCAGTTCTCAGGGTGCTGGGTGCTCAGTGCTCGGGGTGCTGGGTGCTCAGTGCTCGGTGTGCTCGGTGCTCAGTACTCAGGGTGCTGGGTGCTCAGTGCTCGGGGTGCTCAGTACTCAGGGTGCTGTGTGTTCAGTGCTCAGGGTGCTGGTTACTCAGTACTCAGGGTGCTCGGTGCTTAGTACTCAGGGTGCTGGGTGCTCAGTACTCCGGGTGCTGGGTGCTCAGTGCTCGGGGTGCTTTGTGCTCAGTGCTCAAGGTGCTGGGTGCTCAGAACTCAGGGTGATCATTGCTCAGGGTGCTGGGTGCTCAGTTCTCAGGGTGCTGGGTGCCCAGTACTCAGGGTGCTCAGTGCTCAGTACTCAGGGTGCTCAGTGCTCAGTACTAAGGGTGCTCAGTGATCAGGCTGCTGGGTGCTCAGTACTCGGGGTGCTCGGTGCTCAGTCCTCAGGGTGCTGGGTGCTCAGTACTCAGGGAGCTGGGTGCTCAGTACTCAGGGTGCTGGGTGCTCAGTGCTCTTGGTGCTGAGTGCACAGTGCTCAGTACTCAGGGTGCTGGGTGCTCAGTGCTCAGGGTGCTGGGTGCTCAGTGCTCAGGGTGCTGGGTTCTCAGTGCTCAGGGTACTGGGTGCTCAGTGCTCAGGGTGCTGGGTACTCAGTGCTCGGGGTGCTGGGTGCTCAGTACTCAGGGTGCTGGGTGCTCAGTACTCAGGGTGCTCAGTGCTCAGTACTCAGGGTGCTCAGTGCTCAGTACTCAGGGTGCTCAGTGCTCAGGGTGCTGGGTGCTCAGTGCTCAGGGTGCTGGGTGCTCAGTGCTCAGGGTGCTCGGTGCTTAGTACTCGGGGTGCTGGGTGCTCAGTACTCAGGGTTCTCTGTGCTCAGTGCTCAGGGTGCTGGGTGCTCAGTGCTCAGGGTGCTGGGTGCTCAGTACTCAGGGTGCTGGGTGCTCAGTACTCAGGGTGCTGGGTGCTCAGTTCTCAGGGTGCTGGGTGCTCAGTGCTCGGGGTGCTGGGTGCTCAGTGCTCGGTGTGCTCGGTGCTCAGTACTCAGGGTGCTGGGTGCTCAGTGCTCGGGGTGCTCAGTACTCAGGGTGCTGTGTGTTCAGTGCTCAGGGTGCTGGTTACTCAGTACTCAGGGTGCTCGGTGCTTAGTACTCAGGGTGCTGGGTGCTCAGTACTCCGGGTGCTGGGTGCTCAGTGCTCGGGGTGCTTTGTGCTCAGTGCTCAAGGTGCTGGGTGCTCAGAACTCAGGGTGATCATTGCTCAGGGTGCTGGGTGCTCAGTTCTCAGGGTGCTGGGTGCCCAGTACTCAGGGTGCTCAGTGCTCAGTACTCAGGGTGCTCAGTGCTCAGTACTAAGGGTGCTCAGTGATCAGGCTGCTGGGTGCTCAGTACTCGGGGTGCTCGGTGCTCAGTCCTCAGGGTGCTGGGTGCTCAGTACTCAGGGAGCTGGGTGCTCAGTACTCAGGGTGCTGGGTGCTCAGTACTCGGGTGCTGGGTGCTCAGTGCTCAGGGTGCTGGGTGCTCAGTGCTTGGGGTGCTGGGTGCTCAGTGCTCAGTACTCAGGGTGCTGGGGGCTCAGTGCTCGGGGTGCTGGGTACTCAGTGCTCAGTACTCAGGGTGCTGGGTGCTCAGTGCTCAGGGTGCTGGGTGCTCAGTGCTCAGGATGCTGGGTGCTCAGTGCTCAGGGTGCTGGGTGCTCAGTACTCAGGGTGCTCGGTGCTTAGTACTCAGGGTGCTGGGTGCTCAGTACTCCGGGTGCTGGGTGCTCAGTGCTCAGTACTCAGGGTTCTGGGTGCTCAGTACTCAGGGTGCTGGGTGCTCAGTGCTCGGGGTGCTCGGTGCTCAGTACTCAGGGTGCTGGGTGCTCAGTGCTCGGGGTGCTCAGTACTCAGGGTGCTGTGTGTTCAGTGCTCAGGGTGCTGGGTGCTCAGTACTCAGGGTGCTCGGTGCTTAGTACTCAGGGTGCTGGGTGCTCAGTACTCCGGGTGCTGGGTGCTCAGTGCTCGGGGTGCTCGGTGCTCAGTGCTCAAGGTGCTGGGTGCTCAGTACTCAGGGTGATCATTGCTCAGGGTGCTGGGTGCTCAGTACTCAGGGTGCTGGGTGCTCAGTACTCAGGGTGCTCAGTGCTCAGTACTCAGGGTGCTCAGTGCTCAGTACTAAGGGTGCTCAGTGCTCAGGGTGCTGGGTGCTCAGTGTTCGGGGGGCTCGGTGCTCAGTACTCAGGGTGCTGGGTGCTCAGTGCTCATGGTGCTGGGTGCTCAGTGCTCAGGGTGCTGGTTGCTCAGTGCTCAGGGTGCTGGGCGCTCAGTACTCAGGGATTTCGGTGCTCAGTACTCGGGGTGCTCAATGCTCAGTACTCAGGGTGCTGGGTGCTCAGTGCTCAGGGTGCTGGGTGCTCAGTACTCAGGGTGCTGGGTGCTCGGTGCTCAGTACGCTGGGTGCTCAGTACTCAGGTTGCTGGGTGCTCAGTACTCAGGGTGCTGGGTGCTCAGTACTCAGGGTGCTCGGTGCTCAGTACTCAGGGTGCTGGGTGCTCAGTGCTCAGGGTGCTGGGTGCTCAGTGCTCGGGGTGCTCGGTGCTCAGTACGCTGGGTGCTCAGTACTCAGGGTGCTGGGTGCTCAGTACGCTGGGTGCTCAGTACTCAGGGTGCTGTGTGCTCAGTACTCAGGGAGCTGGGTGCTCAGTACTCAGGGTGCTGGGTGCTTAGTACTCAGGGTGCTTGCTGCTCAGTGCTCAGGGTGCTCGGTGCTCAGTGCTCGGGGTGCTGCGTGCTCAGTACTCAGGGTGCTCAGTGCTCAGTGCTCTGGGTGCTGGGTGCTCTGTGCTCGGGGTGCTGGGTGCTCATTGCTCAGGGTGCTGGGTGCTCAGTGCTCAGGGTTCTGGGTGCTCAGTGCTCGGGGCGCTGGGTGCTCAGTTCTCAGGGTGCTGTGTGCTCAGTGCTCAGGGTTCTGGGTGCTCAGTGCTCGGGGCGCTGGGTACTCAGTGCTCGGGGTGCTCGGAGCTCAGTACTCAGTGTGCTGGGTGCTCAGTGCTCGGGGTGCTCGGTGCTCAGTACTCAGGGTGCTGGGTGCTCAGTGCTCGGGGTGCTCGGTGCTCAGTACTCAGGGTGCTGGGTGCTCAGTGCTCGGGGTGCTCGGTGCTCAGTACGTTGTGTGCTCACTACTCAGGGTGCTGGGTGCTCAGTGCTCAGGGTGCTGGGTGCTGAGTGCTCAGGGTGCTGGGTGCTGAGTGCTCAGGGTGCTGGGTGCTCAGTACTCAGGGTGCTGGGTGCGCAGTGCTCGGGGTGCTGGGTGCTGAGTACTCAGGGTGCTGGGTGCTCAGTGCTCAGGGTGCTGGGTGCTCAGTACTCGGGGTGCTGGGTGCTCAGTACTCAGGGTGCTGGGTGCTCAGTACTCAGGGTGCTGGGTGATCAGTACTCGGGTGCTGGGTGCTCAGTGCTCAGAGTGCTGGGTGCTCAGTGCTCGGGGTGCTGGGTGCTCAGTGCTCAGTACTCAGGGTGCTGGGTGCTCAGTGCTCTTGGTGCTGAGTGCACAGTGCTCAGTACTCAGGGTGCTGGGTGCTCAGTGCTCAGGGTACTGGGTGCTCAGTGCTCAGGGTGCTGGGTACTCAGTGCTCGGGGTGCTGGGTGCTCAGTACTCAGGGTGCTGGGTGCTCAGTACTCAGGGTGCTCAGTGCTCAGTACTCAGGGTGCTCAGTGCTCAGTACTCAGGGTGCTCAGTGCTCAGGGTGCTGGGTGCTCAGTGCTCAGGGTGCTGGGTGCTCAGTGCTCAGGGTGCTCGGTGCTTAGTACTCGGGGTGCTGGGTGCTCAGTACTCAGGGTTCTGGGTGCTCAGTGCTCAGGGTGCTGGGTGCTCAGTGCTCAGGGTGCTGGGTGCTCAGTACTCAGGGTTCTGGGTGCTCAGTACTCAGGGTGCTGGGTGCTCAGTTCTCAGGGTGCTGGGTGCTCAGTGCTCGGGGTGCTGGGTGCTCAGTGCTCGGTGTGCTCGGTGCTCAGTACTCAGGGTGCTGGGTGCTCAGTGCTCGGGGTGCTCAGTACTCAGGGTGCTGTGTGTTCAGTGCTCAGGGTGCTGGTTACTCAGTACTCAGGGTGCTCGGTGCTTAGTACTCAGGGTGCTGGGTGCTCAGTACTCCGGGTGCTGGGTGCTCAGTGCTCGGGGTGCTTTGTGCTCAGTGCTCAAGGTGCTGGGTGCTCAGAACTCAGGGTGATCATTGCTCAGGGTGCTGGGTGCTCAGTTCTCAGGGTGCTGGGTGCCCAGTACTCAGGGTGCTCAGTGCTCAGTACTCAGGGTGCTCAGTGCTCAGTACTAAGGGTGCTCAGTGATCAGGCTGCTGGGTGCTCAGTACTCGGGGTGCTCGGTGCTCAGTCCTCAGGGTGCTGGGTGCTCAGTACTCAGGGAGCTGGGTGCTCAGTACTCAGGGTGCTGGGTGCTCAGTGCTCTTGGTGCTGAGTGCACAGTGCTCAGTACTCAGGGTGCTGGGTGCTCAGTGCTCAGGGTGCTGGGTGCTCAGTGCTCAGGGTGCTGGGTTCTCAGTGCTCAGGGTACTGGGTGCTCAGTGCTCAGGGTGCTGGGTACTCAGTGCTCGGGGTGCTGGGTGCTCAGTACTCAGGGTGCTGGGTGCTCAGTACTCAGGGTGCTCAGTGCTCAGTACTCAGGGTGCTCAGTGCTCAGTACTCAGGGTGCTCAGTGCTCAGGGTGCTGGGTGCTCAGTGCTCAGGGTGCTGGGTGCTCAGTGCTCAGGGTGCTCGGTGCTTAGTACTCGGGGTGCTGGGTGCTCAGTACTCAGGGTTCTCTGTGCTCAGTGCTCAGGGTGCTGGGTGCTCAGTGCTCAGGGTGCTGGGTGCTCAGTACTCAGGGTGCTGGGTGCTCAGTACTCAGGGTGCTGGGTGCTCAGTTCTCAGGGTGCTGGGTGCTCAGTGCTCGGGGTGCTGGGTGCTCAGTGCTCGGTGTGCTCGGTGCTCAGTACTCAGGGTGCTGGGTGCTCAGTGCTCGGGGTGCTCAGTACTCAGGGTGCTGTGTGTTCAGTGCTCAGGGTGCTGGTTACTCAGTACTCAGGGTGCTCGGTGCTTAGTACTCAGGGTGCTGGGTGCTCAGTACTCCGGGTGCTGGGTGCTCAGTGCTCGGGGTGCTTTGTGCTCAGTGCTCAAGGTGCTGGGTGCTCAGAACTCAGGGTGATCATTGCTCAGGGTGCTGGGTGCTCAGTTCTCAGGGTGCTGGGTGCCCAGTACTCAGGGTGCTCAGTGCTCAGTACTCAGGGTGCTCAGTGCTCAGTACTAAGGGTGCTCAGTGATCAGGCTGCTGGGTGCTCAGTACTCGGGGTGCTCGGTGCTCAGTCCTCAGGGTGCTGGGTGCTCAGTACTCAGGGAGCTGGGTGCTCAGTACTCAGGGTGCTGGGTGCTCAGTACTCGGGTGCTGGGTGCTCAGTGCTCAGGGTGCTGGGTGCTCAGTGCTTGGGGTGCTGGGTGCTCAGTGCTCAGTACTCAGGGTGCTGGGGGCTCAGTGCTCGGGGTGCTGGGTACTCAGTGCTCAGTACTCAGGGTGCTGGGTGCTCAGTGCTCAGGGTGCTGGGTGCTCAGTGCTCAGGATGCTGGGTGCTCAGTGCTCAGGGTGCTGGGTGCTCAGTACTCAGGGTGCTCGGTGCTTAGTACTCAGGGTGCTGGGTGCTCAGTACTCCGGGTGCTGGGTGCTCAGTGCTCAGTACTCAGGGTTCTGGGTGCTCAGTACTCAGGGTGCTGGGTGCTCAGTGCTCGGGGTGCTCGGTGCTCAGTACTCAGGGTGCTGGGTGCTCAGTGCTCGGGGTGCTCAGTACTCAGGGTGCTGTGTGTTCAGTGCTCAGGGTGCTGGGTGCTCAGTACTCAGGGTGCTCGGTGCTTAGTACTCAGGGTGCTGGGTGCTCAGTACTCCGGGTGCTGGGTGCTCAGTGCTCGGGGTGCTCGGTGCTCAGTGCTCAAGGTGCTGGGTGCTCAGTACTCAGGGTGATCATTGCTCAGGGTGCTGGGTGCTCAGTACTCAGGGTGCTGGGTGCTCAGTACTCAGGGTGCTCAGTGCTCAGTACTCAGGGTGCTCAGTGCTCAGTACTAAGGGTGCTCAGTGCTCAGGGTGCTGGGTGCTCAGTGTTCGGGGGGCTCGTTGCTCAGTACTCAGGGTGCTGGGTGCTCAGTGCTCATGGTGCTGGGTGCTCAGTGCTCAGGGTGCTGGTTGCTCAGTGCTCAGGGTGCTGGGCGCTCAGTACTCAGGGATTTCGGTGCTCAGTACTCGGGGTGCTCAATGCTCAGTACTCAGGGTGCTGGGTGCTCAGTGCTCAGGGTGCTGGGTGCTCAGTACTCAGGGTGCTGGGTGCTCGGTGCTCAGTACGCTGGGTGCTCAGTACTCAGGTTGCTGGGTGCTCAGTACTCAGGGTGCTGGGTGCTCAGTACTCAGGGTGCTCGGTGCTCAGTACTCAGGGTGCTGGGTGCTCAGTGCTCAGGGTGCTGGGTGCTCAGTGCTCGGGGTGCTCGGTGCTCAGTACGCTGGGTGCTCAGTACTCAGGGTGCTGGGTGCTCAGTACGCTGGGTGCTCAGTACTCAGGGTGCTGTGTGCTCAGTACTCAGGGAGCTGGGTGCTCAGTACTCAGGGTGCTGGGTGCTTAGTACTCAGGGTGCTTGCTGCTCAGTGCTCAGGGTGCTCGGTGCTCAGTGCTCGGGGTGCTGCGTGCTCAGTACTCAGGGTGCTCAGTGCTCAGTGCTCTGGGTGCTGGGTGCTCTGTGCTCGGGGTGCTGGGTGCTCATTGCTCAGGGTGCTGGGTGCTCAGTGCTCAGGGTTCTGGGTGCTCAGTGCTCGGGGCGCTGGGTGCTCAGTTCTCAGGGTGCTGTGTGCTCAGTGCTCAGGGTTCTGGGTGCTCAGTGCTCGGGGCGCTGGGTACTCAGTGCTCGGGGTGCTCGGAGCTCAGTACTCAGTGTGCTGGGTGCTCAGTGCTCGGGGTGCTCGGTGCTCAGTACTCAGGGTGCTGGGTGCTCAGTGCTCGGGGTGCTCGGTGCTCAGTACTCAGGGTGCTGGGTGCTCAGTGCTCGGGGTGCTCGGTGCTCAGTACGTTGTGTGCTCACTACTCAGGGTGCTGGGTGCTCAGTGCTCAGGGTGCTGGGTGCTGAGTGCTCAGGGTGCTGGGTGCTGAGTGCTCAGGGTGCTGGGTGCTCAGTACTCAGGGTGCTGGGTGCGCAGTGCTCGGGGTGCTGGGTGCTGAGTACTCAGGGTGCTGGGTGCTCAGTGCTCAGGGTGCTGGGTGCTCAGTACTCGGGGTGCTGGGTGCTCAGTACTCAGGGTGCTGGGTGCTCAGTACTCAGGGTGCTGGGTGATCAGTACTCGGGTGCTGGGTGCTCAGTGCTCAGAGTGCTGGGTGCTCAGTGCTCGGGGTGCTGGGTGCTCAGTGCTCAGTACTCAGGGTGCTGGGTGCTCAGTGCTCTTGGTGCTGAGTGCACAGTGCTCAGTACTCAGGGTGCTGGGTGCTCAGTGCTCAGGGTACTGGGTGCTCAGTGCTCAGGGTGCTGGGTACTCAGTGCTCGGGGTGCTGGGTGCTCAGTACTCAGGGTGCTGGGTGCTCAGTACTCAGGGTGCTCAGTGCTCAGTACTCAGGGTGCTCAGTGCTCAGTACTCAGGGTGCTCAGTGCTCAGGGTGCTGGGTGCTCAGTGCTCGGGGTGCTGGGTGCTCAGTCCTCAGGGTGCTGGGTGCTGAGTGCTCAGGGTGCTCGGTGCTCAGTGCTCAGGGTGCTGGGTGCTCAGTACTCAGGGTGCTGGGTGCGCAGTGCTCGGGGTGCTGGGTGCTCAGTGCTCAGGGTGCTGGGTGCTCAGTGCTCAGGGTGCTGGTTGCTCAGTACTCGGGGTGCTGGGTGCTCAGTACTCAGGGTGCTGGGTGCTCAGTACTCAGGGTGCTGGGTGATCAGTACTTGGGTGCTGGGTGCTCAATGCTCGGGGTGCTGGGTGCTCAGTGCTCAGTACTCAGGGTGCTGGGTGCTCAGTGCTCGGGGTGCTGGGTGCACAGTGCTCAGTACTCAGGGTGCTGGGTGCTCAGTGCTCAGGGTGCTGGGTACTCAGTGCTCGGGGTGCTGGGTGCTCAGTACTCAGGGTGCTGGGTGCTCAGTACTCAGGGTGCTCAGTGCTCAGTACTCAGGGTGCTCAGTGCTCAGTACTCAGGGTGCTCAGTGCTCAGTGCTCAGGGTGCTGGGTGCTCAGTGCTCGGGGTGCTGGGTGCTCAGTCCTAAGGGTGCTGGGTGCTCAGTGCTTAGGGTGCTCGGTGCTCAGTGCTCAGGGTGCTGGGTGCTCAGTACTCAGGGTGCTGGGTGCTCAGTGCTCGGGGTGCTGGGTGCTCAGTACTCAGGGTGCTGGGTGCTCAGTGCTCAGGGTGCTGGGTGCTCAGTGCTCAGGGTGCTCGGTGCTTAGTACTCGGGGTGCTGGGTGCTCAGTACTCAGGGTTCTGGGTGCTCAGTGCTCAGGGTGCTGGGTGCTCAGTGCTCAGGGTGCTGGGTGCTCAGTACTCAGGGTGCTGGGTTCTCAGTACTCAGGGTGCTGGGTGCTCAGTTCTCAGGGTGCTGGGTGCTCAGTGCTCGGGGTGCTGGGTGCTCAGTGCTCGGTGTGCTCGGTGCTCAGTACTCAGGGTGCTGGGTGCTCAGTGCTCGGGGTGCTCAGTACTCAGGGTGCTGTGTGTTCAGTGCTCAGGGTGCTGGTTACTCAGTACTCAGGGTGCTCGGTGCTTAGTACTCAGGGTGCTGGGTGCTCAGTACTCCGGGTGCTGGGTGCTCAGTGCTCGGGGTGCTCTGTGCTCAGTGCTCAAGGTGCTGGGTGCTCAGAACTCAGGGTGATCATTGCTCAGGTTGCTGGGTGCTCAGTTCTCAGGGTGCTGGGTGCCCAGTACTCAGGGTGCTCAGTGCTCAGTACACAGGGTGCTCAGTGCTCAGTACTAAGGGTGCTCAGTGATCAGGCTGCTGGGTGCTCAGTACTCGGGGTGCTCGGTGCTCAGTCCTCAGGGTGCTGGGTGCTCAGTACTCAGGGAGCTGGGTGCTCAGTACTCAGGGTGCTGGGTGCTCAGTACTCGGGTGCTGGGTGCTCAGTGCTCAGGGTGCTGGGTGCTCAGTACTCAGGGTGCTGGGTGCTCGGTGCTCAGTACGCTGGGTGCTCAGTACTCAGGTTGCTGGGTGCTCAGTACTCAGGGTGCTGGGTGCTCAGTACTCAGGGTGCTCGGTGCTCAGTACTCAGGGTGCTGGGTGCTCAGTGCTCAGGGTGCTGGGTGCTCAGTGCTCGGGGTGCTCGGTGCTCAGTACGCTGGGTGCTCAGTACTCAGGGTGCTGTGTGCTCAGAACTCAGGGTGCTGGGTGCTCAGTACTCGGGTGCTGGGTGCTCAGTGCTCAGGGTGCTGGGTGCTCAGTACTCAGGGTGCTGGGTGCTCGGTGCTCAGTACGCTGGGTGCTCAGTACTCAGGTTGCTGGGTGCTCAGTACTCAGGGTGCTGGGTGCTCAGTACTCAGGGTGCTCGGTGCTCAGTACTCAGGGTGCTGGGTGCTCAGTGCTCAGGGTGCTGGGTGCTCAGTGCTCGGGGTGCTCGGTGCTCAGTACGCTGGGTGCTCAGTACTCAGGGTGCTGTGTGCTCAGTACTCAGGGTGCTGTCTGCTCAGTACTCAGGGTGCTGGGTGCTCAGTACGCTGGGTGCTCAGTACTGAGGGTGCTGGGTGCTCAGTACTCAGGGTGCTGTGTGCTCAGTACTCAGGGTGCTGGGTGCTCAGTACTCAGGGTGCTGGGTGCTCAGTGCTCAGGGTGCTGGGTGCTCAGTACTCAGGGTGCTGGGTGCTCAGTGCTCGGGGTGCTCGGTGCTCAGTACGCTGGGTGCTCAGTACTCAGGGTGCTCGGTGCTCAGTACGCTGGGTGCTCAGTACTCAGGGTGCTGGGTGCTCAGTACTCAGGGTGCTGTGTGCTCAGTACTCAGGGTGCTGGGTGCTCAGTACTCAGGGTGCTGGGTGCTTAGTACTCAGGGTGCTGGCTGCTCAGTGCTCAGGGTGCTCGGTGCTCAGTGCTCGGGGTGCTGGGTGCTCAGTACTCAGGGTGCTCAGTGCTCAGTGCTCTGGGTGCTGGGTGCTCTGTGCTCGGGGTGCTGGGTGCTCATTGCTCAGGGTGCTATGTGCTCAGTACTCAGGGTGATCAGTGCTCAGTGCTCGGGGTGCTGGGTGCTCAGTGCTCGGGGTGCTGGGTGCTCAGTTCTCAGGGTGCTGTGTGCTCAGTGCTCAGGGTTATGGGTGCTCAGTGCTCGGGGCGCTGGGTACTCAGTGCTCGGGGTGCTCGGGCTCAGTACTCAGTGTGCTGGGTGCTCAGTGCTCGGTGTGCTCGGTGCTCAGTACTCAGGGTGCTGGGTGCTCAGTGCTCGGGGTGCTCGGTGCTCAGTACATTGTGTGCTCACTACTCAGGGTGCTGGGTGCTCAGTGCTCAGGGTGCTGGGTGCTGAGTGCTCAGGGTGCTGGGTGCTCAGTGCTCAGGGTGCTGGGTGCTCAGTACTCAGGGTGCTGGGTGCGCAGTGCTCGGGGTGCTGGGTGCTGAGTGCTCAGGGTGCTGGGTGCTCAGTGCTCAGTGTGCTGGGTGCTCAGTACTCGGGGTGCTGGGTGCTCAGTACTCAGGGTGCTGGGTGCTCAGTACTCAGGGTGCTGGGTTATCAGTACTCGGGTGCTGGGTGCTCAGTGCTCAGAGTGCTGGGTGCTCAGTGCTCGGGGTGCTGGGTGCTCAGTGCTCAGTACTCAGGGTGCTAGGTGCTCAGTGCTCTTGGTGCTGGGTGCACAGTGCTCAGTACTCAGGGTGCTGGGTGCTCAGTGCTCAGGGTGATGGGTGCTCAGTGCTCAGGGTGCTGGGTTCTCAGTGCTCAGGGTACTGGGTGCTCAGTGCTCAGGGTGCTGGGTACTCAGTGCTCGGGGTGCTGGGTGCTCAGTACTCAGGGTGCTGGGTGCTCAGTACTCAGGGTGCTCAGTGCTCAGTACTCAGGGTGCTCAGTGCTCAGTACTCAGGGTGCTCAGTGCTCAGGGTGCTGGGTGCTCAGTGCTCGGGGTGCTGGGTGCTCAGTCCTCAGGGTGCTGGGTGCTGAGTGCTCAGGGTGCTCGGTGCTCAGTGCTCAGGGTGCTGGGTGCTCAGTACTCAGGGTGCTGGGTGCGCAGTGCTCGGGGTGCTGGGTGCTCAGTGCTCAGGGTGCTGGGTGCTCAGTGCTCAGGGTGCTGGTTGCTCAATACTCGGGGTTCTGGGTGCTCAGTACTCAGGGTGCTGGGTGCTCAGTACTCAGGGTGCTGGGTGATCAGTACTCGGGTGCTGGGTGCTCAATGCTCGGGGTGCTGGGTGCTCAGTGCTCAGTACTCAGGGTGCTGGGTGCTCAGTGCTCGGGGTGCTGGGTGCACAGTGCTCAGTACTCAGGGTGATGGGTGCTCAGTGCTCAGGGTGCTGGGTACTCAGTGCTCGGGGTGCTGGGTGCTCAGTACTCAGGGTGCTGGGTGCTCAGTACTCAGGGTGCTCAGTGCTCAGTACTCAGGGTGCTCAGTGCTCAGTACTCAGGGTGCTCAGTGCTCAGGGTGCTGGGTGCTCAGTGCTCGGGGTGCTGGGTGCTCAGTCCTAAGGGTGCTGGGTGCCCAGTGCTCAGGGTGCTCGGTGCTCAGTGCTCAGGGTGCTGGGTTCTCAGTACTCAGGGTGCTGGGTGCTCAGTGCTCGGGGTGCTGGGTGCTCAGTACTCAGGGTGCTGGGTGCTCAGTGCTCAGGGTGCTGGGTGCTCAGTGCTCATGGTGCTCGGTGCTTAGTACTCGGGGTGCTGGGTGCTCAGTACTCAGGGTTCTGGGTGCTCAGTGCTCAGGGTGCTGGGTGCTCAGTGCTCAGGGTGCTGGGTGCTCAGTACTCAGGGTGCTGGGTGCTCAGTACTCAGGGTGCTGGGTGCTCAGTTCTCAGGGTGCTGGGTGCTCAGTGCTCGGGGTGCTGGGTGCTCAGTGCTCGGTGTGCTCGGTGCTCAGTACTCAGGGTGCTGGGTGCTCAGTGCTCGGGGTGCTCAGTACTCAGGGTGCTGTGTGTTCAGTGCTCAGGGTGCTGGGTACTCAGTACTCAGGGTGCTCGGTGCTTAGTACTCAGGGTGCTGGGTGCTCAGTACTCCGGGTGCTGGGTGCTCAGTGCTCGGGGTGCTCTGTGCTCAGTGCTCAAGGTGCTGGGTGCTCAGAACTCAGGGTGATCATTGCTCAGGGTGCTGGGTGCTCAGTTCTCAGGGTGCTGGGTGCCCAGTACTCAGGGTGCTCAGTGCTCAGTACTCAGGGTGCTCAGTGCTCAGTACTAAGGGTGCTCAGTGATCAGGCTGCTGGGTGCTCAGTACTCGGGGTGCTCGGTGCTCAGTCCTCAGGGTGCTGGGTGCTCAGTACTCAGGGAGCTGGGTGCTCAGTACTCAGGGTGCTGGGTGCTCAGTATTCGGGTGCTGGGTGCTCAGTGCTCAGGGTGCTGGGTGCTCAGTGCTTGGGGTGCTGGGTGCTCAGTGCTCAGTACTCAGGGTGCTGGGGGCTCAGTGCTCGGGGTGCTGGGTGCTCAGTGCTCAGTACTCAGGGTGCTGGGTGCTCAGTGCTCAGGGTGCTGGGTGCTCAGTGCTCAGGGTGCTGGGTGCTCAGTACTCAGGGTGCTGGGTGCGCAGTGCTCGGTGTGCTGGGTGCTCATTGCTCAGGGTGCTGGGTGCTCAGTGCTCAGGGTGCTGGGTGCTCAGTGCTCGGGGCGCTGGGTGCTCAGTGCTCGGGGTGCTCGGAGCTCAGTACTCAGTGTGCTGGGTGCTCAGTGCTGGGGGTGCTCGGTGCTCAGTACTCAGGGTGCTGGGTGCTCAGTGCTCGGGGTGCTCGGTGCTCAGTACGTTGGGTGCTCACTACTCAGGGTGCTGGGTGCTCAGTGCTCAGGTTGCTGGGTGCTGAGTGCTCAGGGTGCTGGGTGCTCAGTGCTCAGGGTGCTGGGTGCTCAGTACTCAGGGTGCTGGGTGCGCAGTGCTCGGGGTGCTGGGTGCTCAGTGCTCAGGGTGCTGGGTGCTCAGTGCTCAGGGTGCTGGGTGCTCAGTACTCGGGGTGCTGGGTGCTCAGTACTCAGGGTGCTGGGTGCTCAGTACTCAGGGTGCTGGGTGATCAGTACTCGGGTGCTGGGTGCTCAGTGCTCAGAGCGCTGGGTGCTCAGTGCTCGGTGTGCTGGGTGCTCAGTGCTCAGTACTCAGGGTGCTGGGTGCTCAGTGCTCTTGGTGCTGGGTGCACAGTGCTCAGTACTCAGGGTGCTGGGTGCTCAGTGCTCAGGGTGCTGGGTGCTCAGTGCTCAGGGTGCTGGGTGCTCAGTGCTCAGGGTGCTGGGTGCTCAGTGCTCAGGGTGCTGGGTACTCAGTGCTCGGGGTGCTGGGTGCTCAGTACTCAGGGTGCTGGGTGCTCAGTACTCAGGGTGCTGGTTGCTCAGTGCTCAGGGTGCTGGGTGCTCAGTACTCAGGGTGCTGGGTGCTCAGTGCTCGGGGCGCTGGGTGCTCAGTGCTCGGGGTGCTCGGAGCTCAGTACTCAGGGTGCTGGGTGCTCAGTGCTCGGGTTGCTCGGTGCTCAGTACGCTGGGTGCTCAGTACTCAGGGTGCTGGGTGCTCAGTACTCAGGGTGCTGTGTGCTCAGTACTCAGGGTGCTGGGTGCTCAGTACTCAGGGTGCTGTGTGCTCAGTACTCAGGGTGCTGGGTGCTTAGTACTCAGGGTGCTGGCTGCTCAGTGGTCAGGGTGCTCGGTGCTCAGTGCTCGGGGTGCTGGGTGCTCAGTACTCAGGGTGCTCAGTGCTCAGTGCTCTGGGTGCTGGGTGCTCTGTGCTCGGGGTGCTGGGTGCTCATTGCTCAGGGTGCTGGGTGCTCAGTACTCAGGGTGCTCAGTGCTCAGTGCTCGGGGTGCTTGGTGCTCAGTGCTCGGGGTGCTGGGTGCTCAGTTCTCAGGGTGCTGGGTGCTCAGTGCTCAGGGTTCTGGGTGCTCAGTGCTCGGGGCGCTGGGTACTCAGTGCTCGGGGTGCTCGGAGCTCAGTACTCAGTGTGCTGGGTGCTCAGTGCTCGGGGTGCTCGGTGCTCAGTACTCAGGGTGCTGGGTGCTCAGTGCTCGGGGTGCTCGGTGCTCAGTACGTTGTGTGCTCACTACTCAGGGTGCTGGGTGCTCAGTGCTCAGGTTTCTGGGTGCTGAGTGCTCAGGGTGCTGGGTGCTCAGTGCTCAGGGTGCTGGGTGCTCAGTACTCAGGGTGCTGGGTGCGCAGTGCTCGGGGTGCTGGGTGCTGAGTGCTCAGGGTGCTGGGTGCTCAGTGCTCAGGGTGCTGGGTGCTCAGTACTCGGGGTGCTGGGTGCTCAGTACTCAGGGTCCTGGGTGCTCAGTACTCAGGGTGCTGGGTGATCAGTACTCGGGTGCTGGGTGCTCAGTGCTCAGAGTGCTGGGTGCTCAGTGCTCGGGGTGCTGGGTGCTCAGTGCTCAGTACTCAGGGTGCTGGGTGCTCAGTGCTCTTGGTGCTGGGTGCACAGTGCTCAGTACTCAGGGTGCTGGGTGCTCAGTGCTCAGGGTGCTGGGTGCTCAGTGCTCAGGGTGCTGGGTGCTCAGTGCTCAGGGTGCTGGGTGCTCAGTGCTCAGGGTGATGGGTACTCAGTGCTCGGGGTGCTGGGTGCTCAGTACTCAGGGTGCTGGGTGCTCAGTACTCAGGGTGCTCAGTGCTCAGTACTCAGGGTGCTCAGTGCTCAGTACTCAGGGTGCTCAGTGCTCAGGGTGCTGGGTGCTCAGTGCTCGGGGTGCTGGGTGCTCAGTCCTCAGGGTGCTGGGTGCTCAGTGCTCAGGGTGCTGGGTGCTCAGTGCTCGGGGTGCTGGGTGCTCAGTACTCAGGGTGCTGGGTGCTCAGTGCTCAGTGTGCTGGGTGCTCAGTGCTCAGGGTGCTCGTTGCTTAGTACTCAGGGTGCTGGGTGCTCAGTACTCAGGGTGCTGGGTGCTCAGTGCTCAGGGTGCTGGGTGCTCAGTGCTCAGGGTGCTGGGTGCTCAGTACTCAGGGTGCTGGGTGCTCAGTTCTCGGGGTGCTGGGTGCTCAGTACTCAGGGAGCTGGGTGCTCAGTACTCAGGGTGCTGGGTGCTCAGTACTCGGGTGCTGGGTGCTCAGTGCTCAGGGTGCTGGGTGCTCAGTGCTTGGGGTGCTGGGTGCTCAGTGCTCAGTACTCAGGGTGCTGGGGGCTCAGTGCTCGGGGTGCTGGGTGCTCAGTGCTCAGTACTCAGGGTGCTGGGTGCTCAGTGCTCAGGGTGCTGGGTGCTCAGTGCTCAGGGTGCTGGGTGCTCAGTACTCAGGGTCCTCGGTGCTTAGTACTCAGGGTGCTGGGTGCTCAGTACTCCGGGTGCTGGGTGCTCAGTGCTCAGTACTCAGGGTTCTGGGTGCTCAGTACTCAGGGTGCTGGGTGCTCAGTGCTCGCGGTGCTTGGTGCTCAGTACTCAGGGTGCTGGGTGCTCAGTGCTCGGGGTGCTCAGTACTCAGGGTGCTGTGTGTTCAGTGCTCAGGGTGCTGGGTGCTCAGTACTCAGGGTGCTCGGTGCTTAGTACTCAGGGTGCTGGGTGCTCAGTACTCCGGGTGCTGGTTGCTCAGTGCTCGGGGTGCTCGGTGCTCAGTGCTCAAGGTGCTGGGTGCTCAGTACTCAGGGTGATCATTGCTCAGGTTGCTGGGTGCTCAGTACTCAGGGTGCTGGGTGCTCAGTACTCAGGGTGCTCAGTGCTCAGTACTCAGGGTGCTCAGTGCTCAGTACTAAGGGTGCTCAGTGCTCAGGGTGCTGGGTGCTCAGTGTTCGGGGGGCTCGGTGCTCAGTACTCAGGGTGCTGGGTGCTCAGTGCTCATGGTGCTGGGTGCTCAGTGCTCAGGGTGCTGGTTGCTCAGTGCTCAGGGTGCTGGGCGCTCAGTACTCAGGGTTTTCGGTGCTCAGTACTCGGGGTGCTCAGTGCTCAGTACTCAGGGTGCTGGGTGCTCAGTGCTCAGGGTGCTGGGTGCTCAGTACTCAGCGTGCTAGGTGCTCAGTACTCAGGGTGCTCGGTGCTCAGTACTCAGGGTGCTGGGTGCTCAGTGCTCAGGGTGCTGGGTGCTCAGTGCTCGGGGTGCTCGGTGCTCAGTACGCTGGGTGCTCAGTACTCAGGGTGCTGGGTGCTCAGTACGCTGGGTGCTCAGTACTCAGGGTGCTGTGTGCTCAGTACTCAGGGTGCTGTGTGCTCAGTACTCAGGGTGCTGGGTGCTCAGTACGCTGGGTGCTCAGTACTGAGGGTGCTGGGTGCTCAGTACTCAGGGTGCTGTGTGCTCAGTAGTCAGGGTGCTGGGTGCCCAGTACTCAGGGTGCTGGGTGCTCAGTGCTCAGGGTGCTGGGTGCTCAGTACTCAGGGTGCTGGGTGCTCAGTGCTCGGGGTGATCGGTGCTCAGTACGCTGGGTGCTCAGTACTCAGGGTGCTCCGTGCTCAGTACGCTGGGTGCTCAGTACTCAGGGTGCTGGGTGCTCAGTACTCAGGGTGCTGTGTGCTCAGTACTCAGGGTGCTGGGTGCTCAGTACTCAGGGTGCTGGGTGCTCAGTGCTCAGGGTGCTGGGTGCTCAGTGCTCAGGGTGCTGGGTGCTCAGTGCTCAGGGTGCTGGGTTCTCAGTGCTCAGGGTACTGGGTGCTCAGTGCTCAGGGTGCTGGGTACTCAGTGCTCGGGGTGCTGGGTGCTCAGTACTCAGGGTGCTGGGTGCTCAGTACTCAGGGTGCTCAGTGCTCAGTACTCAGGGTGCTCAGTGCTCAGTACTCAGGGTGCTCAGTGCTCAGGGTGCTGGGTGCTCAGTGCTCGGGGTGCTGGGTGCTCAGGCCTCAGGGTGCTGGGTGCTGAGTGCTCAGGGTGCTCGGTGCTCAGTGCTCAGGGTGCTGGGTGCTCAGTACTCAGGGTGCTGGGTGCGCAGTGCTCGGGGTGCTGGGTGCTCAGTGCTCAGGGTGCTGGGTGCTCAGTGCTCAGGGTGCTGGTTGCTCAGTACTCGGGGTGCTGGGTGCTCAGTACTCAGGGTGCTGGGTGCTCAGTACTCAGGGTGCTGGGTGATCAGTACTTGGGTGCTGGGTGCTCAATGCTCGGGGTGCTGGGTGCTCAGTGCTCAGTACTCAGGGTGCTGGGTGCTCAGTGCTCGGGGTGCTGGGTGCACAGTGCTCAGTACTCAGGGTGCTGGGTGCTCAGTGCTCAGGGTGCTGGGTACTCGGTGCTCCGGGTGCTGGGTGCTCAGTACTCAGGGTGCTGGGTGCTCAGTACTCAGGGTGCTCAGTGCTCAGTACTCAGGATGCTCAGTGCTCAGTACTCAGGGTGCTCAGTGCTCAGGGTGCTGGGTGCTCAGTGCTCGGGGTGCTGGGTGCTCAGTCCTAAGGGTGCTGGGTGCTCAGTGCTCAGGGTGCTCGGTGCTCATTGCTCAGGGTGCTGGGTGCTCAGTACTCAGGGTGCTGGGTGCTCAGTGCTCGGGGTGCTGGGTGCTCAGTACTCAGGGTGCTGGGTGCTCAGTGCTCAGGGTGCTGGGTGCTCAGTGCTCAGGGTGCTCGGTGCTTAGTACTCGGGGTGCTGGGTGCTCAGTACTCAGGGTTCTGGGTGCTCAGTGCTCAGGGTGCTGGGTGCTCAGTGCTCAGGGTGCTGGGTGCTCAGTACTCAGGGTGCTGGGTGCTCAGTACTCAGGGTGCTGGGTGCTCAGTTCTCAGGGTGCTGGGTGCTCAGTGCTCGGGGTGCTGGGTGCTCAGTGCTCGGTGTGCTCGGTGCTCAGTACTCAGGGTGCTGGGTGCTCAGTGCTCGGGGTGCTCAGTACTCAGGGTGCTGTGTGTTCAGTGCTCAGGGTGCTGGTTACTCAGTACTCAGGGTGCTCGGTGCTTAGTACTCAGGGTGCTGGGTGCTCAGTACTCCGGGTGCTGGGTGCTCAGTGCTCGGGGTGCTCTGTGCTCAGTGCTCAAGGTGCTGGGTGCTCAGAACTCAGGGTGATCATTGCTCAGGGTGCTGGGTGCTCAGTTCTCAGGGTGCTGGGTGCCCAGTACTCAGGGTGCTCAGTGCTCAGTACTCAGGGTGCTCAGTGCTCAGTACTAAGGGTGCTCAGTGATCAGGCTGCTGGGTGCTCAGTACTCGGGGTGCTCGGTGCTCAGTCCTCAGGGTGCTGGGTGCTCAGTACTCAGGGAGCTGGGTGCTCAGTACTCAGGGTGCTGGGTGCTCAGTACTCGGGTGCTGGGTGCTCAGTGCTCAGGGTGCTGGGTGCTCAGTGCTTGGGGTGCTGGGTGCTCAGTGCTCAGTACTCAGGGTGCTGGGGGCTCAGTGCTCGGGGTGCTGGGTGCTCAGTGCTCAGTACTCAGGGTGCTGGGTGCTCAGTGCTCAGGGTGCTGGGTGCTCAGTGCTCAGGGTGCTGGGTGCTCAGTGCTCAGGGTGCTGGTTGCTCAGTACTCGGGGTGCTGGGTGCTCAGTACTCAGGGAGCTGGGTGCTCAGTACTCAGGGTGCTGGGTGCTTAGTACTCAGGGTGCTGGCTGCTCAGTGCTCAGGGTGCTCGGTGCTCAGTGCTCGGGGTGCTGGGTGCTCAGTACTCAGGGTGCTCAGTGCTCAGTGCTCTGGGTGCTGGGTGCTCTGTGCTCGGGGTGCTGGGTGCTCATTGCTCAGGGTGCTGGGTGCTCAGTGCTCAGGGTTCTGGGTGCTCAGTGCTCGGGGCGCTGGGTGCTCAGTTCTCAGGGTGCTGTGTGCTCAGTGCTCAGGGTTCTGGGTGCTCAGTGCTCGGGGCGCTTGGTACTCAGTGCTCGGGGTGCTCGGAGCTCAGTACTCAGTGTGCTGGTTGCTCAGTGCTCGGGGTGCTCGGTGCTCAGTACTCAGGGTGCTGGGTGCTCAGTGCTCGGGGTGCTCGGTGCTCAGTACTCAGGGTGCTGGGTGCTCAGTGCTCGGGGTGCTCGGTGCTCAGTACGTTGTGTGCTCACTACTCAGGGTGCTGGGTGCTCAGTGCTCAGGGTGCTGGGTGCTGAGTGCTCAGGGTGCTGGGTGCTCAGTGCTCAGGGTGCTGGGTGCTCAGTACTCAGGGTGCTGGGTGCGCAGTGCTCGGGGTGCTGGGTGCTGAGTACTCAGGGTGCTGGGTGCTCAGTGCTCAGGGTGCTGGGTGCTCAGTACTCGGGGTGCTGGGTGCTCAGTACTCAGGGTGCTGGGTGCTCAGTACTCAGGGTGCTGGGTGATCAGTACTCGGGTGCTGGGTGCTCAGTGCTCAGAGTGCTGGGTGCTCAGTGCTCGGGGTGCTGGGTGCTCAGTGCTCAGTACTCAGGGTGCTGGGTGCTCAGTGCTCTTGGTGCTGAGTGCACAGTGCTCAGTACTCAGGGTGCTGGGTGCTCAGTGCTCAGGGTGCTGGGTGCTCAGTGCTCAGGGTGCTGGGTACTCAGTGCTCAGGGTACTGGGTGCTCAGTGCTCAGGGTGCTGGGTACTCAGTGCTCGGGGTGCTGGGTGCTCAGTACTCAGGGTGCTGGGTGCTCAGTACTCAGGGTGCTCAGTGCTCAGTACTCAGGGTGCTCAGTGCTCAGTACTCAGGGTGCTCAGTGCTCAGGGTGCTGGGTGCTCAGTGCTCGGGGTGCTGGGTGCTCAGTCCTCAGGTTGCTGGGTGCTGAGTGCTCAGGGTGCTCGGTGCTCAGTGCTCAGGGTGCTGGGTGCTCAGTACTCAGGGTGCTGTGTGCGCAGTGCTCGGGGTGCTGGGTGCTCAGTGCTCAGGGTGCTGGGTGCTCAGTGCTCAGGGTGCTGGTTGCTCAGTACTCGGGGTGCTGGGTGCTCAGTACTCAGGGTGCTGGGTGCTCAGTACTCAGGGTGCTGGGTGATCAGTACTTGGGTGCTGGGTGCTCAATGCTCGGGGTGCTGGGTGCTCAGTGCTCAGTACTCAGGGTGCTGGGTGCTCAGTGCTCGGGGTGCTGGGTGCACAGTGCTCAGTACTCAGGGTGCTGGGTGCTCAGTGCTCAGGGTGCTGGGTACTCAGTGCTCGGGGTGCTGGGTGCTCAGTACTCAGGGTGCTGGGTGCTCAGTACTCAGGGTGCTCAGTGCTCAGTACTCAGGGTGCTCAGTGCTCAGTACTCAGGGAGCTCAGTGCTCAGGGTGCTGGGTGCTCAGTGCTCGGGGTGCTGGGTGCTCAGTGCTCAGGGTGCTCGGTGCTCATTGCTCAGGGTGCTGGGTGCTCAGTACTCAGGGTGCTGGGTGCTCAGTGCTCGGGGTGCTGGGTGCTCAGTACTCAGGGTGCTGGGTGCTCAGTGCTCGGGGTGCTGGGTGCTCAGTACTCAGGGTGCTGGGTGCTCAGTCCTAAGGGTGCTGGGTGCTCAGTGCTCAGGGTGCTCGGTGCTCATTGCTCAGGGTGCTGGGTGCTCAGTACTCAGGGTGCTGGGTGCTCAGTGCTCGGGGTGCTGGGTGCTCAGTACTCACGGTGCTGGGTGCTCAGTGCTCAGGGTGCTGGGTGCTCAGTGCTCAGGGTGCTCGGTGCTTAGTACTCGGGGTGCTGGGTGCTCAGTACTCAGGGTTCTGGGTGCTCAGTGCTCAGGGTGCTGGGTGCTCAGTGCTCAGGGTGCTGGGTGCTCAGTACTCAGGGTGCTGGGTGCTCAGTACTCAGGGTGCTGGGTGCTCAGTTCTCAGGGTGCTGGGTGCTCAGTGCTCGGGGTGCTGGGTGCTCAGTGCTCGGTGTGCTCGGTGCTCAGTACTCAGGGTGCTGGGTGCTCAGTGCTCGGGGTGCTCAGTACTCAGGGTGCTGTGTGTTCAGTGCTCAGGGTGCTGGTTACTCAGTACTCAGGGTGCTCGGTGCTTAGTACTCAGGGTGCTGGGTGCTCAGTACTCCGGGTGCTGGGTGCTCAGTGCTCGGGGTGCTCTGTGCTCAGTGCTCAAGGTGCTGGGTGCTCAGAACTCAGGGTGATCATTGCTCAGGGTGCTGGGTGCTCAGTTCTCAGGGTGCTGGGTGCCCAGTACTCAGGGTGCTCAGTGCTCAGTACTCAGGGTGCTCAGTGCTCAGTACTAAGGGTGCTCAGTGATCAGGCTGCTGGGTGCTCAGTACTCGGGGTGCTCGGTGCTCATTCCTCAGGGTGCTGGGTGCTCAGTACTCAGGGAGCTGGGTGCTCAGTACTCAGGGTGCTGGGTGCTCAGTACTCGGGTGCTGGGTGCTCAGTGCTCAGGGTGCTGGGTGCTCAGTGCTTGGGGTGCTGGGTGCTCAGTGCTCAGTACTCAGGGTGCTGGGGGCTCAGTGCTCGGGGTGCTGGGTGCTCAGTGCTCAGTACTCAGGGTGCTGGGTGCTCAGTGCTCAGGGTGCTGGGTGCTCAGTGCTCAGGGTGCTGGGTGCTCAGTGCTCAGGGTGCTGGTTGCTCAGTACTCGGGGTGCTGGGTGCTCAGTACTCAGGGAGCTGGGTGCTCAGTACTCAGGGTGCTGGGTGCTTAGTACTCAGGGTGCTGGCTGCTCAGTGCTCAGGGTGCTCGGTGCTCAGTGCTCGGGGTGCTGGGTGCTCAGTACTCAGGGTGCTCAGTGCTCAGTGCTCTGGGTGCTGGGTGCTCTGTGCTCGGGGTGCTGGGTGCTCATTGCTCAGGGTGCTGGGTGCTCAGTGCTCAGGGTTCTGGGTGCTCAGTGCTCGGGGCGCTGGGTGCTCAGTACTCAGGGTGCTGTGTGCTCAGTGCTCAGGGTTCTGGGTGCTCAGTGCTCGGGGCGCTTGGTACTCAGTGCTCGGGGTGCTCGGAGCTCAGTACTCAGTGTGCTGGTTGCTCAGTGCTCGGGGTGCTCGGTGCTCAGTACTCAGGGTGCTGGGTGCTCAGTGCTCGGGGTGCTCGGTGCTCAGTACTCAGGGTGCTGGGTGCTCAGTGCTCGGGGTGCTCGGTGCTCAGTACGTTGTGTGCTCACTACTCAGGGTGCTGGGTGCTCAGTGCTCAGGGTGCTGGGTGCTGAGTGCTCAGGGTGCTCCGTGCTCAGTGCTCAGGGTGCTGGGTGCTCAGTACTCAGGGTGCTGGGTGCGCAGTGCTCGGGGTGCTGGGTGCTGAGTACTCAGGGTGCTGGGTGCTCAGTGCTCAGGGTGCTGGGTGCTCAGTACTCGGGGTGCTGGGTGCTCAGTACTCAGGGTGCTGGGTGCTCAGTACTCAGGGTGCTGGGTGATCAGTACTCGGGTGCTGGGTGCTCAGTGCTCAGAGTGCTGGGTGCTCAGTGCTCGGGGTGCTGGGTGCTCAGTGCTCAGTACTCAGGGTGCTGGGTGCTCAGTGCTCTTGGTGCTGAGTGCACAGTGCTCAGTACTCAGGGTGCTGGGTGCTCAGTGCTCAGGGTGCTGGGTGCTCAGTGCTCAGGGTGCTGGGTTCTCAGAGCTCAGGGTACTGGGTGCTCAGTGCTCAGGGTGCTGGGTACTCAGTGCTCGGGGTGCTGGGTGCTCAGTACTCAGGGTGCTGGGTGCTCAGTACTCAGGGTGCTCAGTGCTCAGTACTCAGGGTGCTCAGTACTCAGTACTCAGGGTGCTCAGTGCTCAGGGTGCTGGGTGCTCAGTGCTCGGGGTGCTGGGTGCTCAGTCCTCAGGTTGCTGGGTGCTGAGTGCTCAGGGTGCTCGGTGCTCAGTGCTCAGGGTGCTGGGTGCTCAGTACTCAGGGTGCTGGGTGCGCAGTGCTCGGGGTGCTGGGTGCTCAGTGCTCAGGGTGCTGGGTGCTCAGTGCTCAGGGTGCTGGTTGCTCAGTACTCGGGGTGCTGGGTGCTCAGTACTCAGGGTGCTGGGTGCTCAGTACTCAGGGTGCTGGGTGATCAGTACTTGGGTGCTGGGTGCTCAATGCTCGGGGTGCTGGGTGCTCAGTGCTCAGTACTCAGGGTGCTGGGTGCTCAGTGCTCGGGGTGCTGGGTGCACAGTGCTCAGTACTCAGGGTGCTGGGTGCTCAGTGCTCAGGGTGCTGGGTACTCAGTGCTCGGGGTGCTGGGTGCTCAGTACTCAGGGTGCTGGGTGCTCAGTACTCAGGGTGCTCAGTGCTCAGTACTCAGGGTGCTCAGTGCTCAGTACTCAGGGTGCTCAGTGCTCAGGGTGCTGGGTGCTCAGTGCTCGGGGTGCTGGGTGCTCAGTCCTAAGGGTGCTGGGTGCTCAGTGCTCAGGGTGCTCGGTGCTCAGTGCTCAGGGTGCTGGGTGCTCAGTACTCAGGGTGCTGGGTGCTCAGTGCTCGGGGTGCTGGGTGCTCAGTTCTCAGGGTGCTGGGTGCTCAGTGCTCGGGGTGCTGGGTGCTCAGTGCTCGGTGTGCTCGGTGCTCAGTACTCAGGGTGCTGGGTGCTCAGTGCTCGGGGTGCTCAGTACTCAGGGTGCTGTGTGTTCAGTGCTCAGGGTGCTGGTTACTCAGTACTCAGGGTGCTCGGTGCTTAGTACTCAGGGTGCTGGGTGCTCAGTACTCCGGGTGCTGGGTGCTCAGTGCTCGGGGTGCTCTGTGCTCAGTACACAGGGTGCTCAGTGCTCAGTACTAAGGGTGCTCAGTGATCAGGCTGCTGGGTGCTCAGTACTCGGGGTGCTCGGTGCTCAGTCCTCAGGGTGCTGGGTGCTCAGTACTCAGGGAGCTGGGTGCTCAGTACTCAGGGTGCTGGGTGCTCAGTACTCGGGTGCTGGGTGCTCAGTGCTCAGGGTGCTGGGTGCTCAGTACTCAGGGTGCTGGGTGCTCGGTGCTCAGTACGCTGGGTGCTCAGTACTCAGGTTGCTGGGTGCTCAGTACTCAGGGTGCTGGGTGCTCAGTACTCAGGGTGCTCGGTGCTCAGTACTCAGGGTGCTGGGTGCTCAGTGCTCAGGGTGCTGGGTGCTCAGTGCTCGGGGTGCTCGGTGCTCAGTACGCTGGGTGCTCAGTACTCAGGGTGCTGTGTGCTCAGTACTCAGGGTGCTGGGTGCTCAGTACTCGGGTGCTGGGTGCTCAGTGCTCAGGGTGCTGGGTGCTCAGTGCTCAGGGTGCTGGGTTCTCAGTACTCAGGGTGCTGGGTGCTCAGTTCTCAGGGTGCTGGGTGCTCAGTGTTCGGGGTGCTGGGTGCTCAGTGCTCGGTGTGCTCGGTGCTCAGTACTCAGGGTGCTGGGTGCTCAGTGCTCGGGGTGCTCAGTACTCAGGGTGCTGTGTGTTCAGTGCTCAGGGTGCTGGTTACTCAGTACTCAGGGTGCTCGGTGCTTAGTACTCAGGGTGCTGGGTGCTCAGTACTCCGGGTGCTGGGTGCTCAGTGCTCGGGGTGCTCTGTGCTCAGTGCTCAAGGTGCTGGGTGCTCAGAACTCAGGGTGATCATTGCTCAGGGTGCTGGGTGCTCAGTTCTCAGGGTGCTGGGTGCCCAGTACTCAGGGTGCTCAGTGCTCAGTACACAGGGTGCTCAGTGCTCAGTACTAAGGGTGCTCAGTGATCAGGCTGCTGGGTGCTCAGTACTCAGGGTGCTGGGTGCTTAGTGCTCGAGGTGCTCGGTGCTCAGTACTCAAGGTGCTGGGTGCTCAGTGCTCAGGGTGCTGGGTGCTCAGTGCTCAGTGTGCTCAGTGCTCAGTGCTCGGGGTGCTGGGTGCTCAGTGCTCGGGGTGCTGGGTGCTCAGTACTCAGGGTGCTGTGTGCTTAGTGCTCAGTACCCAGCGTGCTGGGTGCTCAGTGCTCAGAGTGTTGGGTGCTCAGTACTCAGGGTGCTGGGTGCTCAGTGCTCAGTGCTCAGGGTGCGCAGTGCTCAGGGTGCTGGGTGCTCAGTGCTCGGGGTGCTGGGTGCTCAGTGCTCAGGGTGATTGGTGCTCAGTGCTCAGGGTGCTTTGTGCTCAGTCCTCCGGGTGCTCATTGCTCAGGGTGCTGGGTGCTCAGTGCTCGGGGTGCTCGGTGCTCAGTACTCAGGGTGCTGAGTGCTCAGTACTTAGGGTGCTGGGTGCTCAGTACTCAGGGTGCTGGGTGCTCAGTGCTCGGGGTGCTGGGTACTCAGGGCTGTGGTGCTGGTTGCTCAGTACTCAGTGCTCAGGGTGCTGGGTGCTCAGTGCTCAGTGCTCAGGGTGCTGGTTGCTCAGTACTCAGGGTGCTGGGTGCTCAGTACTCAGGGTGCTGGGTGCTCAGTGCTCAGGGTGCTCTGTGCTCAGTACTCAGGGTGCTGGGTGCTCAGTGCTCGGGGTGCTGCCTGCTCAGTGCTCAGGGTGCTGGGTGCTCAGTGCTCAGGGTGCTGGGTGCTCAGTGCTCAGTGCTCAGGGTGCTGGTTGCTCAGTACTCAGGGTGCTGGGTGCTCAGTACTCAGGGTGCTGGGTGCTCAGTGCTCAGGGTGCTCTGTGCTCAGTACTCAGGGTGCTGGGTGCTCAGTGCTCGGGGTGCTGCGTGCTCAGTGCTCAGGGTGCTGGGTGCTCAGTGCTCAGTGCTCAGGGTGCTGGTTGCTCAGTACTCAGGGTGCTGGGTGCTGAGTACTCAGGGTGCTGGGTGCTCAGTGCTCAGGGTGCTCTGTGCTCAGTACTCAGGGTGCTGGGTGCTCAGTGCTCGGGGTGCTGCGTGCTCAGTGCTCAGGGTGCTGGGTGCTCAGTGCTCAGGGTGCTGGGTGCTCAGTACTCAGGGTGCTGGGTGCTCAGTGCTCGGGGTGCTCGGTGCTCAGTACACGAGGTGCTGGGTGCTCAGTGCTCAGGGTGTTGGGTGCTCAGTCCTCGGGGTGCTCGGTGCTCAGTACTCAGGGTGCTCAGTGCTCAGTACTCGGGGTGCTTGGTGCTCAGTACTCAGGGTGCTCAGTACTCAGTACTCGGGGAGCTGGGTGCTCAGTGCTCAGGGTGCTCAGTGCTCAGTGCTTGGGGTGCTGGGTGCTCAGTGCTCGGGGCGCTGGGTCCTCAGTGCTCGGGGTGCAGGGTGCTCAGTACTCGGGGTGCTGGGTGCTCAGTGCTCAGGGTGCTCAGTGCTCAGTACTCAGTGCTCAGGGTGCTCAGTGCTCAGTGCTCAGGGTGCTGGGTGTTCAGTACTCAGGGTGCTGTGTGCTCAGTACTCACGGTGCTGGGTGCTCAGTACTCAGGGTGCTGGGTGCTCAGTGATCAGGATGCTGGGTGCTCAGTACTCAGGGTGCTGGGTGCTCAGTGCTCAGGGTGCTGGGTGCTCAGGGCTCAGGGTGCTGGGTGCTCAGTACTCAGGGTGCTGGGTGCTCAGTAATCAGGGTGCTGGGTGCTCAGTACTCTGGGTGTTGGGTGCTCAGTATTCATGGTGCTGGGTGCTCAGTGCGCAGGGTGCTGGGTGCTCAGTACTCAGGGTGCTGTGTGCTTAGTGCTCGAGGTGCTCGGTGCTCAGAACTCAAGGTGCTGGTTGCTCAGTGCTCATTGTGCTGGGTGCTCAGTGCTCAGTGTGCTCAGTGCTCAGTGCTCGGGGTGCTGGGTGCTCAGTGCTCGGGACGCTGGGTGCTCAGTGCTCGGGGTGCTGGGTGCTCAGTACTCAGGGTGCTGTGTGCTTAGTGCTCAGTACTCAGCGTGCTGGGTGCTCAGTGCTCAGAGTGTTGGGTGTTCAGTACTCAGGGTGCTGGGTGCTCAGTGCTCAGGGTGCTCAGTGCTCAGGGTGCTCAGTGTTCAGGGTCCTGGGTGCTCAGGGTGCTGGGTGCTCAGTGCTCGGGGTGCTGGGTGCTCAGTGATCAGTGCTCAGGGATCTGGGTGTTCAGTGCTCAGTGCTCAGGGTGCTGGGTGTTCAGTACTCAGGGTGCTCAGTGCTCAGTGCTCAGGGTGCTGGGTGCTCAGTACTCAGGGTGCTGGGTGCTCAGTGCTAGGGGTGCTGGGTGCTCAGTGCTCAGGGTGATCAGTGCTCAGTACTCAGGGTGCTGGGTGCTCAGTGCTCAGGGTGCTGGGTGCTCAGTCCTCAGGGTGCTCAGTACTCAGGGTGCTCGGTGCTTAGTGCTCAGTACTCAGGGTGCTCAGTACTCAGGGTGCTGGGTGCTCAGTGCTCGGGGTGCTGGGTGCTTAGTACTCAGGGTGCTGGGTGCTCAGTGCTCGGGGTGCTGGGTGCTCAGTACTCAGGGTGCTGGGTGCTCAGTGCTCGGGGTGCTGGGTGCTCAGTGCTCAGTGTGATCGGTGCTCAGTGCTCAGGGTGCTGGGTGCTCAGTCCTCCGGGTGCTCAGTGCTCAGGGTGCTGGGTGCTCAGTGCTCGGGGTGCTGGGTGCTCAGGGCTGTGGTGCTGGGTGCTCAGTGCTCAGTGCTCAGGGTGCTGGGTGCTCAGTACTCAGTGCTCAGTGTGCTGGTTGCTCAGTACTCAGGGTGCTGGGTGCTCAGTACTCAGGGTGCTGGGTGCTCAGTGCTCAGGGTGCTCTGTGCTCAGTACTCAGGGTGCTGGGTGCTCAGTGCTCGGGGTGCTGCATGCTCAGTGCTCAGGTTGCTGGGTGCTCAGTGCTCAGGGTGCTGGGTGCTCAGTGCTCAGTGCTCAGGGTGCTGGTTGCTCAGTACTCAGGGTGCTGAGTGCTCAGTACTCAGGGTGCTGGGTGCTCAGTACTCAGGGTGCTGGGTGCTCAGTACTCAGTGTGCTGGGTGCTCAGTGTTCAGGGTGCTGGGTGCTCAGTGCTCAGGGTGCTGGGTGCTCAGTGCTCGGGGTGCTGGGTGCTCAGGGCTGTGGTGCTGGGTGCTCAGTACTCAGTGCTCAGGGTGCTGGGTGCTCAGTGCTCAGTGCTCAGGGTGCTGGTTGCTCAGTACTCAGGGTGCTGGGTGCTCAGTACTCAGGGTGCTGGGTTCTCAGTGCTCAGGTTGCTCTGTGCTCAGTACTCAGGGTGCTGGGTGCTCAGTGCTCGGGTGCTGCGTGCTCAGTGCTCAGGGTGCTGTGTGCTCAGTGCTCAGGGTGCTGGGTGCTCAGTACTCAGGGTGCTGGGTGCTCAGTGCTCGGGGCGCTCGGTGCTCAGTACTCAAGGTGCTGGGTGCTCAGTGCTCAGGGTGCTGGGTACTCAGTCCTCGGGGTGCTCCGTGCTCAGTGATCAGGGTGCTGGGTGCTCAGTACTCAGGGTGCTCGGTGCTCAGTACTCAGGGTTCTCAGTGCTCAGTACTCAGGGTGCTGGGTGCTCAGTGCTCAGGGTGCTGGGTGCTCAGTACTCAGGGTGCTCAGTGCTTAGTAATCGGGGTGCTTCATGCTCAGTACTCAGGGTGCTCAGTGCTCAGTACTCGGGGTACTGGGTGCTCAGTGCTCAGGGTGCTCAGTGCTCAGTGCTCGGGGTGCTGGGTGCTCAGTGCTCGCGGCGCTGGGTGCTCAGTGCTCGGGGTGCTGGGTGCTCAGTACTCGGGGTGCTGGGTGCTCAGTGCTCAGGGTGCTCAGTACTCAGTACTCAGTGCTCAGGGTGCTCAGTGCTCAGTGCTCAGGGTGCTGGGTGTTCAGTACTCAGGGTGCTGGGTGCTCAGTACTCACGGTGCTGGGTGCTCAGTGCTCAGGGTGCTGGGTGCTCAGTGCTCAGGGTGCTCAGTACTCAGTACTCAGTGCTCAGGGTGCTCAGTGCTCAGTGCTCAGGGTGCTGGTTGCTCAGTACTCAGGGTGCTGGGTGCTCAGTACTCAGGGTGCTGGGTGCTCAGTGCTCAGTGCTCAGTGCTCAGGGTGCTGGTTGCTCAGTACTCAGGGTGCTGGGTGCTCAGTACTCAGGGTGCTGGGTGCTCAGTGCTCGGTGTGCTGGGTGCTCAGTGCTCAGGGTGATCGGTGCTCAGTGCTCAGGGTGCTTTGTGCTCAGTCCTCCGGGTGCTCAGTGCTCAGGGTGCGGGGTGCTCAGTGCTCGGGGTGCTCTGTGCTCAGTACTCAGGCTGCTGGGTACTCAGTGCTCGGGGTGCTGCGTGCTCAGTGCTCAGGGTGCTGGGTGCTCAGTGCTCAGGGTGCTGGGTGCTCAGTGCTCAGTGCTCAGGGTGCTGGTTGCACAGTACTCAGGGTGCTGGGTGCTCAGTACTCAGGGTGCTGGGTGCTCAGTGCTCAGGGTGCTCTGTGCTCAGTACTCAGGTTGCTGGGTGCTCAGTGCTCGGGGTGCTGCGTGCTCAGTGCTCAGGGTGCTTGGTGCTCAGTACGTAGGTTGCTGGTTGCTCAGTGCTCAGGGTGCTCTGTGCTCAGTACTCAGGGTGCTGGGTGCTCAGTCCTCGGGGTGCTCGGTGCTCAGTACTCAGGGTGCTCAGTGCTCAGTACTCGGGGTGCTTGGTGCTCAGTACTCAGGGTGCTCAGTACTCAGTACTCGGGGAGCTGGGTGCTCAGTGCTCAGGGTGCTCAGTGCTCAGTGCTTGGGGTGCTGGGTGCTCAGTGCTCGGGGCGCTGGGTGCTCAGTGCTCGGGGTGCAGGGTGCTCAGTACTCGGGGTGCTGGGTGCTCAGTGCTCAGGGTGCTCAGTGCTCAGTACTCAGTGCTCAGGGTGCTCAGTGCTCAGTGCTCAGGGTGCTGGGTGTTCAGTACTCAGGGTGCTGTGTGCTCAGTACTCACGGTGCTGGGTGCTCAGTACTCAGGGTGCTGGGTGCTCAGTGATCAGGATGCTGGGTGCTCAGTACTCAGGGTGCTGGGTGCTCAGTGCTCAGGGTGCTGGGTGCTCAGGGCTCAGGGTGCTGGGTGCTCAGTACTCAGGGTGCTGGGTGCTCAGTAATCAGGGTGCTGGGTGCTCAGTACTCTGGGTGTTGGGTGCTCAGTATTCATGGTGCTGGGTGCTCAGTGCGCAGGGTGCTGGGTGCTCAGTACTCAGGGTGCTGTGTGCTTAGTGCTCGAGGTGCTCGGTGCTCAGAACTCAAGGTGCTGGTTGCTCAGTGCTCATTGTGCTGGGTGCTCAGTGCTCAGTGTGCTCAGTGCTCAGTGCTCGGGGTGCTGGGTGCTCAGTGCTCGGGACACTGGGTGCTCAGTGCTCGGGGTGCTGGGTGCTCAGTACTCAGGGTGCTGTGTGCTTAGTGCTCAGTACTCAGCGTGCTGGGTGCTCAGTGCTCAGAGTGTTGGGTGTTCAGTACTCAGGGTGCTGGGTGCTCAGTGCTCAGGGTGCTCAGTGCTCAGGGTGCTCAGTGTTCAGGGTCCTGGGTGCTCAGGGTGCTGGGTGCTCAGTGCTCGGGGTGCTGGGTGCTCAGTGATCAGTGCTCAGGGATCTGGGTGTTCAGTGCTCAGTGCTCAGGGTGCTGGGTGTTCAGTACTCAGGGTGCTCGGTGCTCAGTGCTCAGGGTGCTGGGTGCTCAGTACTCAGGGTGCTGGGTGCTCAGTGCTAGGGGTGCTGGGTGCTCAGTGCTCAGGGTGATCAGTGCTCAGTACTCAGGGTGCTGGGTGCTCAGTGCTCAGGGTGCTGGGTGCTCAGTCCTCAGGGTGCTCAGTACTCAGGGTGCTCGGTGCTTAGTGCTCAGTACTCAGGGTGCTCAGTACTCAGGGTGCTGGGTGCTCAGTGCTCGGGGTGCTGGGTGCTCAGTACTCAGGGTGCTGGGTGCTCAGTACTCGGTGTGCTGGGTGCTCAGTACTCAGGGTGCTGGGTGCTCAGTGCTCGGGGTGCTGGGTGCTCAGTGCTCAGGGTGATCGGTGCTCAGTGCTCAGGGTGCTGGGTGCTCAGTCCTCCGGGTGCTCAGTGCTCAGGGTGCTGGGTGCTCAGTGCTCGGGGTGCTGGGTGCTCAGGGCTGTGGTGCTGGGTGCTCAGTGCTCAGTGCTCAGGGTGCTGGGTGCTCAGTACTCAGTGCTCAGTGTGCTGGTTGCTCAGTACTCAGGGTGCTGGGTGCTCAGTACTCAGGGTGCTGGGTGCTCAGTGCTCAGGGTGCTCTGTGCTCAGTACTCAGGGTGCTGGGTGCTCAGTGCTCGGGGTGCTGCATGCTCAGTGCTCAGGGTGCTGGGTGCTCAGTGCTCAGGGTGCTGGGTGCTCAGTGCTCAGTGCTCAGGGTGCTGGTTGCTCAGTACTCAGGGTGCTGAGTGCTCAGTACTCAGGGTGCTGGGTGCTCAGTACTCAGGGTGCTGGGTGCTCAGTACTCAGTGTGCTGGGTGCTCAGTGTTCAGGGTGCTGGGTGCTCAGTGCTCAGGGTGCTGGGTGCTCAGTGCTCGGGGTGCTGGGTGCTCAGGGCTGTGGTGCTGGGTGCTCAGTACTCAGTGCTCAGGGTGCTGGGTGCTCAGTGCTCAGTGCTCAGGGTGCTGGTTGCTCAGTACTCAGGGTGCTGGGTGCTCAGTACTCAGGGTGCTGGGTTCTCAGTGCTCAGGTTGCTCTGTGCTCAGTACTCAGGGTGCTGGGTGCTCAGTGCTCGGGTGCTGCGTGCTCAGTGCTCAGGGTGCTGTGTGCTCAGTGCTCAGGGTGCTGGGTGCTCAGTACTCAGGGTGCTGGGTGCTCAGTGCTCGGGGCGCTCGGTGCTCAGTACTCAAGGTGCTGGGTGCTCAGTGCTCAGGGTGCTGGGTACTCAGTCCTCGGGGTGCTCCGTGCTCAGTGATCAGGGTGCTGGGTGCTCAGTACTCAGGGTGCTCGGTGCTCAGTACTCAGGGTCCTCAGTGCTCAGTACTCAGGGTGCTGGGTGCTCAGTGCTCAGGGTGCTGGGTGCTCAGTACTCAGGGTGCTCAGTGCTTAGTAATCGGGGTGCTTCATGCTCAGTACTCAGGGTGCTCAGTGCTCAGTACTCGGGGTACTGGGTGCTCAGTGCTCAGGGTGCTCAGTGCTCAGTGCTCGGGGTGCTGGGTGCTCAGTGCTCGCGGCGCTGGGTGCTCAGTGCTCGGGGTGCTGGGTGCTCAGTACTCGGGGTGCTGGGTGCTCAGTGCTCAGGGTGCTCAGTACTCAGTACTCAGTGCTCAGGGTGCTCAGTGCTCAGTGCTCAGGGTGCTGGGTGTTCAGTACTCAGGGTGCTGGGTGCTCAGTACTCACGGTGCTGGGTGCTCAGTGCTCAGGGTGCTGGGTGCTCAGTACTCTGGGTGTTGGGTGCTCAATATTCATGGTGCTGGGTGCTCCGTGCTCGGGGTGCTGGGTGCTCAGTGCTCAGGGTGCTGGGTGCTCAGTGCTCAGGGTGCTGGGTGCTCAGTATTCAGGGTGCTGGGTGCTTAGTGCTCGAGGTGCTCGGTGCTCAGTACTCAAGGTGCTGGGTGCTCAGTGCTCAGGGTGCTGGGTGCTCAGTGCTCAGTGTGCTCAGTGCTCAGTGCTCGGGGTGCTGGGTGCTCAGTGCTCGGGGCGCTGGGTGCTCAGTGCTAGGGGTGCTGGGTGCTCAGTACTCAGGGTGCTGTGTGCTTAGTGCTCAGTACTCAGCGTGCTGGGTGCTCAGTGCTCAGAGGGTTGGGTGCTCAGTACTCAGGGTGCTGGGTGCTCAGTGCTCAGTGCTCAGGGTGCTCAGTGCTCAGGGTGCTGGGTGCTCAGTGCTCGGGGTGCTGGGTGCTCAGTGCTCAGGGTGATCGGTGCTCAGTGCTCAGGGTGCTTTGTGCTCAGTCCTCCGGGTGCTCAGTGCTCAGGGTGCTGGGTGCTCAGTGCTCGGGGTGCTCGGTGCTCAGTACTCAGGGTGCTGAGTGCTCAGTACTTAGGGTGCTGGGTGCTCTGTACTCAGGGTGCTGGCTGCTCAGTGATCGGGGTGCTGGGTGCTCAGGGCTGTGGTGCTGGGTGCTCAGTACTCAGTGCTCAGGGTGCTGGGTGCTCAGTGCTCAGTGCTCAGGGTGCTGGTTGCTCAGTACTCAGGGTGCTGGGTGCTCAGTACTCAGGGTGCTGGGTGCTCAGTGCTCAGTGTGCTCTGTGCTCAGTACTCAGGCTGCTGGGTACTCAGTGCTCGGGGTGCTGCGTGCTCAGTGCTCAGGGTGCTGGGTGCTCAGTGCTCAGGGTGCTGGGTGCTCAGTGCTCAGTGCTCAGGGTGCTGGTTGCACAGTACTCAGGGTGCTGGGTGCTCAGTACTCAGGGTGCTGGGTGCTCAGTGCTCAGGGTGCTCTGTGCTCAGTACTCAGGGTGCTGGGTGCTCAGTGCTCGGGGTGCTGCGTGCTCAGTGCTCAGGGTGCTTGGTGCTCAGTACTTAGGTTGCTGGTTGCTCAGTGCTCAGGGTGCTGGGTGCTCAGTGCTCGGGGTGCTGGGTGCTCAGTGCTCAGGGTGATCGGTGCTCAGTACTCAGGGTGCTGGGTGCTCAGTGCTCAGGGTGCTGGGTGCTCAGTCCTTAGGGTGCTCAGTGCTCAGGGTGCTGGGTGCTCAGTGCTCGGGGTGCTCGGTGCTCAGTACTCAGGGTGCTGAGTGCTCAGTACTCAGGGTGCTGGGTGCTCAGTACTCATGGTGCTGGGTGCTCAGTACTCAGGGGGCTGGGTGCTCAGTGCTCAGGGTGCTGGGTGCTCAGTGCTCAGGGCGCTGGGTGCTCAGTGTTCGGTGTGCTGGGTGCTCAGTTCTCGGGGTGCTGGGTGGTCAGTGCTCAGTGCTCAGGGTGCTGGGTGCTCAGTGCTCAGTGCTCAGGGTGCTGGGTGCTCAGTACTCAGGGTGCTGGGTGCTCAGTACTCAGGGTGCTGGGTGCTCAGTTCTCAGGGTGCTGGGTGCTCAGTACTCTGGGTGTGGGGTGCTCAGTACTCAGGGTGCTTGGTGCTCAGTGCTCGGGGTGCTGGGTTCTCAGTGCTCAGGGTGCTGGGTGGTCAGTACTCAGGGTGCTGGGTTCTCAGTGCTCGGGGTGCTCGGTGCTCAGTACAAAAGGTGCTGGGTGCTCAGTGCTCAGGGTGCTGGGTGCTCAGTACTCAGGGTGCTGGGTGCTTAGTGCTCGAGGTGCTCGGTGCTCAGTACTCAAGGTGCTGGGTGCTCAGTGCTCAGGGTGCTGGGTGCTCAGTGCTCAGTGTGCTCAGTGCTCAGTGCTCGGGGTGCTGGGTGCTCAGTGCTCGGGACGCTGGGTGCTCAGTGCTCGGGGTGCTGTGTGGTTAGTGCTCAGTACTCAGCGTGCTGGGTGCTCAGTGCTCAGAGTGTTGGGTGTTCAGTACTCAGGGTGCTGGGTGCTCAGTGCTCAGGGTGCTCAGTGCTCAGGGTGCTCAGTGTTCAGGGTGCTTAGTGCTCAGAGTGCTGGGTGCTCAGTGTTCGGGGTGCTGGGTGCTCAGTGCTCAGTGCTCAGGGTGCTGGGTGCTCAGTGCTCAGTGCTCAGGGTGCTGGGTGATCAGTACTCAGGGTGCTCGGTGCTCAGTGCTCAGGGTGCTGGGTTCTCAGTACTCAGGGTGCTGGGTGCTCAGTACTCAGGGTGCTCGGTGCTCAGTGCTCAGGGTGATCAGTGCTCAGTACTCAGGGTGCTGGGTGCTCAGTGCTCAGGGTGCTGGGTGCTCAGTCCTCAGGGTGCTCAGTACTCAGGGTGCTCGCTGCTTAGTGCTCAGTACTCAGGGTGCTCAGTACTCAGGGTGCTGTGTGCTCAGGGCTCGGGGTGCTGGGTGCTCAGTACTCAGGGTGCTGGGTGCTCAGTACTCTGGGTGCTGTGTGCTCAGTACTCAGGGTGCTGGGTGCTCAGTGCTCGGGGTGCTGGGTGCTAAGTACTCAGGGTGCTGGGTGCTCAGTGCTCAGGGTGCTCTGTGCTCAGTTCTCAGGGTGCTGGGTGCTCAGTGCTCGGGGTGCTGGGTGCTCAGTGCTCAGTGCTCAGGGTGCTGGTTGCTCAATACTCAGGGTGCTGAGTGCTCAGTACTCAGGGTGCTGGGTGCTCAGTACTCAGGGTGCTGGGTGCTCAGTACTCAGTGTGCTGGGTGCTCAGTGTTCAGGGTGCTGGGTGCTCAGTGCTCAGGGTGCTGGGTGCTCAGTGCTCAGGGTGCTGGGTGCTCAGTACTCAGGGTGCTGGGTGCTTAGTGCTCGAGGTGCTCGGTGCTCAGTACTCAAGGTGCTGGGTGCTCAGTGCTCAGGGTGCTGGGTGCTCAGTGCTCAGTGTGCTCAGTGCTCAGTGCTCGGGGTGCTGGGTGCTCAGTGCTCAGGGCGCTGGGTGCTCAGTGCTCGGGGTGCTGGGTGCTCAGTACTCAGGGTGCTGTGTGCTTAGTGCTCAGTACTCAGCGTGCTGGGTGCTCAGTGCTCAGAGTGTTGGGTGCTCAGTACTCAGGGTGCTGGGTGCTCAGTGCTCAGTGCTCAGGGTGCTCAGTGCTCAGGGTGCTGGGTGCTCAGTGCTCGGGGTGCTGGGTGCTCAGTGCTCGGGGTGCTCGGTGCTCAGTACTCAGGGTGCTGAGTGCTCAGTACTTAGGGTGCTGGGTGCTCTGTACTCAGGGTGCTGGCTGCTCAGTACTCAGGGTGCTGAGTGCTCAGTACTTAGGGTGCTGGGTGCTCTGTACTCAGGGTGCTGGCTGCTCAGTGCTCGGGGTGCTGGGTGCTCAGGGCTGCGGTGCTGGGTGCTCAGTACTCAGTGCTCAGGGTGCTGGGTGCTCAGTGCTCAGTGCTCAGGGTGCTGGTTGCTCAGTACTCAGGGTGCTGGGTGCTCAGTACTCAGGGTGCTGGGTGCTCAGTGCTCAGGGTGCTCTGTGCTCAGTACTCAGGGTGCTGGGTGCTCAGTGCTCGGGGTGCTGCGTGCTCAGTGCTCAGGGTGCTGGGTGCTCAGTGCTCAGGGTGCTGGGTGCTCAGTGCTCAGTGCTCAGGGTGCTGGTTGCTCAGTACTCAGGGTGCTGGGTGCTCAGTACTCAGGGTGCTGGGTGCTCAGTGCTCAGGGTGCTCTGTGCTCAGTACTCAGGGTGCTGGGTGCTCAGTGCTCGGGGTGCTGCGTGCTCAGTGCTCAGGGTGCTGGGTGCTCAGTGCTCAGGGTGCTGGGTGCTCAGTACTCAGGGTGCTGGGTGCTCAGTGGTCGGGGTGCTCGGTGCTCAGTACACGAGGTGCTGGGTGCTCAGTGCTCAGGGTGCTGGGTGCTCAGTACTCAGGGTGCTCGGTGCTCAGTACTCAGGGTTCTCAGTGCTCAGTACTCAGGGTGCTGGGTGCTCAGTGCTCAGGGTGCTGGGTGCTCAGTACTCACGGTGCTCAGTGCTCAGTACTCGGGGTGCTTGGTGCTCAGTACTCAGGGTGCTCAGTACTCAGTACTCGGGGAGCTGGGTGCTCAGTGCTCAGGGTGCTCAGTGCTCAGTGCTTGGGGTGCTGGGTGCTCAGTGCTCGGGGCGCTGGGTGCTCAGTGCTCAGGGTGCTGGGTGCTCAGTACTCGGGGTGCTGGGTGCTCAGTGCTCAGGGTGCTCAGTGCTCAGTACTCAGTGCTCAGGGTGCTCAGTGCTCAGTGCTCAGGGTGCTGGGTGTTCAGTACTCAGGGTGCTGTGTGCTCAGTGCTCAGGGTGCTGGGTGATCAGTACTCAGGGTGCTGGGTGCTCAGTGCTCAGGGTGCTGGGTGCTCAGTACTCAGGGTGCTGGGTGCTCAGTACTCAGGGTGCTGGGTGCTCAGTGCTCAGGGTGCTGGGTACTCAGTACTCAGGGTGCTGGGTGCTCAGTACTCAGGGTGCTGGGTGCTCAGTGCTCAGGGTGCTGGGTGCTCAGTGCTCAGGGTGCTGGGTGCTCAGTACTCAGGGTGCTGGGTGCTCAGTGCTCAGGGTGATCGGTGCTCAGTACTCAGGGTGCTGGGTGCTCAGTGCTCAGGGTGCTGGGTGCTCAGTACTCAGGGTGCTGGGTGCTCAGTACTCAGGGTGCTGGGTGCTCAGTGCTCGGGGTGCTGGGTGCTCAGTGCTCAGGGTGATCGGTGCTCAGTACTCAGGGTGCTGGGTGCTCAGTGCTCAGGGTGCTGGGTGCTCAGTCCTCAGGGTGCTCAGTGCTCAGGGTGCTGGGTGCTCAGTGCTCGGGGTGCTCGGTGCTCAGTACTCAGGGTGCTGAGTGCTCAGTACTCAGGGTGCTGGGTGCTCAGTACTCATGGTGCTGGGTGCTCAGTACTCAGGGGGCTGGGTGCTCAGTGCTCAGGGTGCTGGGTGCTCAGTGCTCAGTGTGCTCAGTGCTCAGTGCTCGGGGTGCTGGGTGCTCAGTGCTCGGGACGCTGGGTGCTCAGTGCTCGGGGTGCTGGGTGCTCAATACTCAGGGTGCTGTGTGCTTAGTGCTCAGTACTCAGCGTGCTGGGTGCTCAGTGCTCAGAGTGTTGGGTGTTCAGTACTCAGGGTGCTGGGTGCTCAGTGCTCAGGGTGCTCAGTGCTCAGGGTGCTCAGTGTTCAGTGAGCTGGGTGCTCAGGGTGCTGGGTGCTCAGTGCTCGGGGTGCTGGGTGCTCAGTGCTCAGGGTGCTGGGTGCTCAGTGCTCAGTGCTCAGGGTGCTGGGTGTTCAGTACTCAGGGTGCTCGGTGCTCAGTGCTCAGGGTGCTGGGTGCTCAGTACTCAGGGTGCTGGGTGCTCAGTGCTCGGGGTGCTGGGTGCTCAGTGCTCAGGGTGATCAGTGCTCAGTACTCAGGGTGCTGGGTGCTCCGTGCTCAGGGTGCTGGGTGCTCAGTCCTCAGGGTGCTCAGTCCTCAGGGTGCTCGGTGCTTAGTGCTCAGTACTCAGGGTGCTCAGTACTCAGGGTGCTGGGTGCTCAGTGCTCGGGGTGCTGGGTGCTCAGTACTCAGGGTGCTGGGTGCTCAGTGCTCGGGGTGCTGGGTGCTCAGTACTCAGGGTGCTGGGTGCTCAGTGCTCAGGGTGCTCTGTGCTCAGTACTCAGGGTGCTGGGTGCTCAGTGCTCGGGGTGCTGCGTGCTCAGTGCTCAGGTTGCTGGGTGCTCAGTGCTCAGGGTGCTGGGTGCTCAGTGCTCAGTGCTCAGGGTGCTGGTTGCTCAGTACTCAGGGTGCTGAGTGCTCAGTACTCAGGGTGCTGGGTGCTCAGTACTCAGGGTGCTGGGTGCTCAGTACTCAGTGTGCTGGGTGCTAAGTGTTCAGGGTGCTGGGTGCTCAGTGCTCAGGGTGCTGGGTGCTCAGTGCTCAGGGTGCTGGGTGCTCAGTACTCAGGGTGCTGGTTGCTCAGTGCTCGGGGCGCTCGGTGCTCAGTACTCAAGGTGCTGGGTGCTCAGTGCTCAGGGTGCTGGGCACTCAGTCCTCGGGGTGCTCCGTGCTCAGTGATCAGGGTGCTGGGTGCTCAGTACTCAGGGTGCTTGGTGCTCAGTACTCAGGGTACTCAGTGCTCAGTACTCAGGGTGCCGGGTGCTCAGTGCTCAGGGTGCTGGGTGCTCAGTACTCAGGGTGCTCAGTGCTCAGTACTCGGGGAGCTTGGTGCTCAGTACTCAGGGTGCTCAGTGCTCAGTACTCGGGGTGCTGGGTGCTCAGTGCTCAGGGTGCTCAGTGCTCAGTGCTCGGGGTCCTGGGTGCTCAGTGCTCGGGGTGCTGGGTGCTCAGTACTCGGGGTGCTGGGTGCTCAGTGCTCAGGGTGCTCAGTACTCAGTTCTCAGTGCTCAGGGTGCTCAGTGCTCAGGGTGCTGGGTGTTCAGTACTCAGGGTGCTGGGTGCTCAGTACTCACGGTGCTGGGTGCTCAGTGCTCAGGGTGCTGTGTGCTCAGTACTCTGGGTGTTGGGTGCTCAATATTCATGGTGCTGGGTGCTCCGTGCTCGGGGTGCTGGGTGCTCAGTGCTCAGGGTGCTGGGTGCTCAGTACTCAGGGTGCTCAGTGCTCAGTACTCGGGGTGCTTGGTGCTCAGTACTCAGGGTGCTCAGTGCTCAGTACTCGGGGTGCTGGGTGCTCAGTGCTCAGGGTGCTCAGTGCTCAGTGCTCGGGGTGCTGGGTGCTCAGTGCTCGGGGTGCTGGGTGCTCAGTACTCGGGGTGCTGGGTGCTCAGTGCTCAGGGTGCTCAGTACTCAGTACTCAGTGCTCAGGGTGCTCAGTGCTCAGTGCTCAGGGTGCTGGGTGTTCAGTACTCAGGGTGCTGGGTGCTCAGTACTCACGGTGCTGGGTGCTCAGTGCTCAGGGTGCTGGGTGCTCAGTACTCTGGCTGTTGGGTGCTCAATATTCATGGTGCTGGGTGCTCCGTGCTCGGGGTGCTGGGTGCTCAGTGCTCAGGGTGCTGGGTGCTCAGTGCTCAGGGTGCTGGGTGCTCAGTGCTCAGGGTGCTGGGTGCTCAGTGCTCAGTGTGCTCAGTGCTCAGTGCTCGGGGTGCTGGGTGCTCAGTGCGCGGGGCGCTGGGTGCTCAGTGCTCGGGGTGCTGGGTGCTCAGTACTCAGGGTGCTGTGTGCTTAGTGCTCAGAACTCAGCGTGCTGGGTGCTCAGTGCTCAGAGTGTTGGGTGCTCAGTACTCAGGGTGCTGGGTGCTCAGTGCTCAGGGTGCTGGGTGCTCAGTCCTCAGGGTGCTCAGTACTCAGGGTGCTCGGTGCTTAGTGCTCAGTACTCAGGGTGCTCAGTACTCAGGGTGCTGTGTGCTCAGGGCTCGGGGTGCTGGGTGCTCAGTACTCAGGGTGCTGGGTGCTCAGTACTCTGGGTGCTGTGTGCTCAGTACTCAGGGTGCTGGGTGCTCAGTGCTCGGGGTGCTGGGTGCTCAGTACTCAGGGTGCTGGGTGCTCAGTGCTCAGGGTGCTCTGTGCTCAGTTCTCAGGGTGCTGGGTGCTCAGTGCTCGGGGTGCTGCGTGCTCAGTGCTCAGGGTGCTGGGTGCTCAGTGCTCAGGGTGCTGGGTGCTCAGTGCTCAGTGCTCAGGGTGCTGGTTGCTCAATACTCAGGGTGCTGAGTGGTCAGTACTCAGGGTGCTGGGTGCTCAGTACTCAGGGTGCTGGGTGCTCAGTACTCAGTGTGCTGGGTGCTCAGTGTTCAGGGTGCTGGGTGCTCAGTGCTCAGGGTGCTGGGTGCTCAGTGCTCAGGGTGCTGGGTGCTCAGTACTCAGGGTGCTGGGTGCTTAGTGCTCGAGGTGCTCGGTGCTCAGTACTCAAGGTGCTGGGTGCTCAGTGCTCAGGGTGCTGGGTGCTCAGTGCTCAGTGTGCTCAGTGCTCAGTGCTCGGGGTGCTGGGTGCTCAGTGCTCGGGGCGCTGGGTGCTCAGTGCTCGGGGTGCTGGGTGCTCAGTACTCAGGGTGCTGTGTGCTTAGTGCTCAGTACTCAGCGTGCTGGGTGCTCAGTGCTCAGAGTGTTGGGTGCTCAGTACTCAGGGTGCTGGGTGCTCAGTGCTCAGTGCTCAGGGTGCTCAGTGCTCAGGATGCTGGGTGCTCAGTGCTCGGGGTGCTGGGTGCTCAGTGCTCGGGGTGATCGGTGCTCAGTACTCAGGGTGCTGAGTGCTCAGTACTTAGGGTGCTGGGTGCTCTGTACTCAGGGTGCTGGCTGCTCAGTACTCAGGGTGCTGAGTGCTCAGTACTTAGGGTGCTGGGTGCTCTGTACTCAGGGTGCTGGCTGCTCAGTGCTCGGGGTGCTGGGTGCTCAGGGCTGTGGTGCTGGGTGCTCAGTACTCAGTGCTCAGGGTGCTGGGTGCTCAGTGCTCAGTGCTCAGGGTGCTGGTTGCTCAGTACTCAGGGTGCTGGGTGCTCAGTACTCAGGGTGCTGGGTGCTCAGTGCTCAGGGTGCTCTGTGCTCAGTACTCAGGGTGCTGGGTGCTCAGTGCTCGGGGTGCTGCGTGCTCAGTGCTCAGGGTGCTGGGTGCTCAGTGCTCAGGGTGCTGGGTGCTCAGTGCTCAGTGCTCAGGGTGCTGGTTTCTCAGTACTCAGGGTGCTGGGTGCTCAGTACTCAGGGTGCTGGGTGCTCAGTGCTCAGGGGGCTCTGTGCTCAGTACTCAGGGTGCTGGGTGCTCAGTGCTCGGGGTGCTGCGTGCTCAGTGCTCAGGGTGCTGGGTGCTCAGTGCTCAGGGTGCTGGGTGCTCAGTACTCAGGGTGCTGGGTGCTCAGTGCTCGGGGTGCTCGGTGCTCAGTACACGAGGTGCTGGGTGCTCAGTGCTCAGGGTGCTGGGTGCTCAGTACTCAGGGTGCTCGGTGCTCAGTACTCAGGGTTCTCAGTGCTCAGTACTCAGGGTGCTGGGTGCTCAGTGCTCAGGGTGCTGGGTGCTCAGTACTCACGGTGCTCAGTGCTCAGTACTCGGGGTGCTTGGTGCTCAGTACTCAGGGTGCTCAGTACTCAGTACTCGGGGAGCTGGGTGCTCAGTGCTCAGGGTGCTCAGTGCTCAGTGCTTGGGGTGCTGGGTGCTCAGTGCTCGGGGCGCTGTGTGCTCAGTGCTCGGGGTGCTGGGTGCTCAGTACTCGGGGTGCTGGGTGCTCAGTGCTCAGGGTGCTCAGTGCTCAGTACTCAGTGCTCAGGGTGCTCAGTGCTCAGTGCTCAGGGTGCTGGGTGTTCAGTACTCAGGGTGCTGTGTGCTCAGTGCTCAGGGTGCTGGGTGATCAGTACTCAGGGTGCTGGGTGCTTAGTGCTCAGGGTGCTGGGTGCTCAGTACTCAGGGTGCTGGGTGCTCAGTACTCAGGGTGCTGGGTGCTCAGTGCTCAGGGTGCTGGGTACTCAGTGCTCAGGGTGCTGGGTGCTCAGTACTCAGGGTGCTTGGTGCTCAGTGCTCAGGGTGCTGGGTGCTCAGTGCTCAGGGTGCTGGGTGCTCAGTACTCAGGGTGCTGGGTGCTCAGTGCTCAGGGTGATCGGTGCTCAGTACTCAGGGTGCTGGGTGCTCAGTGCTCAGGGTGCTGGGTGCTCAGTGCTCAGGTTGCTGGGTGCTCAGTACTCAGGGTGCTGGGTGCTCAGTGCTCGGGGTGCTGGGTGCTCAGTGCTCAGGGTGATCGGTGCTCAGTACTCAGGGTGCTGGGTGCTCAGTGCTCAGGGTGCTGGGTGCTCAGTCCTCAGGGTGCTCAGTGCTCAGGGTGCTGGGTGCTCAGTGCTCGGGGTGCTCGGTGCTCAGTACTCAGGTTGCTGAGTGCTCAGTACTCAGGGTGCTGGGTGCTCAGTACTCATGGTGCTGGGTGGTCAGTACTCAGGGGGCTGGGTGCTCAGTGCTCAGGGTGCTGGGTGCTCAGTGCTCAGTGTGCTCAGTGCTCAGTGCTCGGGGTGCTGGGTGCTCAGTGCTCGGGACGCTGGGTGCTCAGTGCTCGGGGTGCTGGGTGCTCAATACTCAGGGTGCTGTGTGCTTAGTGCTCAGTACTCAGCGTGCTGGGTGCTCAGTGCTCAGAGTGTTGGGTGTTCAGTACTCAGGGTGCTGGGTGCTCAGTGCTCAGGGTGCTCAGTGCTCAGGGTGCTCAGTGTTCAGGGTGCTGGGTGCTCAGGGTGCTGGGTGCTCAGTGCTCGGGGTGCTGGGTGCTCAGTGCTCAGTGCTCAGGGTGCTGGGTGCTCAGTGCTCAGTGCTCAGGGTGCTGGGTGTTCAGTACTCAGGGTGCTCGGTGCTCAGTGCTCAGGGTGCTGGGTGCTCAGTACTCAGGGTGCTGGGTGCTCAGTGCTCGGGGTGCTGGGTGCTCAGTGCTCATGGTGATCAGTGCTCAGTACTCAGGGTGCTGGGTGCTCCGTGCTCAGGGTGCTGGGTGCTCAGTCCTCAGGGTGCTCAGTCCTCAGGGTGCTCGGTGCTTAGTGCTCAGTACTCAGGGTGCTCAGTACTCAGGGTGCTGGGTGCTCAGTGCTCGGGGTGCTGGGTGCTCAGTACTCAGGGTGCTGGGTGCTCAGTACTCGGGGTGCTCGGTGCTCAGTACTCAGGGTGCTGGGTGCTCAGTGCTCGGGGTGCTGGGTGCTCAGTACTCAGGGTGCTGGGTGCTCAGTGCTCAGGGTGCTCTGTGCTCAGTACTCAGGGTGCTGGGTGCTCAGTGCTCGGGGTGCTGCGTGCTCAGTGCTCAGGTTGCTGGGTGCTCAGTGCTCAGGGTGCTGGGTGCTCAGTGCTCAGTGCTCAGGGGGCTGGTTGCTCAGTACTCAGGGTGCTGGGTGCTCAGTACTCATGGTGCTGGGTGGTCAGTACTCAGGGGGCTGGGTGCTCAGTGCTCAGGGTGCTGGGTGCTCAGTGCTCAGTGTGCTCAGTGCTCAGTGCTCGGGGTGCTGGGTGCTCAGTGCTCGGGACGCTGGGTGCTCAGTGCTCGGGGTGCTGGGTGCTCAATACTCAGGGTGCTGTGTGCTTAGTGCTCAGTACTCAGCGTGCTGGGTGCTCAGTGCTCAGAGTGTTGGGTGTTCAGTACTCAGGGTGCTGGGTGCTCAGTGCTCAGGGTGCTCAGTGCTCAGGGTGCTCAGTGTTCAGGGTGCTGGGTGCTCAGGGTGCTGGGTGCTCAGTGCTCGGGGTGCTGGGTGCTCAGTGCTCAGTGCTCAGGGTGCTGGGTGCTCAGTGCTCAGTGCTCAGGGTGCTGGGTGTTCAGTACTCAGGGTGCTCGGTGCTCAGTGCTCAGGGTGCTGGGTGCTCAGTACTCAGGGTGCTGGGTGCTCAGTGCTCGGGGTGCTGGGTGCTCAGTGCTCATGGTGATCAGTGCTCAGTACTCAGGGTGCTGGGTGCTCCGTGCTCAGGGTGCTGGGTGCTCAGTCCTCAGGGTGCTCAGTCCTCAGTGTGCTCGGTGCTTAGTGCTCAGTACTCAGGGTGCTCAGTACTCAGGGTGCTGGGTGCTCAGTGCTCGGGGTGCTGGGTGCTCAGTACTCAGGGTGCTGGGTGCTCAGTACTCGGGGTGCTGGGTGCTCAGTACTCAGGGCGCTAGGTGCTCAGTGCTCGGGGTGCTGGGTGCTCAGTACTCAGGGTGCTGGGTGCTCAGTGCTCAGGGTGCTCTGTGCTCAGTACTCAGGGTGCTGGGTGCTCAGTGCTCGGGGTGCTGCGTGCTCAGTGCTCAGGTTGCTGGGTGCTCAGTGCTCAGGGTGCTGGGTGCTCAGTGCTCAGTGCTCAGGGTGCTGGTTGCTCAGTACTCAGGGTGCTGAGTGCTCAGTACTCAGGGTGCTGGGTGCTCAGTACTCAGGGTGCTGGGTGCTCAGTACTCAGTGTGCTGGGTGCTAAGTGTTCAGGGTGCTGGGTGCTCAGTGCTCAGGGTGCTGGGTGCTCAGTGCTCAGGGTGCTGGGTGCTCAGTACTCAGGGTGCTGGGTGCTCAGTGCTCGGGGCACTCGGTGCTCAGTACTCAAGGTGCTGGGTGCTCAGTGCTCAGGGTGCTGGGCACTCAGTCCTCGGGGTGCTCCGTGCTCAGTGATCAGGGTGCTGGGTGCTCAGTACTCAGGGTGCTTGGTGCTCAGTACTCAGGGTACTCAGTGCTCAGTACTCAGGGTGCTGGGTGCTCAGTGCTCAGGGTGCTGGGTGCTCAGTACTCAGGGTGCTCAGTGCTCAGTACTCGGGGTGCTTGGTGCTCAGTACTCAGGGTGCTCAGTGCTCAGTACTCGGGGTGCTGGGTGCTCAGTGCTCAGGGTGCTCAGTGCTCAGTGCTCGGGGTGCTGGGTGCTCAGTGCTCGGGGCGCTGGGTGCTCAGTGCTCGGGGTGCTGGGTGCTCAGTACTCGGGGTGCTGGGTGCTCAGTGCTCAGGGTGCTCAGTACTCAGTACTCAGTGCTCAGGGTGCTCAGTGCTCAGTGCTCAGGGTGCTGGGTGTTCAGTACTCAGGGTGCTGGGTGCTCAGTACTCACGGTGCTGGGTGCTCAGTGCTCAGGGTGCTGGGTGCTCAGTACTCTGGGTGTTGGGTGCTCAATATTCATGGTGCTGGGTGCTCCGTGCTCGGGGTGCTGGGTGCTCAGTGCTCAGGGTGCTGGGTGCTCAGTACTCAGGGTGCTCGGTGCTCAGTACTCAGGGTTCTCAGTGCTCAGTACTCAGGGTGCTGGGTGCTCAGTGCTCAGGGTGCTGGGTGCTCAGTACTCACGGTGCTCAGTGCTCAGTACTCGGGGTGCTTGGTGCTCAGTACTCAGGGTGCTCAGTACTCAGTACTCGGGGAGCTGGGTGCTCAGTGCTCAGGGTGCTCAGTGCTCAGTGCTTGGGGTGCTGGGTGCTCAGTGCTCGGGGCGCTGTGTGCTCAGTGCTCGGGGTGCTGGGTGCTCAGTACTCGGGGTGCTGGGTGCTCAGTGCTCAGGGTGCTCAGTGCTCAGTACTCAGTGCTCAGGGTGCTCAGTGCTCAGTGCTCAGGGTGCTGGGTGTTCAGTACTCAGGGTGCTGTGTGCTCAGTGCTCAGGGTGCTGGGTGATCAGTACTCAGGGTGCTGGGTGCTTAGTGCTCAGGGTGCTGGGTGCTCAGTACTCAGGGTGCTGGGTGCTCAGTACTCAGGGTGCTGGGTGCTCAGTGCTCAGGGTGCTGGGTACTCAGTGCTCAGGGTGCTGGGTGCTCAGTACTCAGGGTGCTTGGTGCTCAGTGCTCAGGGTGCTGGGTGCTCAGTGCTCAGGGTGCTGGGTGCTCAGTACTCAGGGTGCTGGGTGCTCAGTGCTCAGGGTGATCGGTGCTCAGTACTCAGGGTGCTGGGTGCTCAGTGCTCAGGGTGCTGGGTGCTCAGTGCTCAGGTTGCTGGGTGCTCAGTACTCAGGGTGCTGGGTGCTCAGTGCTCGGGGTGCTGGGTGCTCAGTGCTCAGGGTGATCGGTGCTCAGTACTCAGGGTGCTGGGTGCTCAGTGCTCAGGGTGCTGGGTGCTCAGTCCTCAGGGTGCTCAGTGCTCAGGGTGCTGGGTGCTCAGTGCTCGGGGTGCTCGGTGCTCAGTACTCAGGGTGCTGAGTGCTCAGTACTCAGGGTGCTGGGTGCTCAGTACTCATGGTGCTGGGTGGTCAGTACTCAGGGGGCTGGGTGCTCAGTGCTCAGGGTGCTGGGTGCTCAGTGCTCAGTGTGCTCAGTGCTCAGTGCTCGGGGTGCTGGGTGCTCAGTGCTCGGGACGCTGGGTGCTCAGTGCTCGGGGTGCTGGGTGCTCAATACTCAGGGTGCTGTGTGCTTAGTGCTCAGTACTCAGCGTGCTGGGTGCTCAGTGCTCAGAGTGTTGGGTGTTCAGTACTCAGGGTGCTGGGTGCTCAGTGCTCAGGGTGCTCAGTGCTCAGGGTGCTCAGTGTTCAGGGTGCTGGGTGCTCAGGGTGCTGGGTGCTCAGTGCTCGGGGTGCTGGGTGCTCAGTGCTCAGTGCTCAGGGTGCTGGGTGCTCAGTGCTCAGTGCTCAGGGTGCTGGGTGTTCAGTACTCAGGGTGCTCGGTGCTCAGTGCTCAGGGTGCTGGGTGCTCAGTACTCAGGGTGCTGGGTGCTCAGTGCTCGGGGTGCTGGGTGCTCAGTGCTCATGGTGATCAGTGCTCAGTACTCAGGGTGCTGGGTGCTCCGTGCTCAGGGTGCTGGGTGCTCAGTCCTCAGGGTGCTCAGTCCTCAGGGTGCTCGGTGCTTAGTGCTCAGTACTCAGGGTGCTCAGTACTCAGGGTGCTGGGTGCTCAGTGCTCGGGGTGCTGGGTGCTCAGTACTCAGGGTGCTGGGTGCTCAGTACTCGGGGTGCTGGGTGCTCAGTACTCAGGGTGCTGGGTGCTCAGTGCTCGGGGTGCTGGGTGCTCAGTACTCAGGGTGCTGGGTGCTCAGTGCTCAGGGTGCTCTGTGCTCAGTACTCAGGGTGCTGGGTGCTCAGTGCTCGGGGTGCTGCGTGCTCAGTGCTCAGGTTGCTGGGTGCTCAGTGCTCAGGGTGCTGGGTGCTCAGTGCTCAGTGCTCAGGGGGCTGGTTGCTCAGTACTCAGGGTGCTGAGTGCTCAGTACTCAGGGTGCTGGGTGCTCAGTACTCATGGTGCTGGGTGGTCAGTACTCAGGGGGCTGGGTGCTCAGTGCTCAGGGTGCTGGGTGCTCAGTGCTCAGTGTGCTCAGTGCTCAGTGCTCGGGGTGCTGGGTGCTCAGTGCTCGGGACGCTGGGTGCTCAGTGCTCGGGGTGCTGGGTGCTCAATACTCAGGGTGCTGTGTGCTTAGTGCTCAGTACTCAGCGTGCTGGGTGCTCAGTGCTCAGAGTGTTGGGTGTTCAGTACTCAGGGTGCTGGGTGCTCAGTGCTCAGGGTGCTCAGTGCTCAGGGTGCTCAGTGTTCAGGGTGCTGGGTGCTCAGGGTGCTGGGTGCTCAGTGCTCGGGGTGCTGGGTGCTCAGTGCTCAGTGCTCAGGGTGCTGGGTGCTCAGTGCTCAGTGCTCAGGGTGCTGGGTGTTCAGTACTCAGGGTGCTCGGTGCTCAGTGCTCAGGGTGCTGGGTGCTCAGTACTCAGGGTGCTGGGTGCTCAGTGCTCGGGGTGCTGGGTGCTCAGTGCTCATGGTGATCAGTGCTCAGTACTCAGGGTGCTGGGTGCTCCGTGCTCAGGGTGCTGGGTGCTCAGTCCTCAGGGTGCTCAGTCCTCAGTGTGCTCGGTGCTTAGTGCTCAGTACTCAGGGTGCTCAGTACTCAGGGTGCTGGGTGCTCAGTGCTCGGGGTGCTGGGTGCTCAGTACTCAGGGTGCTGGGTGCTCAGTACTCGGGGTGCTGGGTGCTCAGTACTCAGGGCGCTGGGTGCTCAGTGCTCGGGGTGCTGGGTGCTCAGTACTCAGGGTGCTGGGTGCTCAGTGCTCAGGGTGCTCTGTGCTCAGTACTCAATGTGCTGGGTGCTCAGTGCTCGGGGTGCTGCGTGCTCAGTGCTCAGGTTGCTGGGTGCTCAGTGCTCAGGGTGCTGGGTGCTCAGTGCTCAGTGCTCAGGGTGCTGGTTGCTCAGTACTCAGGGTGCTGAGTGCTCAGTACTCAGGGTGCTGGGTGCTCAGTACTCAGGGTGCTGGGTGCTCAGTACTCAGTGTGCTGGGTGCTAAGTGTTCAGGGTGCTGGGTGCTCAGTGCTCAGGGTGCTGGGTGCTCAGTGCTCAGGGTGCTGGGTGCTCAGTACTCAGGGTGCTGGGTGCTCAGTGCTCGGGGCGCTCGGTGCTCAGTACTCAAGGTGCTGGGTGCTCAGTGCTCAGGGTGCTGGGCACTCAGTCCTCGGGGTGCTCCGTGCTCAGTGATCAGGGTGCTGGGTGCTCAGTACTCAGGGTGCTTGGTGCTCAGTACTCAGGGTACTCAGTGCTCAGTACTCAGGGTGCTGGGTGCTCAGTGCTCAGGGTGCTGGGTGCTCAGTACTCAGGGTGCTCAGTGCTCAGTACTCGGGGTGCTTGGTGCTCAGTACTCAGGGTGCTCAGTGCTCAGTACTCGGGGTGCTGGGTGCTCAGTGCTCAGGGTGCTCAGTGCTCAGTGCTCGGGGTGCTGGGTGCTCAGTGCTCGGGGCGCTGGGTGCTCAGTGCTCGGGGTGCTGGGTGCTCAGTACTCGGGGTGCTGGGTGCTCAGTGCTCAGGGTGCTCAGTACTCAGTACTCAGTGCTCAGGGTGCTCAGTGCTCAGTGCTCAGGGTGCTGGGTGTTCAGTACTCAGGGTGCTGGGTGCTCAGTACTCACGGTGCTGGGTGCTCAGTGCTCAGGGTGCTGGGTGCTCAGTACTCTGGGTGTTGGGTGCTCAATATTCATGGTGCTGGGTGCTAAGTGCTCGGGGTGCTGGGTGCTCAGTGCTCAGGGTGCTGGGTGCTCAGTGCTCAGGGTGCTGGGTGCTCAGTGCTCAGGGTGCTGGGTGCTCAGTGCTCAGTGTGCTCAGTGCTCAGTGCTCGGGGTGCTGGGTGCTCAGTGCGCGGGGCGCTGGGTGCTCAGTGCTCGGGGTGCTGGGTGCTCAGTACTCAGGGTGCTGTGTGCTTAGTGCTCAGAACTCAGCGTGCTGGGTGCTCAGTGCTCAGAGTGTTGGGTGCTCAGTACTCAGGGTGCTGGGTGCTCAGTGCTCAGTGCTCAGGGTGCTCAGTGCTCAGGGTGCTGGGTGCTCAGTGCTCAGGGTGCTGGGTGCTCAGTGCTCAGGGTGATCTGTGCTCAGTGCTCAGGGTGCTTTGTGCTCAGTCCTCCGGGTGCTCAGTGCTCAGGGTGCTGGGTGCTCAGTGCTCGGGGTGCTCGGTGCTCAGTACTCAGGGTGCTGAGTGCTCAGTACTTAGGGTGCTGGGTGATCAGTACTCAGGGTGCTGGGTGCTCAGTGCTCGGGGTGCTGGGTGCTCAGGGCTGTGGTGCTGGGTGCTCAGTACTCAGTGCTCAGGGTGCTGGGTGCTCAGTGCTCAGTGCTCAGGGTGCTGGTTGCTCAGTACTCAGGGTGCTGGGTGCACAGTACTCAGGGTGCTGGGTGCTCAGTGCTCAGGGTGCTCTGTGCTCAGTACTCAGGGTGCTGGGTGCTCAGTGCTCGGGGTGCTGCGTGCTCAGTGCTCAGGGTGCTGGGTGCTCAGTGCTCAGGGTGCTGGGTGCTCAGTGCTCAGTGCTCAGGGTGCTGGTTGCTCAGTACTCAGGGTGCTGGGTGCTCAGTACTCAGGGTGCTGGGTGCTCAGTGCTCAGGGTGCTCTGTGCTCAGTACTCAGGGTGCTGGGTGCTCAGTGCTCGGGGTGCTGCGTGCTCAGTGCTCAAGGTGCTGGGTGCTCAGTGCTCAGGGTGCTCGGTGGTCAGTACTCAGGGTGCTGGGTGCTCAGTGCTCGGGGTGCGCGGTGCTCAGTACATGAGGTCCTGGGTGCTCAGTGCTCAGGGTGCTGGGTGCTCAGTCCTCGGGGTGCTCCGTGCTCAGTGATCAAGGTGCTGGGTGCTCAGTACTCAGGTTGCTCGGTGCTCAGTACTCAGGGTTCTCAGTGCTCAGTACTCAGGGTGCTGGGTGCTCAGTGCTCAGGGTGCTGGGTGCTCAGTACTCAGCGTGCTCAGTGCTCAGTACTCGGGGTGCTTGGTGCTCAGTACTCAGGGTGCTCAGTACTCAGTACTCGGGGAGCTGGGTGCTCAGTGCTCAGGGTGCTCAGTGCTCAGTGCTTGGGGTGCTGGGTGCTCAGTGCTCTGGGCGCTGGGTGCTCAGTGCTGGGGGTGCTGGGTGCTCAGTACTCGGGGTGCTGGGTGCTCAGTGCTCAGGGTGCTCAGTGCTCAGTACTCAGTGCTCAGGGTGCTCAGTGCTCAGTGCTCAGGGTTCTGGGTGTTCAGTACTCAGGGTGCTGTGTGCTCAGTACTCACGGTGCTGGGTGATCAGTACTCAGGGTGCTGGGTGCTCAGTACTCAGGGTGCTCGGTGCTCAGTACTCAGGGTGCTGGGTGCTCAGTACTCAGGGTGCTGGGTGCTCAGTGCTCAGGGTGCTGGGTGCTCAGTGCTCAGGGAGCTGGGTGCTCAGTACACAGGGTGCTGGGTGCTCAGTGCTCAGGGTGATCTGTGCTCAGTACTCAGGGTGCTCAGTGCTCAGGGTGCTGGGTGCTCAGTGCTCAGGGTGCTGGGTGCTCAGTACTCAGGGTGCTGGGTGCTCAGTGCTCGGGGTGCTGGGTGCTCAGTGCTCAGGGTGCTCGGTGCTCAGTACTCAGGGTGCTGGGTGCTCAGTGCTCAGGGTGCTGGGTACTCAGTACTCAGTGTGCTGGGTGCTCAGTACTCAGGGTGCTGGGTGCTCAGTGCTCAGGGTGCTGGGTGCTCAGTGCTCAGGGTGCTGGGTGCTCAGTACTCAGGGTGCTGGGTGCTCAGTGCTCAGGGTGATCGGTGCTCAGTACTCAGGGTGCTCAGTGCTCAGGGTGCTGGGTGCTCAGTGCTCAGGGTGCTGGTTGCTCAGTACTCAGGGTGCTGGGTGCTCAGTGCACGGGGTGCTGGGTGCTCAGTGCTCAGGGTGATCGGTGCTCAGTACTCAGGGTGCTGGGTGCGCAGTTCTCAGGGTGCTGGGTGCTCAGTCCTCAGGGTGCTCAGTGCTCAGGGTGCTGGGTGCTCAGTGCTCGGGGTGCTCGGTGCTCAGAACTCAGGGTGCTGAGTGCTCAGTACTCAGGGTGCTGGGTGCTCAGTACTCATGGTGCTGGGTGCTCAGTACTCAAGTTGCTGGGTGCTCAGTGCTCAGGGTGCTGGGTGCTCAGTGCTCAGGGCGCTGTTTGCTCAGTGCTCGGGGTGCTGGGTGCTCAGTTCTCGGGGTGCTGGGTGGTCAGTGCTCAGTGCTCAGGGTGCTGGGTGCTCATTGCTCAGGGTGCTGGGTGCTCAGTACTCAGGGTGCTGGGTGCTCAGTACTCAGGGTCCTGGGTGCTCAGTTCTCAGGGTGCTGGGTGCTCAGTACTCTGGGTGGTGGGTGCCAAGTACTCAGGGTGCTGGGTGCTCAGTGCTCGGGGTGCTGGGTGCTCAGTGCTCAGGGTGCTGGGTGGTCAGTACTCAGGGTGCTGGGTGCTCAGTGCTCGGGGTGCTCGGTGCTCAGTACACAAGGTGCTGGGTGCTCAGTGCTCACGGAGCTGGGTGCTCAGTACTCAGGGTGCTGGGTGCTTAGTGCTCGAGGTGCTCGGTGCTCAGTACTTAAGGTGCTGGGTGCTCAGTGCTCAGGGTGCTGGGTGCTCAGTGCTCAGGGTGCTCTGTGCTCAGTACTCAGGGTGCTGGGTGCTCAGTGCTCGGGGTGCTGCGTGCTCAGTGCTCAGGTTGCTGGGTGCTCAGTGCTCAGGGTGCTGGGTGCTCAGTGCTCAGTGCTCAGGGTGCTGGTTGCTCAGTACTCAGGGTGCTGAGTGCTCAGTACTCAGGGTGCTGGGTGCTCAGTACTCAGGGTGCTGTGTGCTCAGTACTCAGTGTGCTGGGTGCTAAGTGTTCAGGGTGCTGGGTGCTCAGTGCTCAGGGTGCTGGGTGCTCAGTGCTCAGGGTGCTGGGTGCTCAGTACTCAGGGTGCTGGGTGCTCAGTGCTCGGGGCGCTCGGTGCTCAGTACTCAAGGTGCTGGGTGCTCAGTGCTCAGGGTGCTGGGCACTCAGTCCTCGGGGTGCTCCGTGCTCAGTGATCAGGGTGCTGGGTGCTCAGTACTCAGGGTGCTTGGTGCTCAGTACTCAGGGTACTCAGTGCTCAGTACTCAGGGTGCTGGGTGCTCAGTGCTCAGGGTGCTGGGTGCTCAGTACTCAGGGTGCTCAGTGCTCAGTACTCGGGGTGCTTGGTGCTCAGTACTCAGGGTGCTCAGTGCTCAGTACTCGGGGTGCTGGGTGCTCAGTGCTCAGGGTGCTCAGTGCTCAGTGCTCGGGGTGCTGGGTGCTCAGTGCTCGGGGCGCTGGGTGCTCAGTGCTCGGGGTGCTGGGTGCTCAGTACTCGGGGTGCTGGCTGCTCAGTGCTCAGGGTGCTCAGTACTCAGTACTCAGTGCTCAGGGTGCTCAGTGCTCAGTGCTCAGGGTGCTGGGTGTTCAGTACTCAGGGTGCTGGGTGCTCAGTACTCACGGTGCTGGGTGCTCAGTGCTCAGGGTGCTGGGTGCTCAGTACTCTGGGTGTTGGGTGCTCAATATTCATGGTGCTGGGTGCTCCGTGCTCGGGGTGCTGGGTGCTCAGTGCTCAGGGTGCTGGGTGCTCAGTGCTCAGGGTGCTGGGTGCTCAGTGCTCAGGGTGCTGGGTGCTCAGTGCTCAGTGTGCTCAGTGCTCAGTGCTCGGGGTGCTGTGTGCTCAGTGCGCGGGGCGCTGGGTGCTCAGTGCTCGGGGTGCTGGGTGCTCAGTACTCAGGGTGCTGTGTGCTTAGTGCTCAGAACTCAGCGTGCTGGGTGCTCAGTGCTCAGAGTGTTGGGTGCTCAGTACTCAGGGTGCTGGGTGCTCAGTGCTCAGTGCTCAGGGTGCTCAGTGCTCAGGGTGCTGGGTGCTCAGTGCTCAGGGTGCTGGGTGCTCAGTGCTCAGGGTGATCGGTGCTCAGTGCTCAGGGTGCTTTGTGCTCAGTCCTCCGGGTGCTCAGTGCTCAGGGTGCTGGGTGCTCAGTGCTCGGGGTGCTCGGTGCTCAGTACTCAGGGTGCTGAGTGCTCAGTACTTAGGGTGCTGGGTGCTCAGTACTCAGGGTGCTGGGTGCTCAGTGCTCGGGGTGCTGGGTGCTCAGGGCTGTGGTGCTGGGTGCTCAGTACTCAGTGCTCAGGGTGCTGGGTGCTCAGTGCTCAGTGCTCAGGGTGCTGGTTGCTCAGTACTCAGGGTGCTGGGTGCACAGTACTCAGGGTGCTGGGTGCTCAGTGCTCAGGGTGCTCTGTGCTCAGTACTCAGGGTGCTGGGTGCTCAGTGCTCGGGGTGCTGCGTGCTCAGTGCTCAGGGTGCTGGGTGCTCAGTGCTCAGGGTGCTGGGTGCTCAGTGCTCAGTGCTCAGGGTGCTGGTTGCTCAGTACTCAGGGTGCTGGGTGCTCAGTACTCAGGGTGCTGGGTGCTCAGTGCTCAGGGTGCTCTGTGCTCAGTACTCAGGGTGCTGGGTGCTCAGTGCTCGGGGTGCTGCGTGCTCAGTGCTCAAGGTGCTGGGTGCTCAGTGCTCAGGGTGCTGGGTGGTCAGTACTCAGGGTGCTGGGTGCTCAGTGCTCGGGGTGCTCGGTGCTCAGTACATGAGGTGCTGGGTGCTCAGTGCTCAGGGTGCTGGGTGCTCAGTCCTCGGGGTGCTCCGTGCTCAGTGATCAAGGTGCTGGGTGCTCAGTACTCAGGTTGCTCGGTGCTCAGTACTCAGGGTTCTCAGTGCTCAGTACTCAGGGTGCTGGGTGCTCAGTGCTCAGGGTGCTGGGTGCTCAGTACTCAGCGTGCTCAGTGCTCAGTACTCGGGGTGCTTGGTGCTCAGTACTCAGGGTGCTCAGTACTCAGTACTCGGGGAGCTGGGTGCTCAGTGCTCAGGGTGCTCAGTGCTCAGTGCTTGGGGTGCTGGGTGCTCAGTGCTCTGGGCGCTGGGTGCTCAGTGCTCGGGGTGCTGGGTGCTCAGTACTCGGGGTGCTGGGTGCTCAGTGCTCAGGGTGCTCAGTGCTCAGTACTCAGTGCTCAGGGTGCTCAGTGCTCAGTGCTCAGGGTTCTGGGTGTTCAGTACTCAGGGTGCTGTGTGCTCAGTACTCACGGTGCTGGGTGATCAGTACTCAGGGTGCTGGGTGCTCAGTGCTCAGGGTGCTGGGTGCTCAGTACTCAGGGTGCTGGGTGCTCAGTGCTCAGGGTGCTGGGTGCTCAGTACTCAGGGTGCTGGGTGCTCAGTACTCAGGGTGCTCGGTGCTCAGTACTCAGGTTGCTGGGTGCTCAGTGCTCAGGGTGCTGGGTACTCAGTACTCAGGGTGCTGGGTGCTCAGTACTCAGGGTGCTGGGTGCTCAGTGCTCAGGGTGCTGGGTGCTCAGTGCTCAGGGAGCTGGGTGCTCAGTACACAGGGTGCTGCGTGCTCAGTGCTCAGGGTGATCGGTGCTCAGTACTCAGGGTGCTCAGTGCTCAGGGTGCTGGGTGCTCAGTGCTCAGGGTGCTGGGTGCTCAGTACTCAGGGTGCTGGGTGCTCAGTGCTCGGGGTGCTGGGTGCTCAGTCCTCAGGGTGCTCGGTGCTCAGTACTCAGGGTGCTGGGTGCTCAGTGCTCAGGGTGCTGGGTACTCAGTACTCAGGGTGCTGGGTGCTCAGTACTCAGGGTGCTGGGTGCTCAGTGCTCAGGATGCTGGGTGCTCAGTGCTCAGGGTGCTGGGTGCTCAGTACTCAGGGTGCTGGGTGCTCAGTGCTCAGGGTGATCGGTGCTCAGTACTCAGGGTGCTCAGTGATCAGGGTGCTGGGTGCTCAGTGCTCAGGGTGCTGGTTGCTCAGTACTCAGGGTGCTGGGTGCTCAGTGCACGGGGTGCTGGGTGCTCAGTGCTCAGGGTGATCGGTGCTCAGTACTCAGGGTGCTGGGTGCTCAGTTCTCAGGGTGCTGGGTGCTCAGTCCTCAGGGTGCTCAGTGCTCAGGGTGCTGGGTGCTCAGTGCTCAGTGTGCTCAGTGCTCAGTGCTCGGGGTGCTGTGTGCTCAGTGCGCGGGGCGCTGGGTGCTCAGTGCTCGGGGTGCTGGGTGCTCAGTACTCAGGGTGCTGTGTGCTTAGTGCTCAGAACTCAGCGTGCTGGGTGCTCAGTGCTCAGAGTGTTGGGTGCTCAGTACTCAGGGTGCTGGGTGCTCAGTGCTCAGTGCTCAGGGTGCTCAGTGCTCAGGGTGCTGGGTGCTCAGTGCTCAGGGTGCTGGGTGCTCAGTGCTCAGGGTGATCGGTGCTCAGTGCTCAGGGTGCTTTGTGCTCAGTCCTCCGGGTGCTCAGTGCTCAGGGTGCTGGGTGCTCAGTGCTCGGGGTGCTCGGTGCTCAGTACTCAGGGTGCTGAGTGCTCAGTACTTAGGGTGCTGGGTGCTCAGTACTCAGGGTGCTGGGTGCTCAGTGCTCAGGGTGCTGGTTGCTCAGTACTCAGGGTGCTGGGTGCACAGTACTCAGGGTGCTGGGTGCTCAGTGCTCAGGGTGCTCTGTGCTCAGTACTCAGGGTGCTGGGTGCTCAGTGCTCGGGGTGCTGCGTGCTCAGTGCTCAGGGTGCTGGGTGCTCAGTGCTCAGGGTGCTGGGTGCTCAGTGCTCAGTGCTCAGGGTGCTGGTTGCTCAGTACTCAGGGTGCTGGGTGCTCAGTACTCAGGGTGCTGGGTGCTCAGTGCTCAGGGTGCTCTGTGCTCAGTACTCAGGGTGCTGGGTGCTCAGTGCTCGGGGTGCTGCGTGCTCAGTGCTCAAGGTGCTGGGTGCTCAGTGCTCAGGGTGCTGGGTGGTCAGTACTCAGGGTGCTGGGTGCTCAGTGCTCGGGGTGCTCGGTGCTCAGTACATGAGGTGCTGGGTGCTCAGTGCTCAGGGTGCTGGGTGCTCAGTCCTCGGGGTGCTCCGTGCTCAGTGATCAAGGTGCTGGGTGCTCAGTACTCAGGTTGCTCGGTGCTCAGTACTCAGGGTTCTCAGTGCTCAGTACTCAGGGTGCTGGGTGCTCAGTGCTCAGGGTGCTGGGTGCTCAGTACTCAGCGTGCTCAGTGCTCAGTACTCGGGGTGCTTGGTGCTCAGTACTCAGGGTGCTCAGTACTCAGTACTCGGGGAGCTGGGTGCTCAGTGCTCAGGGTGCTCAGTGCTCAGTGCTTGGGGTGCTGGGTGCTCAGTGCTCTGGGCGCTGGGTGCTCAGTGCTCGGGGTGCTGGGTGCTCAGTACTCGGGGTGCTGGGTGCTCAGTGCTCAGGGTGCTCAGTGCTCAGTACTCAGTGCTCAGGGTGCTCAGTGCTCAGTGCTCAGGGTTCTGGGTGTTCAGTACTCAGGGTGCTGTGTGCTCAGTACTCACGGTGCTGGGTGATCAGTACTCAGGGTGCTGGGTGCTCAGTGCTCAGGGTGCTGGGTGCTCAGTACTCAGGGTGCTGGGTGCTCAGTGCTCAGGGTGATCGGTGCTCAGTACTCAGGGTGCTGGGTGCTCAGTTCTCAGGGTGCTGGGTGCTCAGTCCTCAGGGTGCTCAGTGCTCAGGGTGCTGGGTGCTCAGTGCTCGGGGTGCTCGGTGCTCAGTACTCAGGGTGCTGAGTGCTCAGTACTCAGGGTGCTGGGTGCTCAGTACTCATGGTGCTGGGTGCTCAGTACTCAAGTTGCTGGGTGCTCAGTGCTCAGGGTGCTGGGTGCTCAGTGCTCAGGGCGCTGTTTGCTCAGTGCTCGGGGTGCTGGGTGCTCAGTTCTCGGGGTGCTGGGTGGTCAGTGCTCAGTGCTCAGGGTGCTGGGTGCTCAGTGCTCAGGGTGCTGGGTGCTCAGTACTCAGGGTGCTGGGTGCTCAGTACTCAGGGTGCTGGGTGCTCAGTTCTCAGGGTGCTGGGTGCTCAGTACTCTGGGTGGTGGGTGCTCAGTACTCAGGGTGCTGGGTGCTCAGTGCTCGGGGTGCTGGGTGCTCAGTGCTCAGGGTGCTGGGTGGTCAGTACTCAGGGTGCTGGGTGCTCAGTGCTCGGGGTGCTCGGTGCTCAGTACACAAGGTGCTGGGTGCTCAGTGCTCAGGGTGCTGGGTGCTCAGTACTCAGGGTGCTGGGTGCTTAGTGCTCGAGGTGCTCGGTGCTCAGTACTCAAGGTGCTGGGTGCTCAGTGCTCAGGGTGCTGGGTGCTCAGTGCTCAGTGTGCTCAGTGCTCAGTGCTCGGGGTGCTGGGTGCTCAGTGCTCGGGACGCTGGGTGCTCAGTGCTCGGGGTGCTGGGTGCTCAGTACTCAGGGTGCTGTGTGCTTAGTGCTCAGTACTCAGCGTGCTGGGTGCTCAGTGCTCAGAGTGTTGGGTGTTCAGTACTCAGGGTGCTGGGTGCTCAGTGCTCAGGGTGCTCAGTGCTCAGGGTGCTCAGTGTTCAGGGTGCTGGGTGCTCAGCGTGCTGGGTGCTCAGTGCTCGGGGTGCTGGGTGCTCAGTGCTCAGTGCTCAGGGTGCTGGGTGCTCAGTGCTCAGTGCTCAGGGTGCTGGGTGTTCAGTACTCAGGGTGCTCGGTGCTCAGTGCTCAGGGTGCTGGGTGCTCAGTACTCAGGGTGCTGGGTGCTCAGTGCTCGGGGTGCTGGGTGCTCAGTGCTCAGGGTGATCAGTGCTCAGTACTCAGGGTGCTGGGTGCTCAGTGCTCAGGGTGCTGGGTGCTCAGTCCTCAGGGTGCTCAGTACTCAGGGTGCTCGGTGCTTAGTGCTCATTACTCAGGGTGCTCAGTACTCAGGGTGCTGGGTGCTCAGTGCTCGGGGTGCTGGGTGCTCAGTACTCAGGGTGCTGGGTGCTCAGTACTCGGGGTGCTGGGTGCTCAGTACTCAGGGTGCTGGGTGCTCAGTGCTCGGGGTGCTGGGTGCTCAGTACTCAGGGTGCTGGGTGCTCAGTGCTCAGGGTGCTCTGTGCTCAGTACTCAGGGTGCTGGGTGCTCAGTGCTCGGGGTGCTGGGTGCTCAGTGCTCAGGGTGCTGGGTGCTCAGTGCTCAGTGATCAGGGTGCTGGTTGCTCAGTACTCAGGGTGCTGAGTGCTCAGTACTCAGGGTGCTGGGTGCTCAGTACTCAGGGTGCTGGGTGCTCAGTACTCAGTGTGCTGGGTGCTCAGTGCTCAGGGTGCTGGGTGCTCACTGATCAGGGTGCTGGTTGCTCAGTACTCAGGGTGCTGAGTGCTCAGTACTCAGGGTGCTGGGTGCTCAGTACTCAGGGTGCTGGGTGCTCAGTACTCAGTGTGCTGGGTGCTCAGTGTTCAGGGTGCTGGGTGCTCAGTGCTCAGGGTGCTGGGTGCTCAGTGCTCAGGGTGCTGGGTGCTCAGTACTCAGGGTGCTGGGTGCTCAGTGCTCGGGGCGCTCGGTGCTCAGTACTCAAGGTGCTGGGTGCTCAGTGCTCAGGGTGCTGGGTACTCAGTCCTCGGGGTGCTCCGTGCTCAGTGATCAGGGTGCTGGATGCTCAGTACTCAGGGTGCTCGGTGCTCAGTACTCAGGGTTCTCAGTGCTCAGTACTCAGGGTGTTGGGTGCTCAGTGCTCATGGTGCAGGGTGCTCAGTACTCAGGGTGCTCAGTGCTCAGTACTCGGGGTGCTTGGTGCTCAGTACTCAGGGTGCTCAGTGCTCAGTACTCGGGGTGCTGGGTGCTCAGTGCTCAGGGTGCTCAGTGCTCAGTGCTCGGGGTGCTGCGTGCTCAGTGCTCAGGGTGCTGGGTGCTCAGTGCTCAGGGTGCTGGGTGCTCAGTGCTCAGTGATCAGGGTGCTGGTTGCTCAGTACTCAGGGTGCTGAGTGCTCAGTACTCAGGGTGCTGGGTGCTCAGTACTCAGGGTGCTGGGTGCTCAGTACTCAGTGTGCTGGGTGCTCAGTGTTCAGGGTGCTGGGTGCTCAGTGCTCAGGGTGCTGGGTGCTCAGTGCTCAGGGTGCTGGGTGCTCAGTACTCAGGGTGCTGGGTGCTCAGTGCTCGGGGCGCTCTGTGCTCAGTACTCAAGGTGCTGGGTGCTCAGTGCTCAGGGTGCTGGGTATTCAGTCCTCGGGGTGCTCCGTGCTCAGTGATCAGGGTGCTGGATGCTCAGTACTCAGGGTGCTCGGTGCTCAGTACTCAGGGTTCTCAGTGCTCAGTACTCAGGGTGTTGGGTGCTCAGTGCTCGGGGTGCTGGGTGCTCAGTACTCAGGTTGCTGGGTGCTCAGTGCTCAGGGTGCTCTGTGCTCAGTACTCAGGGTGCTGGGTGCTCAGTGCTCGGGGTGCTGGGTGCTCAGTGCTCAGGGTGCTGGGTGCTCAGTGCTCAGGGTGCTGGGTGCTCAGTGCTCAGGGTGCTGGGTGCTCAGTACTCAGGGTGCTGGGTGCTCAGTGCTCAGGGTGCTGGGTGCTCAGTACTCAGGGTGCTGGGTGCTCAGTGCTCGGGGCGCTCGGTGCTCAGTACTCAAGGTGCTGGGTGCTCAGTGCTCAGGGTGCTGGGTACTCAGTCCTCGGGGTGCTCCGTGCTCAGTGATCAGGGTGCTGGATGCTCAGTACTCAGGGTGCTCGGTGCTCAGTACTCAGGGTTCTCAGTGCTCAGTACTCAGGGTGTTGGGTGCTCAGTGCTCATGGTGCAGGGTGCTCAGTACTCAGGGTGCTCAGTGCTCAGTACTCGGGGTGCTTGGTGCTCAGTACTCAGGGTGCTCAGTGCTCAGTACTCGGGGTGCTGGGTGCTCAGTGCTCAGGGTGCTCAGTGCTCAGTGCTCGGGGTGCTGGGTGCTCAGTGCTCGGGGCGCTGGGTGCTCAGTGCTCGGGGTGCTGGGTGCTCAGTACTCGGGGTGCTGGGTGCTCAGTGCTCAGGGTGCTCAGTACTCAGTACTCAGTGCTCAGGGTGCTCAGTGCTCAGTGCTCAGGGTGCTGGGTGTTCAGTACTCAGGGTGCTGGGTGCTCAGTAATCACGGTGCTGGGTGCTCAGTGCTCAGGGTGCTGGGTGCTCAGTACTCTGGGTGTTGGGTGCTCAATATTCATGGTGCTGGGTGCTCCGTGCTCGGGGTGCTGGGTGCTCAGTGCTCAGGGTGCTGGGTGCTCAGTGCTCAGGGTGCTGGGTGCTCAGTACTCAGGGTGCTGGGTGCTTAGTGCTCGAGGTGCTCGGTGCTCAGAACTCAAGGTGCTGGGTGCTCAGTGCTCAGGGTGCTGGGTGCTCAGTGCTCAGTGTGCTCAGTGCTCAGTGCTCGGGTGCTGGGTTCTCAGTGCGCGGGGCGCTGGGTGCTCAGTGCTCGGGGTGCTGGGTGCTCAGTACTCAGGGTGCTGTGTGCTTAGTGCTCAGTACTCAGCGTGCAGGGTGCTCAGTGCTCAGAGTGTTGGGTGCTCAGTACTCAGGGTGCTGGGTGCTCAGTGCTCAGTGCTCAGGGTGCTCAGTGCTCAGGGTGCTGGGTGCTCAGTGCTCGGGGTGCTGGGTGCTCAGTGCTCAGGGTGATCGGTGCTCAGTGCTCAGGGGGCTTTGTGCTCAGTCCTCCGGGTGCTCAGTGCTCAGGGTGCTGGGTGCTCAGTGCTCGGGGTGCTCGGTGCTCAGTACTCAGGGTGCTGAGTGCTCAGTACTTAGGGTGCTGGGTTCTCAGTACTCAGGGTGCTGGGTGCTCAGTGCTCGGGGTGCTGGGTGCTCAGGGCTGTGGTGCTGGGTGCTCAGTACTCAGTGCTCAGGGTGCTGGGTGCTCAGTGCTCAGTGCTCAGGGTGCTGGTTGCTCAGTACTCAGGGTGCTGGGTGCACAGTACTCAGGGTGCTGGGTGCTCAGTGCTCAGGGTGCTCTGTGCTCAGTACTCAGGGTGCTGGGTGCTCAGTGCTCGGGGTGCTGCGTGCTCAGTGCTCAGGGTGCTGGGTGCTCAGTGCTCAGGGTGCTGGGTGCTCAGTGCTCAGTGCTCAGGGTGCTGGTTGCTCAGTACTCAGGGTGCTGGGTGCTCAGTACTCAGGTTGCTGGGTGCTCAGTGCTCAGGGTGCTCTTTGCTCAGTACTCAGGGTGCTGGTTGCTCAGTGCTCGGGGTGCTGCGTGCTCAGTGCTCAGGGTGCTGGGTGCTCAGTGCTCAGGGTGCTGGGTGGTCAGTACTCAGGGTGCTGGGTGCTCAGTGCTCGGGGTGCTCGGTGCTCAGTACACGAGGTGCTGGGTGCTCAGTGCTCAGGGTGCTGGGTGCTCAGTCCTCGGGGTGCTCCGTGCTCAGTGATCAAGGTGCTGGGTGCTCAGTACTCAGGTTGCTCGGTGCTCAGTACTCAGGGTTCTCAGTGCTCAGTACTCAGGGTGCTGGGTGCTCAGTGCTCAGGGTGCTGGGTGCTCAGTACACAGCGTGCTCAGTGCTCAGTACTCGGGGTGCTTGGTGCTCAGTACTCAGGGTGCTCAGTACTCAGTACTCGGGGAGCTGGGTGCTCAGTGCTCAGGGTGCTCAGTGCTCAGTGCTTGCGGTGCTGGGTGCTCAGTGCTCGGGGCGCTGGGTGCTCAGTGCTCGGGGTGCTGGGTGCTCAGTACTCGGGGGGCTGGGTGCTCAGTGCTCAGGGTGCTCAGTGCTAAGTACTCAGTGCTCAGGGTGCTCAGTGCTCAGTGCTCAGGGTGCTGGGTGTTCAGTACTCAGGGTGCTGTGTGCTCAGTACTCACGGTGCTGGGTGCTCAGTACTCAGGGTGCTGGGTGCTCAGTGCTCAGGGTGCTGGGTGCTCAGTACTCAGGGTGCTGGGTGCTCAGTGCTCAGGGTGCTGGGTGCTCAGTACTCAGGGTGCTGGGTGCTCAGTACTCAGGGTGCTCGGTGCTCAGTACTCAGGGTGCTGGGTGCTCAGTGCTCAGGGTGCTGGGTACTCAGTACTCAGGGTGCTGGGTGCTCAGTACTCAGGGTGCTGGGTGCTCAGTGCTCAGGGTGCTGGGTGCTCAGTGCTCAGGGTGCTGGGTGCTCATTACTCAGGGTGCTGGGTGCTCAGTGCTCAGGGTGATTGGTGCTCAGTACTCAGTGTGCTCAGTGCTCAGGGTGCTGGGTGCTCAGTGCTCAAGGTGCTGGGTGCTCAGTACTCAGGGTGCTGGGTGCTCAGTGCTCGGGGTGCTGGGTGCTCAGTGCTCAGGGTGATCGGTGCTCAGTACTCAGGGTGCTGGGTGCTCAGTGCTCAGGGTGCTGGGTGCTCAGTCCTCAGGGTGCTCAGTGCTCAGGGTGCTGGGTGCTCAGTGCTCGGGTTGCTCGGTGCTCAGTACTCAGGGTGCTGAGTGCTCAGTACTCATGGTGCTGGGTGCTCAGTACTCAGGGGGCTGGGTGCTCAGTGCTCAGGGTGCTGGGTGCTCAGTGCTCAGGGCGCTGGGTGCTCAGTGCTCGGGGTGCTGGGTGCTCAGATCTCGGGGTGCTGGGTGGTCAGTGCTCAGTGATCAGGGTGCTGGGTGCTCAGTGCTCAGTGCTCAGTGTGCTGGGTGCTCAATACTCAGGGTGCTGGGTGCTCAGTAGTCAGGGTGCTGGGTGCTCAGTTCTCAGGGTGCTGGGTGCTCAGTACTCTGGGTGTTGGGTGCTCAGTACTCAGGGTGCTGGGTGCTCAGTGCTCGGGGTGCTGGGTGCTCAGTGCTCAGGGTGCTCTGTGGTCAGTACTCAGGGTGCTGGGTGCTCAGTACTCAGGGTGCTGGGTGCTCAGTGCTCGGGGTGCTGGGTGCTCAGGGCTGTGGTGCTGGGTGCTCAGTACTCGGGGTGCTCCGTGCTCAGTGCTCAGGGTGCTGGGTGCTCAGTACTCAGGGTGCTCGGTGCTAAGTACTCACAGTTCTCAGTGCTCAAGGTGCTGTGTGCTCAGTACTCAGGGTGCTCAGTGCTCAGTACTCGGGGTGCTGGGTGCTCAGTACTTAGGGTGCTGGGTTCTCAGTACTCAGGGTGCTGGGTGCTCAGTGCTCGGGGTGCTGGGTGCTCAGGGCTGTGGTGCTGGGTGCTCAGTACTCAGTGCTCAGGGTGCTGGGTGCTCAGTGCTCAGTGCTCAGGGTGCTGGTTGCTCAGTACTCAGGGTGCTGGGTGCACAGTACTCAGGGTGCTGGGTGCTCAGTGCTCAGGGTGCTCTGTGCTCAGTACTCAGGCTGCTGGGTGCTCAGTGCTCGGGGTGCTGCGTGCTCAGTGCTCAGGGTGCTGGGTGCTCAGTGCTCAGGGTGCTGGGTGCTCAGTGCTCAGTGCTCAGGGTGCTGGTTGCTCAGTACTCAGGGTGCTGGGTGCTCAGTACTCAGGTTGCTGGGTGCTCAGTGCTCAGGGTGCTCTTTGCTCAGTACTCAGGGTGCTGGTTGCTCAGTGCTCGGGGTGCTGCGTGCTCAGTGCTCAGGGTGCTGGGTGCTCAGTGCTCAGGGTGCTGGGTGGTCAGTACTCAGGGTGCTGGGTGCTCAGTGCTCGGGGTGCTCGGTGCTCAGTACACGAGGTGCTGGGTGCTCAGTGCTCAGGGTGCTGGGTGCTCAGTCCTCGGGGTGCTCCGTGCTCAGTGATCAAGGTGCTGGGTGCTCAGTACTCAGGTTGCTCGGTGCTCAGTACTCAGGGTTCTCAGTGCTCAGTACTCAGGGTGCTGGGTGCTCAGTGCTCAGGGTGCTGGGTGCTCAGTACACAGCGTGCTCAGTGCTCAGTACTCGGGGTGCTTGGTGCTCAGTACTCAGGGTGCTCAGTACTCAGTACTCGGGGAGCTGGGTGCTCAGTGCTCAGGGTGCTCAGTGCTCAGTGCTTGGGGTGCTGGGTGCTCAGTGCTCGGGGCGCTGGGTGCTCAGTGCTCGGGGTGCTGGGTGCTCAGTACTCGGGGGGCTGGGTGCTCAGTGCTCAGGGTGCTCAGTGCTAAGTACTCAGTGCTCAGGGTGCTCAGTGCTCAGTGCTCAGGGTGCTGGGTGTTCAGTACTCAGGGTGCTGTGTGCTCAGTACTCACGGTGCTGGGTGCTCAGTACTCAGGGTGCTGGGTGCTCAGTGCTCAGGGTGCTGGGTGCTCAGTACTCAGGGTGCTGGGTGCTCAGTGCTCAGGGTGCTGGGTGCTCAGTACTCAGGGTGCTGGGTGCTCAGTACTCAGGGTGCTCGGTGCTCAGTACTCAGGGTGCTGGGTGCTCAGTGCTCAGGGTGCTGGGTACTCAGTACTCAGGGTGCTGGGTGCTCAGTACTCAGGGTGCTGGGTGCTCAGTGCTCAGGGTGCTGGGTGCTCAGTGCTCAGGGTGCTGGGTGCTCAGTACTCAGGGTGCTGGGTGCTCAGTGCTCAGGGTGATTGGTGCTCAGTACTCAGGGTGCTCAGTGCTCAGGGTGCTGGGTGCTCAGTGCTCAAGGTGCTGGGTGCTCAGTACTCAGGGTGCTGGGTGCTCAGTGCTCGGGGTGCTGGGTGCTCAGTGCTCAGGGTGATCGGTGCTCAGTACTCAGGGTGCTGGGTGCTCAGTGCTCAGGGTGCTGGGTGCTCAGACCTCAGGGTGCTCAGTGCTCAGGGTGCTGGGTGCTCAGTGCTCGGGTTGCTCGGTGCTCAGTACTCAGGGTGCTGAGTGCTCAGTACTCATGGTGCTGGGTGCTCAGTACTCAGGGGGCTGGGTGCTCAGTGCTCAGGGTGCTGGGTGCTCAGTGCTCAGGGCGCTGGGTGCTCAGTGCTCGGGGTGCTGGGTGCTCAGATCTCGGGGTGCTGGGTGGTCAGTGCTCAGTGCTCAGGGTGCTGGGTGCTCAGTGCTCAGTGCTCAGTGTGCTGGGTGCTCAATACTCAGGGTGCTGGGTGCTCAGTAGTCAGGGTGCTGGGTGCTCAGTTCTCAGGGTGCTGGGTGCTCAGTACTCTGGGTGTTGGGTGCTCAGTACTCAGGGTGCTGGGTGCTCAGTGCTCGGGGTGCTGGGTGCTCAGTGCTCAGGGTGCTGGGTGGTCAGTACTCAGGGTGCTGGGTGCTCAGTACTCAGGGTGCTGGGTGCTCAGTGCTCGGGGTGCTGGGTGCTCAGGGCTGTGGTGCTGGGTGCTCAGTACTCGGGGTGCTCCGTGCTCAGTGCTCAGGGTGCTGGGTGCTCAGTACTCAGGGTGCTCGGTGCTAAGTACTCACAGTTCTCAGTGCTCAAGGTGCTGTGTGCTCAGTACTCAGGGTGCTCAGTGCTCAGTACTCGGGGTGCTGGGTGCTCAGTGCTCAGTGTGCTCAGTGCTCAGTGCTCGGGGTGCTGGGTGCTCAGTGCTCGTGGCGCTGGGTGCTCAGTGCTCGGGGCGCTGGGTGCTCAGTCCTCGGGGTGCTCCGTGCTCAGTGATCAGGGTGCTGGGTGCTCAGTACTCAGGGTGCTCGGTGCTCAGTACTCAGGGTTCTCAGTGCTCAGTACTCAGGGTGCTGGGTGCTCAGTGCTCAGGGTGCTGGGTGCTCAGTACTCAGGGTGCTCAGTGCTCAGTACTCTGGGTGCTTGGTGCTCAGTACTCAGGGTGCTCAGTGCTCAATACTCGGGGTGCTGGGTGCTCAGTGCTCAGGGTGCTCAGTGCTCAGTGCTCGGGGTGCTGGGTGCTCAGTGCTCGGGGCGCTGGGTGCTCAGTGCTCAGTACTCGGGGTGCTGGGTGCTCAGTGCTCAGGGTGCTCAGTGCTCAGTGCTCGGGGTGCTGGGTGCTCAGTGCTCGGGGCGCTGGGTGCTCAGTACTCGGGGTGCTGGGTGCTCAGTGCTCAGGGTGCTCAGTACTCAGTACTCAGTGCTCAGGGTGCTCAGTGCTCAGTGCTCAGGGTGCTGGGTGTTCAGTACTCAGGGTGCTGGGTACTCAGTACTCAGGGTGCTGGGTGCTCAGTGCTCAGGGTGCTGGGTGCTCAGTACTCTGGGTGTTGGGTGCTCAGTATTCATGGTGCTGGGTGCTCCGTGCTCGGTGTGCTGGATGCTCAGTGCTCAGGGTGCTGGGTGCTCAGTGCTCAGGGTGCTGGGTGCTCAGTACTCAGGGTGCTGGGTGCTTAGTGCTCGAGGTGCTCATTGCTCAGTACTCATGGTGCTGGTTGCTCAGTGCTCAGGGTGCTGGGTGCTCAGTGCTCAGTGTGCTCAGTGCTCAGTGCTCAGGGTGCTGGGTGCTCAGTTCTCGGGGCGCTGGGTGCTCAGTGCTCGGGGTGCTGGGTGCTCAGTACTCAGGGTGCTGTGTTCTTAGTGCTCAGTACTCAGCGTGCTGGGTGCTCAGTGCTCAGAGTGTTGGGTGTTCAGTACTCAGGGTGCTGGGTGCTCAGTGCTCAGTGCTCAGGGTGCTCAGTGCTCAGGGTGCTTAGTGTTCAGGGTGCTGGGTGCTCAGGGTGCTGGGTGCTCAGTGCTCGGGGTGCTGGGTGCTCAGTGCTCAGTGCTCAGGGTGCTGGGTGCTCAGTGCTCAGTGCTCAGGGTGCTGGGTGTTCAGTACTCAGGGTGCTCGGTGCTCAGTGATCAGGGTGCTGGGTGCTCAGTACTCAGAGTGCTGGATGCTCAGTGCTCGAGGTGCTGGGTGCTCAGTGCTCAGGGTGATCAGTGCTCAGTACTCAGGGTGCTGGGTGCTCAGTGCTCAGGGTGCTGGGTGCTCAGTCCTCAGGGTGCTCAGTACTCAGGGTGCTCGGTGCTTAGTGCTCAGTACTCAGGGTGCTCAGTCCTCAGGGTGCTGGCTGCTCAGTGCTCGGGGTGCTGGGTGCTCAGTACTCAGGGTGCTGGGTGCTCAGTACTCGGGGTGCTGGGTGCCCAGTACTCAGGGTGCTGGGTGCTCAGTGCTCGGGGTGCTGGGTGCTCAGTGCTCAGGGTGATCGGTGCTCAGTGCTCAGGGTGCTGGGTGCTCAGTCCTCCGGGTGCTCAGTGCTCAGGGTGCTGCTTGCTCAGTGCTCGGGGTGCTGGGTGCTCAGGGCTGTGGTGCTGGGTTATCAGTGCTCAGTGCTCAGGGTGCTGGGTGCTCAGTGTTCAGTGCTCAGGGTGCTGGTTGCTCAGTACTCAGGGTGCTGGGTGCTCAGTACTCAGGGTGCTGGGTGCTCAGTGCTCAGGGTGCTCTGTGCTCAGTACTCAGGGTGCTGGGTGCTCAGTGCTCGGGGTGCTGCGTGCTCAGTGCTCAGGGTGCTGGGTGCTCAGTGCTCAGGGTGCTGGTTGCTCAGTACTCAGGGTGCTGAGTGCTCAGTACTCAGGGTGCTGGGTGCTCAGTGCTCAGGGTGCTCTGTGCTCAGTACTCAGGGTGCTGGGTGCTCAGTGCTCGGGGTGCTGCGTGCTCAGTGCTCAGGATGCTGGGTGCTCAGTGCTCAGGGTGCTGGGTGCTCAGTACTCAGGGTGCTGGGTGCTCAGTGCTCGGGGTGCTCGGTGCTCAGTACTCAAGGTGCTGGGTGCTCAGTGCTCAGGGTGCTTGGTGCTCAGTCCTCGGGGTGCTCCGTGCTCAGTGATCAGGGTGCTGGGTGCTCAGTACTCAGGGTGCTCGGTGCTCAGTACTCAGGGTTCTCAGTGCTCAGTACTCAGGGTGCTGGGTGCTCAGTGCTCAGGGTGCTGGGTGCTCAGTACTCAGGGTGCTCAGTGCTCAGTACTCGGCGTGCTTGGTGCTCAGTACTCAGGGTGCTCAGTGCTCAGTACTCGGGGTGCTGGGTGCTCAGTGCTCAGGGTGCTCAGTGCTCAGTGCTCGGGGTGCTGGGTGCTCAGTGCTCGGGGCGCTGGGTGCTCAGTGCTCGGGGTGCTGGGTGCTCAGTACTCGGGGTGCTGGGTGCTCAGTGCTCAGGGTGCTCAGTTCTCAGTACTCAGTGCTCAGGGTGCTCAGTGCTCAGTGCTCAGGGTGCTGGTTGTTCAGTACTAAGTGTGCTGTGTGCTCAGTACTCACGGTCCTGGGTGCTCAGTACTCAGGGTGCTGGGTGCTCAGTGCTCAGGGTGCTGGGTGCTCAGTACTCAGGGTGCTGGGTGCTCAGTGCTCAGGGTGCTGGGTGCTCAGTACTCAGGGTGCTGGGTGCTCAGTACTCAGGGTGCTCGGTGCTCAGTACTCAGGGTGCTGGGTGCTCAGTGCTCAGGGTGCTGGGTACTCAGTACTCAGGGTGCTGGTTGCTCAGTGATCAGGGTGCTGGGTGCTCAGTGCTCAGGGTGCTGGGTGCTCAGTGCTCAGGGTGCTGGGTGATCAGTACTCAGGGTGCTCAGTGCTCAGGGTGCTGGGTGCTCAGTGCTCAGGGTGTTGGGTGCTCAGTACTCAGGGTGCTGGGTGCTCAGTGCTCGGGGTGCTGGGTGCTCAGTGCTCAGGGTGATCGGTGTTCAGTACTCAGGGTGCTGGGTGCTCAGAGCTCAGCGTGCTGGGTGCTCAGTGCTCAGAGTGTTGTGTGTTCAGTACTCAGGGTGCTGGGTGCTCAGTGCTCAGTGCTCAGGGTGCTCAGTGCTCAGGGTGCTCAGTGTTCAGGGTGCTGGGTGCTCAGGGTGCTGGGTGCTCAGTGCTCGGGGTGCTGGGTGCTCAGTGCTCAGTGCTCAGCGTGCTGGGTGCTCAGTGCTCAGTGCTCAGGGTGCTGGGTATTCAGTACTCAGGGTGCTCGGTGCTCAGTGCTCAGGGTGCTGGGTGCTCAGTACTCAGGGTGCTGGGTGCTCAGTGCTCGGGGTGCTGGGTGCGCAGTGCTCAGGGTGATCAGTGCTCAGTACTCAGGGTGCTGGGTGCTCAGTGCTCAGGGTGCTGGGTGCTCAGTCCTCAGGGTGCTCAGTACTCAGGGTGCTCGGTGCTTAGTGCTCAGTACTCAGGGTGCTCAGTACTCAGGGTGCTGGGTGCTCAGTGCTCGGGGTGCTGGGTGCTCAGTCCTCCGGGTGCTCAGTGCTCAGGGTGCTGGGTGCTCAGTGCTCGGGGTGCTGGGTGCTCAGGGCTGTGGTGCTGGTTGCTCAGTGCTCAGGGCTCAGGGTGCTGGGTGCTCAGTGCTCAGTGCTCAGGGTGCTGGGTGCTCAGTACTCAGGGTGCTGGGTGCTCAGTACTAAGGGTGCTGGATGCTCAGTGCTCAGGGTGCTCTGTGCTCAGTACTCAGGGTGCTGGGTGCTCAGTGCTCGGGGTGCTGCGTGCTCAGTGCTCAGGGTGCTGGGTGCTCAGTGCTCAGGGTGCTGGGTGCTCAGTGCTCAGTGCTCAGGGTGCTTGTTGCTCAGTACTCAGGGTGCTGGGTGCTCAGTACTCAGGGTGCTGGGTGCTCAGTGCTCAGGGTGCTCTGTGCTCAGTACTCAGGGTGCTGGGTGCTCAGTGATCGGGGTGCTGCGTGCTCAGTGCTCAGTGTGCTGGGTGCTCAGTGCTCAGGGTGCTGGGTGCTCAGTACTCAGGGTGCTGGGTGCTCAGTACTCACGGTGCTGGGTGCTCAGTGCTCAGGGTGCTGGGTGCTCAGTACTCAGGGTGCTGGGTTCTCAGTGCTCGGGGTGCTCGGTGCTCAGTACTCAAGGTGCTGGGTGCTCAGTGCTCAGGGTGCTGGGTGCTCAGTCCTCGGGGTGCTCCGTGCTCAGTGATCAGGGTGCTGGGTGCTCAGTACTCAGGGTGCTCGGTGCTCAGTACTCAGGGTTCTCAGTGCTCAGTACTCAGGGTGCTGGGTGCTCAGTGCTCAGGGTGCTGGGTGCTCAGTACTCAGGGTGCTCAGTGCTCAGTACTCGGGGTGCTTGGTGCTCAGTACTCAGGGTGCTCAGTGCTCAGTACTCGGGGTGCTGGGTGCTCAGTGCTCAGGGTGCTCGGTGCTCAGTGCTCGGGGTGCTGGGTGCTCAGTGCTCGGGGCGCTGGGTGCTCAGTGCTCGGGGTGCTGGGTGCTCAGTACTCGGGGTGCTGGGTGCTCAGTGCTCAGGGTGCTCAGTTCTCAGTACTCAGTGCTCAGGGTGCTCAGTGCTCAGTGCTCAGGGTGCTGGGTGTTCAGTACTAAGGGTGCTGTGTGCTCAGTACTCACGGTGCTGGGTGCTCAGTACTCAGGGTGCTGGGTGCTCAGTGCTCAGGGTGCTGGGTGCTCAGTACTCAGGGTGCTGGGTGCTCAGTGCTCAGGGTGCTGGGTGCTCAGTACTCAGGGTGCTGGGTGCTCAGTACTCAGGGTGCTCGGTGCTCAGTACTCAGGGTGCTGGGTGCTCAGTGCTCAGGGTGCTGGGTACTCAGTACTCAGGGTGCTGGGTGCTCAGTACTCAGGGTGCTGGGTGCTCAGTGCTCAGGGTGCTGGGTGCTCAGTGCTCAGGGTGCTGGGTGATCAGTACTCAGGGTGCTCAGTGCTCAGGGTGCTGGGTGCTCAGTGCTCAGGGTGCTGGGTGCTCAGTACTCAGGGTGCTGGGTGCTCAGTGCTCGGGGTGCTGGGTGCTCAGTGCTCAGGGTGATCGGTGCTCAGTACTCAGGGTGCTGGGTGCTCAGAGCTCAGCGTGCTGGGTGCTCAGTGCTCAGAGTGTTGTGTGTTCAGTACTCAGGGTGCTGGGTGCTCAGTGCTCAGTGCTCAGGGTGCTCAGTGCTCAGGGTGCTCAGTGTTCAGGGTGCTGGGTGCTCAGGGTGCTGGGTGCTCAGTGCTCGGGGTGCTGGGTGCTCAGTGCTCAGTGCTCAGGGTGCTTGGTGCTCAGTGCTCAGTGCTCAGGGTGCTGGGTGTTCAGTACTCAGGGTGCTCGGTGCTCAGTGCTCAGGGTGCTGGGTGCTCAGTACTCAGGGGGCTGGGTGCTCAGTGCTCGGGGTGCTGGGTGCTCAGTGCTCAGTGTGATCAGTGCTCAGTACTCAGGGTGCTGGGTGCTCAGTGCTCAGGGTGCTGGGTGCTCAGTACTCAGGGTGCTGGGTGCTCAGTACTAAGGGTGCTGGATGCTCAGTGCTCAGGGTGCTCTGTGCTCAGTACTCAGGGTGCTGGGTGCTCAGTGCTCGGGGTGCTGCGTGCTCAGTGCTCAGGGTGCTGGGTGCTCAGTGCTCAGGGTGCTGGGTGCTCAGTGCTCAGTGCTCAGGGTGCTTGTTGCTCAGTACTCAGGGTGCTGGGTGCTCAGTACTCAGGGTGCTGGGTGCTCAGTGCTCAGGGTGCTCTGTGCTCAGTACTCAGGGTGCTGGGTGCTCAGTGATCGGGGTGCTGCGTGCTCAGTGCTCAGTGTGCTGGGTGCTCAGTGCTCAGGGTGCTGGGTGCTCAGTACTCAGGGTGCTGGGTGCTCAGTACTCACGGTGCTGGGTGCTCAGTGCTCAGGGTGCTGGGTGCTCAGTACTCAGGGTGCTGGGTTCTCAGTGCTCGGGGTGCTCGGTGCTCAGTACTCAAGGTGCTGGGTGCTCAGTGCTCAGGGTGCTGGGTGCTCAGTCCTCGGGGTGCTCCGTGCTCAGTGATCAGGGTGCTGGGTGCTCAGTACTCAGGGTGCTCGGTGCTCAGTACTCAGGGTTCTCAGTGCTCAGTACTCAGGGTGCTGGGTGCTCAGTGCTCAGGGTGCTGGGTGCTCAGTACTCAGGGTGCTCAGTGCTCAGTACTCGGGGTGCTTGGTGCTCAGTACTCAGGGTGCTCAGTGCTCAGTACTCGGGGTGCTGGGTGCTCAGTGCTCAGGGTGCTCGGTGCTCAGTGCTCGGGGTGCTGGGTGCTCAGTGCTCGGGGCGCTGGGTGCTCAGTGCTCGGGGTGCTGGGTGCTCAGTACTCGGGGTGCTGGGTGCTCAGTGCTCAGGGTGCTCAGTTCTCAGTACTCAGTGCTCAGGGTGCTCAGTGCTCAGTGCTCAGGGTGCTGGGTGTTCAGTACTAAGGGTGCTGTGTGCTCAGTACTCACGGTGCTGGGTGCTCAGTACTCAGGGTGCTGGGTGCTCAGTGCTCAGGGTGCTGGGTGCTCAGTACTCAGGGTGCTGGGTGCTCAGTGCTCAGGGTGCTGGGTGCTCAGTACTCAGGGTGCTGGGTGCTCAGTACTCAGGGTGCTCGGTGCTCAGTACTCAGGGTGCTGGGTGCTCAGTGCTCAGGGTGCTGGGTACTCAGTACTCAGGGTGCTGGGTGCTCAGTACTCAGGGTGCTGGGTGCTCAGTGCTCAGGGTGCTGGGTGCTCAGTGCTCAGGGTGCTGGGTGATCAGTACTCAGGGTGCTCAGTGCTCAGGGTGCTGGGTGCTCAGTGCTCAGGGTGCTGGGTGCTCAGTACTCAGGGTGCTGGGTGCTCAGTGCTCGGGGTGCTGGGTGCTCAGTGCTCAGGGTGATCGGTGCTCAGTACTCAGGGTGCTGGGTGCTCAGAGCTCAGCGTGCTGGGTGCTCAGTGCTCAGAGTGTTGTGTGTTCAGTACTCAGGGTGCTGGGTGCTCAGTGCTCAGTGCTCAGGGTGCTCAGTGCTCAGGGTGCTCAGTGTTCAGGGTGCTGGGTGCTCAGGGTGCTGGGTGCTCAGTGCTCGGGGTGCTGGGTGCTCAGTGCTCAGTGCTCAGGGTGCTTGGTGCTCAGTGCTCAGTGCTCAGGGTGCTGGGTGTTCAGTACTCAGGGTGCTCGGTGCTCAGTGCTCAGGGTGCTGGGTGCTCAGTACTCAGGGGGCTGGGTGCTCAGTGCTCGGGGTGCTGGGTGCTCAGTGCTCAGTGTGATCAGTGCTCAGTACTCAGGGTGCTGGGTGCTCAGTGCTCAGGGTGCTGGGTGCTCAGTCCTCAGGGTGCTCAGTACTCAGAGTGCTCGGTGCTTAGTGCTCAGTACTCAGGGTGCTCAGTACTCAGGGTGCTGGGTGCTCAGTGCTCGGGGTGCTGGGTGCTCAGTACTCAGGGTGCTGGGTGCTCAGTACTCGGGGTGCTCTGTGCTCAGTACTCAGGGTGCTGGGTGCTCAGTGCTCGGGGTGCTGGGTGCTCAGTGCTCAGGGTGATCGGTGCTCAGTGCTCAGGGTGCTGGGTGCTCAGTCCTCCGGGTGCTCAGTGCTCAGGGTGCTGGGTGCTCAGTGCTCGGGGTGCTGGGTGCTAAGGGCTGTGGTGCTGGTTGCTCAGTGCTCAGGGCTCAGGGACCTGGGTGCTCAGTGCTCAGTGCTCAGGGTGCTGGGTGCTCAGTACTCAGGGTGCTGGGTTCTCAGTACTAAGGGTTCTGGGTGCTCAGTGCTCAGGGTGCTCTGTGCTCAGTACTCAGGGTGCTGGGTGCTCAGTGCTCGGGGTGCTGCGTGCTCAGTGCTCAGGGTGCTGGGTGCTCAGTGCTCAGGGTGCTGGGTGCTCAGTGCTCAGGGTGCTTGTTGCTCAGTACTCAGGGTGCTGGGTGCTCAGTACTCCGGGTGCTGGGTGCTCAGTCCTCAGGGTGCTCAGTGCTCAGGGTGCTGGGTGCTCAGTGCTCGGGGTGCTCGGTGCTCAGTACTCAGGGTGCTGAGTGCTCAGTACTCAGGGTGCTGGGTGCTCAGTACTCATGGTGCTGGGTGCTCAGTACTCAGGGGGCTGGGTGCTCAGTGCTCAGGGTGCTGGGTGCTCAGTGCTCAGGGCGCTGGGTGCTCAGTGCTCGGGGTGCTGGGTGCTCAGTTCTCGGGGTGCTGTGTGGTCAGTGCTCAGTGCTCAGGGTGCTGGGTGCTCAGTGCTCAGTGCTCAGGGTGCTGGGTGCTCAGTACTCAGGGTGCTGGGTGCTCAGTACTCAGGGTGCTGGGTGCTCAGTTCTCAGGGTGCTGGGTGCTCAGTACTCTGGGTGTTGGGTGCTCAGTACTCAGGGTGCTGGGTGCTCAGTGCTCGGGGTGCTGGGTACTCAGTGCTCAGGGTGCTGGGTGCTCAGTGCTCAGGGTGCTGGGTGCTCAGTACTCAGGGTGCTGGGTGCTCAGTGCTCGGGGTGCTCGGTGCTCAGTACTCAAGGTGCTGGGTGCTCAGTGCTCAGGGTGCTGGGTGCTCAGTCCTCGGGGTGCTCTGTGCTCAGTGCTCAGGGTGCTGGGTGCTCAGTACTCAGGGTGCTCGGTGCTCAGTACTCACGGTTTTCAGTGCTCAAGGTGCTGGGTGCTCAGTACTCAGGGTGCTCAGTGCTCAGTACTCGGGGTGCTGGGTGCTCAGTACTCAGGGTGCTCAGTGCTCAGTACTCGGGGTGCTGGGTGCTCAGTGCTCAGTGTGCTCAGTGCTCAGTGTTCGGGGCGCTGGGTGCTCAGTGCTCGGGGTGCTGGGTGCTCAGTACTCAGGGTGCTGTGTGCTCAGTGCTCAATACTCAGCGTGCTGTGTGCTCAGTGCTCAGAGTGTTGGGTGCTCAGTACTCAGGGTGCTGGGTACTCAGTGCTCAGTGCTCAGGGTGCTCAGTGCTCAGGGTGCTCAGTGCTCAGGGTGCTAGGTGCTCAGGGTGCTGGGTGCTCAGTGCTCAGGGTGCTGGGTGCTCAGTGCTCAGGGTGATCGGTGCTCAGTGCTCAGGGTGATCGGTGCTCAGTACTCAGGGTGCTGGGTGCTCAGAGCTCAGGGTGCTGGGTGCTCAGTGCTCGGGGTGCTGGGTGCTCAGTGCTCAGTGCTCAGGGTGCTGGGTGCTCAGTGCTCAGTGCTCAGGGTGCTGGGTGTTCAGTACTCAGGGTGCTCGGTGCTCAGTGCTCAGGGTGCTGGGTGCTCAGTACTCAGGGTGCTGGGTGCTCAGTGCTCGGGGTGCTGGGTGCTCAGTGCTCAGGGTGATCAGTGCTCAGTACTCAGGGTGCTGGGTGCTCAGTGCTCAGGGTGCTGGGTGCTCAGTCCTCAGGGTGCTCAGTACACAGGGTGCTCGGTGCTTAGTGCTCAGTACTCAGGGTGCTCAGTACTCAGGGTGCTGGGTGCTCAGTGCTCGGGGTGCTGGGTGCTCAGTACTCAGGGTGCTGGGTGCTCAGTACTCGGGGTGCTGGGTGCTCAGTACTCAGGGTGCTGGGTGCTCAGTGCTCGGGGTGCTGGGTGCTCAGTGCTCAGTGCTCAGGGTGCTTGGTGCTCAGTGCTCAGTGCTCAGGGTGCTGGGTGTTCAGTACTCAGGGTGCTCGGTGCTCAGTGCTCAGGGTGCTGGGTGCTCAGTACTCAGGGGGCTGGGTGCTCAGTGCTCGGGGTGCTGGGTGCTCAGTGCTCAGTGTGATCAGTGCTCAGTACTCAGGGTGCTGGGTGCTCAGTGCTCAGGGTGCTGGGTGCTCAGTCCTCAGGGTGCTCAGTACTCAGAGTGCACGGTGCTTAGTGCTCAGTACTCAGGGTGCTCAGTACTCAGGGTGCTGGGTGCTCAGTGCTCGGGGTGCTGGGTGCTCAGTACTCAGGGTGCTGGGTGCTCAGTACTCGGGGTGCTCTGTGCTCAGTACTCAGGGTGCTGGGTGCTCAGTGCTCGGGGTGCTGGGTGCTCAGTGCTCAGGGTGATCGGTGCTCAGTGCTCAGGGTGCTGGGTGCTCAGTCCTCCGGGTGCTCAGTGCTCAGGGTGCTGGGTGCTCAGTGCTCGGGGTGCTGGGTGCTAAGGGCTGTGGTGCTGGTTGCTCAGTGCTCAGGGCTCAGGGACCTGGGTGCTCAGTGCTCAGTGCTCAGGGTGCTGGGTGCTCAGTACTCAGGGTGCTGGGTTCTCAGTACTAAGGGTTCTGGGTGCTCAGTGCTCAGGGTGCTCTGTGCTCAGTACTCAGGGTGCTGGGTGCTCAGTGCTCGGGGTGCTGCGTGCTCAGTGCTCAGGGTGCTGGGTGCTCAGTGCTCAGGGTGCTGGGTGCTCAGTGCTCAGGGTGCTTGTTGCTCAGTACTCAGGGTGCTGGGTGCTCAGTACTCCGGGTGCTGGGTGCTCAGTCCTCAGGGTGCTCAGTGCTCAGGGTGCTGGGTGCTCAGTGCTCGGGGTGCTCGGTGCTCAGTACTCAGGGTGCTGAGTGCTCAGTACTCAGGGTGCTGGGTGCTCAGTACTCATGGTGCTGGGTGCTCAGTACTCAGGGGGCTGGGTGCTCAGTGCTCAGGGTGCTGGGTGCTCAGTGCTCAGGGCGCTGGGTGCTCAGTGCTCGGGGTGCTGGGTGCTCAGTTCTCGGGGTGCTGTGTGGTCAGTGCTCAGTGCTCAGGGTGCTGGGTGCTCAGTGCTCAGTGCTCAGGGTGCTGGGTGCTCAGTACTCAGGGTGCTGGGTGCTCAGTACTCAGGGTGCTGGGTGCTCAGTTCTCAGGGTGCTGGGTGCTCAGTACTCTGGGTGTTGGGTGCTCAGTACTCAGGGTGCTGGGTGCTCAGTGCTCGGGGTGCTGGGTGCTCAGTGCTCAGGGTGCTGGGTGCTCAGTGCTCAGGGTGCTGGGTGCTCAGTACTCAGGGTGCTGGGTGCTCAGTGCTCGGGGTGCTCGGTGCTCAGTACTCAAGGTGCTGGGTGCTCAGTGCTCAGGGTGCTGGGTGCTCAGTCCTCGGGGTGCTCTGTGCTCAGTGCTCAGGGTGCTGGGTGCTCAGTACTCAGGGTGCTCGGTGCTCAGTACTCACGGTTTTCAGTGCTCAAGGTGCTGGGTGCTCAGTACTCAGGGTGCTCAGTGCTCAGTACTCGGGGTGCTGGGTGCTCAGTACTCAGGGTGCTCAGTGCTCAGTACTCGGGGTGCTGGGTGCTCAGTGCTCAGTGTGCTCAGTGCTCAGTGTTCGGGGCGCTGGGTGCTCAGTGCTCGGGGTGCTGGGTGCTCAGTACTCAGGGTGCTGTGTGCTCAGTGCTCAATACTCAGCGTGCTGTGTGCTCAGTGCTCAGAGTGTTGGGTGCTCAGTACTCAGGGTGCTGGGTACTCAGTGCTCAGTGCTCAGGGTGCTCAGTGCTCAGGGTGCTCAGTGCTCAGGGTGCTAGGTGCTCAGGGTGCTGGGTGCTCAGTGCTCAGGGTGCTGGGTGCTCAGTGCTCAGGGTGATCGGTGCTCAGTACTCAGGGTGCTGGGTGCTCAGAGCTCAGGGTGCTGGGTGCTCAGTGCTCGGGGTGCTGGGTGCTCAGTGCTCAGTGCTCAGGGTGCTGGGTGCTCAGTGCTCAGTGCTCAGGGTGCTGGGTGTTCAGTACTCAGGGTGCTCGGTGCTCAGTGCTCAGGGTGCTGGGTGCTCAGTACTCAGGGTGCTGGGTGCTCAGTGCTCGGGGTGCTGGGTGCTCAGTGCTCAGGGTGATCAGTGCTCAGTACTCAGGGTGCTGGGTGCTCAGTGCTCAGGGTGCTGGGTGCTCAGTCCTCAGGGTGCTCAGTACACAGGGTGCTCGGTGCTTAGTGCTCAGTACTCAGGGTGCTCAGTACTCAGGGTGCTGGGTGCTCAGTGCTCGGGGTGCTGGGTGCTCAGTACTCAGGGTGCTGGGTGCTCAGTACTCGGGGTGCTGGGTGCTCAGTACTCAGGGTGCTGGGTGCTCAGTGCTCGGGGTGCTGGGTGCTCAGTGCTCAGGGTGATCGGTGCTCAGTGCTCAGGGTGCTGGGTGCTCAGTCCTCCGGGTGCTCAGTGCTCAGGGTGCTGGGTGCTCAGTGCTCGGGGTGCTGGGTGCTCAGGGCTGTGGTGCTGGTTGCTCAGTGCTCAGGGCTCAGGGTGCTGGGTGCTCAGTGCTCAGTGCTCAGGGTGCTGGGTGCTCAGTACTCAGGGTGCTGGGTGCTCAGTACTAAGGGTGCTGGGTGCTCAGTGCTCAGGGTGCTCGGTGCTCAGTACTCAGGGTGCTGAGTGCTCAGTACTCAGGGTGCTGGGTGCTCAGTACTCATGGTGCTGGGTGCTCAGTACTCAGGGGGCTGGGTGCTCAGTGCTCAGGGTGCTGGGTGCTCAGTGCTCAGGGCGCTGGGTGCTCAGTGCTCGGGGTGCTGGGTGCTCAGTTCTCGGGGTGCTGTGTGGTCAGTGCTCAGTGCTCAGGGTGCTGGGTGCTCAGTGCTCAGTGCTCAGGGTGCTGGGTGCTCAGTACTCAGGGTGCTGGGTGCTCAGTACTCAGGGTGCTGGGTGCTCAGTTCTCAGGGTGCTGGGTGCTCAGTGCTCAGGGTGCTGGGTACTCAGTGCTCAGGGTGCTGGGTGCTCAGTACTCAGGGTGCTGGGTGCTCAGTGCTCGGGGTGCTCGGTGCTCAGTACTCAAGGTGCTGGGTGCTCAGTGCTCAGGGTGCTGGGTGCTCAGTCCTCGGGGTGCTCTGTGCTCAGTGCTCAGGGTGCTGGGTGCTCAGTACTCAGGGTGCTCGGTGCTCAGTACTCACGGTTTTCAGTGCTCAAGGTGCTGGGTGCTCAGTACTCAGGGTGCTCAGTGCTCAGTACTCGGGGTGCTGGGTGCTCAGTACTCAGGGTGCTCAGTGCTCAGTACTCGGGGTTCTGGGTGCTCAATGCTCAGTGTGCTCAGTGCTCAGTGCTCGGGGTGCTGGGTGCTCAGTGCTCGGGGCGCTGGGTGCTCAGTGCTCGGGGTGCTGGGTGCTCAGTACTCAGGGTGCTGTGTGCTCAGTGCTCAATACTCAGCGTGCTGTGTGCTCAGTGTTCAGAGTGTTGGGTGCTCAGTACTCAGGGTGCTGGGTACTCAGTTCTCAGTGCTCAGGGTGCTCAGTGCTCAGGGTGCTCAGTGCTCAGGGTGCTAGGTGCTCAGGGTGCTGGGTGCTCAGTGCTCAGGGTGCTGCGTGCTCAGTGCTCAGGGTGCTGGGTGCTCAGTGCTCAGTGCTCAGGGTGCTGGGTGTTCAGTACTCAGGGTGCTGGGTGCTCAGTGCTCAGTGCTCAGAGTGCTGGGTGCTCAGTACTCAGGGTGCTGGGTGCTCAGTGCTCGGGGTGCTGGGTGCTCAGTGCTCAGGGTGATCAGTGCTCAGTACTCAGTGTGCTGGGTGCTCAGTGCTCAGGGTGCTGGGTGCTCAGTCCTCAGGGTGCTCAGTTCTCAGGGTGCTCGGTGCTCAGTGCTCAGTACTCAGGGTGCTCAGTACTCAGGGTGCTGGGTGCTCAGTGCTCGGGGTGCTGGGTGCTCAGTACTCAGGGTGCTGGGTGCTCAGTACTCGGGGTGCTGGGTGCTCAGTACTCAGGGTGCTGGGTGCTCAGTGCTCGGGGTGCTGGGTGCTCAGTGCTCAGGGTGATCGGTGCTCAGTGCTCAGGGTGCTGGGTGCTCAGTCCTCCGGGTGCTCAGTGCTCAGGGTGCTGGGTGCTCAGTGCTCGGGGTGCTCGGTGCTCAGTACTCAGGGTGCTGAGTGCTCAGTACTCAGGGTGCTGGGTGCTCAGTACTCAGGGTGCTGGTTGCTCAGTACTCAGGGTGCTGGGTGCTCAGTGTTCAGGGTGCTGGGTGCTCAGTGCTCAGGGTGTTGGGTGCTCAGTGCTTGGGGTGCTGGGTGCTCAGGGCTGTGGTGCTGGGTGCTCAGTGCTCAGTGCTCAGGGTGCTGGGTGCTCAGTGCTCAGTGCTCAGGGTGCTGGTTGCTCAGTACTCAGGGTGCTGGGTGCTCAGTACTCAGGGTGCTGGGTTCTCAGTGCTCAGGGTGCTCAGTGCTCATTACTCAGGGTGCTGGGTGCTCAGTGCTCGGGGTGCTGCGTGCTCAGTGCTCAGATCGCTGGGTGCTCAGTGCTCAGGGTGCTGGGTGCTCAGTACTCAGGGTGCTGGGTGCTCAGTGCTCGGGGCGCTCGGTGCTCAGTACTCAAGGTGCTGGGTGCTCAGTGCTCAGGGTGCTGGGTACTCAGTCCGCGGGGTGCTCTGTGCTCAGTGATCAGGGTGCTGGGTGCTCAGTACTCAGGGTGCTCGGTGCTCAGTACTCAGGGTTCTCAGTGCTCAGTACTCAGGGTGCTGGGTGCTCAGTGCTCAGGGTGCTGGGTGCTCAGTACTCAGGGTGCTCAGTGATCAGTACTCGGGGTGCTTGGTGCTCAGTACTCAGGGTGCTCAGTGCTCAGTACTCGGGGTGCTGGGTGCTCAGTGCTCAGGGTGCTCAGTGCTCAGTGCTCGGGGTGCTGGGTGCTCAGTGCTCGGGGTGCTCAGTGCTCAGTATTCGGGGCGCTGGGTGCTCAGTGCTCGGGGTGCTGGGTGCTCAGTACTCGGGGTGCTGGGTGCTCAGTGCTCAGGGTGCTCAGTACTCAGTACTCAGTGCTCAGGGTGCTCAGTGCTCAGTGTTCAGGGTGCTGGGTGTTCAGTACTCAGGGTGCTGGGTGCTCAGTACTCAGGGTGCTGGGTGCTCAGTGCTCAGGGTGCTGGGTGCTCAGTACTCAGGGGGCTGGGTGCTTAGTGCTCGAGGTGCTCGGTGCTCAGTACTCAAGGTGCTGGGTGCTCAGTGCTCAGGGTGCTGGGTGCTCAGTGCTCAGTGTGCTCAGTGCTCAGTGCTCAGGGTGCTGGTTGCTCAGTACTCAGGGTGCTGGGTGCTCAGGACTCAGGGTGCTGGGTGCTCAGTTCTCAGGGTGCTGGGTTCTCAGTACTCTGGGTGTTGGGTGCTCAGTACTCAGGGTGCTGTGTGCTCAGTGCTCGGGGTGCTGGGTGCTCAGTGCTCAGGGTGCTGGGTGCTCAGTGCTCAGGGTGCTGGGTGCTCAGTACTCAGGGTGCTGGGTGCTCAGTGCTCGGGGTGCTCGGTGCTCAGTACTCAAGGTGCTGGGTGCTCAGTGCTCAGGGTGCTGGGTGCTCAGTCCTCGGGGTGCTCCGTGCTCAGTGCTCAGGGTGCTGGGTGCTCAGTACTCAGTGTGCTCGGTGCTCAGTACTCACGGTTTTCAGTGCTCAAGGTGCTGGGTGCTCAGTACTCAGGGTGCTCAGTGCTCAATACTCGGGGTGCTGGGTGCTCAGTACTCAGGGTGCTCAGTGCTCAGTACTCGGGGTGCTGGGTGCTCAGTGCTCAGTGTGCTCAGTGCTCAGTGCTCGGGGTGCTGGGTGCTCAGTTCTCGTTGCGCTGGGTGCTCAGTGCTCGGGGTGCTGGGTGCTCAGTACTCAGGGTGCTGTGTGCTCAGTGCTCAATACTCAGCGTGCTGTGTGCTCAGTGCTCAGAGTGTTGGGTGCTCAGTACTCAGGGTGCTGGGTACTCAGTGCTCAGTGCTCAGGGTGCTCAGTGCTCAGGGTGCTCAGTGCTCAGGGTGCTGGGTGCTCAGGGTGCTGGGTGCTCAGTGCTCAGGGTGCTGGGTGCTCAGTGCTCAGTGCTCAGGGTGCTGGGTGCTCAGTGCTCAGTGTTCAGGGTGCTGGGTGTTCAGTACTCAGGGTGCTCAGTACTCAGTACTCAGTGCTCAGGGTGCTCAGTGCTCAGTGCTCAGGGTGCTGGGTGTTCAGTACTCAGGGTGCTGGGTGCTCAGTGCTCAGTGCTCAGAGTGCTGGGTGCTCAGTACTCAGGGTGATCTGTGCTCAGTACTCAGGGTGCTGGGTGCTCAGTGCTCAGGGTGCTCGGTGCTCAGTGCTCAGTACTCAGGGTGCTCAGTGCTCAGGGTGCTGGGTGCTCAGTGCTCGGGGTGCTCGGTGCTCAGTACTCAGGGTGCTGAGTGCTCAGTGCTCAGGGTGCTGGGTGCTCAGTACTCAGGGTGCTGGGTGCTCAGTGCTCAGGGTGATCGGTGCTCAGTGCTCAGGGTGCTGGGTGCTCAGTGCTCGGGGTGCTGGGTGCTCAGGGCTGTGGTGCTGGGTGCTCAGTGCTCAGTGCTCAGAGTGCTGGGTGCTCAGTGCTCAGTGCTCAGGGTGCTTGTTGCTCAGTACTCAGGGTGCTGGGTGCTCAGTACTCAGGGTGCTGGGTTCTCAGTGCTCAGGGTGCTCTGTGCTCAGTACTCAGGGTGCTTGGTGCTCAGTGCTCGGGGTGCTGCGTGCTCAGTGCTCAGGGTGCTGGGTGCTCAGTGCTCAGGGTGCTGGGTGCTCAGTCCTCGGGGTGCTCCGTGTTCAGGGTGCTGGGTGCTCAGTGCTCGGGGTGCTTGGTGCTCAGTGCTCAGGGTGCTGGGTACTCAGTACTCAGGGTGCTGGGTGCTCAGTACTCAGGGTGCTCGGTGCTCAGTACTCAGGGTGCTGGGTGCTCAGTGCTCAGGGTGCTGGGTACTCAGTACTCAGGGTGCTGGGTGCTCAGTAGTCAGGGTGCTGGGTGCTCAGTGCTCAGGGTGCTGGGTGCTCAGTGCTCAGGGTGCTGGGTGCTCAGTACTCAGGGTGCTGTGTGCTCAGTGCTCAATACTCAGCGTGCTGTGTGCTCAGTGCTCAGAGTGTTGGGTGCTCAGTACTCAGGGTGCTGGGTACTCAGTGCTCAGTGCTCAGGGTGCTCAGTGCTCAGGGTGCTCAGTGCTCAGGGTGCTAGGTGCTCAGGGTGCTGGGTGCTCAGTGCTCAGGGTGCTGGGTGCTCAGTGCTCAGTGCTCAGGGTGCTGGGTGCTCAGTGCTCAGTGCTCAGGGTGCTGGGTGTTCAGTACTCAGGGTGCTGGGTGCTCAGTGCTCAGTGCTCAGAGTGCTGGGTGCTCAGTACTCAGGGTGCTGGGTGCTCAGTGCTCGGGGTGCTGGGTGCTCAGTGCTCAGGGTGATCAGTGCTCAGTACTCAGGGTGCTGGGGGCTCAGTGCTCAGGGTGCTGGGTGCTCAGTACTCGGGGTGCTGGGTGCTCAGTGCTCGGGGTGCTGGGTGCTCAGTACTCAGGGTGCTGGGTGCTCAGTGCTCGGGGTGCTGGGTGCTCAGTACTCAGGGTGCTGGGTGCTCAGTACTCGGGGTGCTGGGTGCTCAGTACTCAGGGTGCTGGGTGCTCAGTGCTCGGGGTGCTGGGTGCTCAGTGCTCAGGGTGATCAGTGCTCAGTACTCAGGGTGCTGGGTGCACAGTGCTCAGGGTGCTGGGTGCTCAGTCCTCCGGGTGCTCAGTGCTCAGGGTGCTGGGTGCTCAGTGCTCGGGGTGCTGGGTGCTCAGTGCTCAGGGTGCTGGGTGCTCAGTCCTCCGGGTGCTCAGTGCTCAGGGTGTTGGGTGCTCAGTGCTCGGGGTGCTCGGTGCTCAGTACTCAGGGTGCTGAGTGCTCAGTACTCAGGGTGCTGGGTGCTCAGTACTCAGGGTGCTGGTTGCTCAGTACTCAGGGTGCTGTGTGCTCAGTGTTCAGGGTGCTGGGTGCTCAGTGCTCAGGGTGCTGGGTGCTCAGTGCTCGGGGTGCTGGGTGCTCAGGGCTGTGGTGCTGGGTGCTCAGTGCTCAGTGCTCAGGGTGCTGGGTGCTCAGTGCTCAGTGCTCAGGGTGCTGGTTGCTCAGTACTCAGGGTGCTGGGTGCTCAGTACTCAGGGTGCTGGGTTCTCAGTGCTCAGGGTGCTCTGTGCTCAGTACTCAGGGTGCTGGGTGCTCAGTGCTCGGGGTGCTGCATGCTCAGTGCTCAGGGTGCTGGGTGCTCAGTACTCGGGGTGCTGGGTGCTCAGTGCTCAGGGTGCTCAGTGCTCAGTACTTGGGGTGCTTGGTGCTCAGTACTCAGGGTGCTCAGTGCTCAGTACTCGGGGTGCTGGGTGCTCAGTGCTCAGGGTGCTCAGTGCTCAGTGCTCGGGGTGCTGGGTGCTCAGTGCTCGGGGCGCTGGGTGCTCAGTGCTCGGGGTGCTGGGTGCTCAGTACTCGGGGTGCTGGGTGCTCAGTGCTCAGGGTGCTCAGTACTCAGTACTCAGTGCTCAGGGTGCTCAGTGCTCAGGGTGCTGGGTGCTCAGTACTCAGGGGGCTGGGTGCTTAGTGCTCGAGGTGCTCGGTGCTCAGTACTCAAGGTGCTGGGTGCTCAGTGCTCAGGGTGCTGGGTGCTCAGTGCTCAGTGTGCTCAGTGCTCAGTGCTCAGGGTGCAGGGTGCTCAGTGCTCGGGGCGCTGGGTGCTCAGTGCTCGGGGTGCTGGGTGCTCAGTACTCAGGGTGCTGTGTGCTTAGTGCTCAGTACTCAGCGTGCTGGGTGCTCAGTGCTCAGAGTGTTGGGTGCTCAGTACTCAGGGTGCTGGGTGCTCAGTCCTCAGTGCTCAGGGTGCTGGGTGCTCAGTACTCAGGGTGCTGGGTGCTTAGTGCTCGATGTGCTCGGTGCTCAGTACTCAAGGTGCTGGGTGCTCAGTGCTCAGGGTGCTGGGTGCTCAGTCCTCGGGGTGCTCCGTGCTCAGGGTGCTGGGTGCTCAGTGCTCAGGGCGCTGGGTGCTCAGTGCTCGGGGTGCTGGGTGCTGAGTGCACAGGGTGCTGGGTGCTCAGTGCTCGGGGTGCTCGGTGCTCAGTGCTCAGGGTGCTGGGTACTCAGTACTCAGTTTGCTGGGTGCTCAGTACTCAGTTGGCTGGGTGCTCAGTACTCAGGGTGCTGGGTGCTCAGTGCTCAGGGTGCTGGGTGCTCAGTGCTCAGGGTGCTGGGTGCTCAGTACTCAGGGTGCTGGGTGCTCAGTGCTCAGGGTGATCGGTGCTCAGTACTCAGGGTGCTCAGTGCTCAGGTTGCTGGGTGCTCAGTGCTCAGGGTGCTGGGTGCTCAGTACTCAGGGTGCTGGGTGCTCAGTGCTCGGGGTGCTGGGTGCTCAGTGCTCAGGGTGATCGGTGCTCAGTACTCAGGGTGCTGGGTGCTCAGTGCTCAGGGTGCTGGGTGCTCAGTCCTCAGGGTGCTCAGTGCTCAGGCTGCTGGGTGCTCAGTGCTCGGGGTGCTCGGTGCTCAGTACTCAGGGTGCTGAGTGCTCAGTACTCAGGGTGCTGGGTGCTCAGTACTCATGGTGCTGGGTGCTCAGTACTCAGGGGGCTGGGTGCTCAGTGCTCAGGGCGCTGGGTGCTCAGTGCTCTGGGCGCTGGGTGCTCAGTGCTCGGGGTGCTGGGTGCTCAGTTCTCGGGGTGCTGGGTGGTCATTGCTCAGTGCTCAGGGTGCTGGGTGCTCAGTGCTCAGTGCTCAGGGTGCTGGGTGCTCAGTACTCAGGGTGCTGGGTGCTCAGTACTCAGGGTGCTGGGTGCTCAGAGCTCAGGGTGCTGGCTGCTCAGTGCTCAGGGTGCTGGGTGCTCAGTACTCAGGGTGCTGGGTGCTCAGTGCTCGGGGTGCTCGGTGCTCAGTACTCAAGGTGCGGGGTGCTCAGTGCTCAGGGTGCTGGGTGCTCAGTCCTCGGGGTGCTCCGTGCTCAGTGCTCAGGTTGCTGGGTGCTCAGTACTCAGGGTGCTCGGTGCTCAGTACTCACGGTTTTCAGTGCTCAAGGTGCTGGGTGCTCAGTACTCAGGGTGCTCAGTGCTCAGTACTCGGGGTGCTGGGTGCTCAGTACTCAGGGTGCTCAGTGCTCAGTACTCGGGGTGCTGGGTGCTCAGTGCTCAGTGTGCTCAGTGCTCAGTGCTCGGGGTGCTGGGTGCTCAGTGCTCGTTGCGCTGGGTGCTCAGTGCTCGGGGTGCTGGGTGCTCAGTACTCAGGGTGCTGTGTGCTCAGTGCTCAATACTCAGCATGCTGTGTGCTCAGTGCTCTGAGTGTTGGGTGCTCAGTACTCAGGGTGCTGGGTACTCAGTGCTCAGTGCTCAGGGTGCTCAGTGCTCAGGGTGCTCAGTGCTCAGGGTGCTGGGTGCTCAGGGTGCTGGGTGCTCAGTGCTCAGGGTGCTGGGTGCTCAGTGCTCAGTGCTCAGGGTGCTGGGTGCTCAGTGCTCAGTGTTCAGGGTGCTGGGTGTTCAATACTCAGGGTGCTCAGTACTCAGTACTCAGTGCTCAGGGTGCTCAGTGCTCAGTGCTCAGGGTGCTGGGTGTTCAGTACTCAGGGTGCTGGGTGCTCAGTGCTCAGTGCTCAGAGTGCTGGGTGCTCAGTACTCAGGGTGCTGGGTGCTCAGTGCTCGGGGTGCTGGGTGCTCAGTGCTCAGGGTGATCTGTGCTCAGTACTCAGGGTGCTGGGTGCTCAGTGCTCAGTGTGCTGGGTGTTCAGTCTTCAGGGTGCTCAGTTCTCAGGGTGCTCGGTGCTCAGTGCTCAGTACTCAGGGTGCTCAGTGCTCAGGGTGCTGGGTGCTCAGTGCTCGGGGTGCTCGGTGCTCAGTACTCAGGGTGCTGAGTGCTCAGTGCTCAGGGTGCTGGGTGCTCAGTACTCAGGGTGCTGGGTGCTCAGTACTCAGGGTGCTGGGTGCTCAGTGCTCAGGGTGATCGGTGCTCAGTGCTCAGGGTGCTGGGTGCTCAGTGCTCGGGGTGCTGGGTGCTCAGGGCTGTGGTGCTGGGTGCTCAGTGCTCAGAGCTCAGAGTGCTGGGTGCTCAGTGCTCAGTGCTCAGGGTGCTTGTTGCTCAGTACTCAGGGTGCTGGGTGCTCAGTACTCAGGGTGCTGGGTTCTCAGTGCTCAGGGTGCTCTGTGCTCAGTACTCAGGGTGCTGGGTGCTCAGTGCTCGGGGTGCTGCGTGCTCAGTGCTCAGGGTGCTGGGTGCTCAGTGCTCAGGGTGCTGGGTGCTCAGTCCTCGGGGTGCTCCGTGTTCAGGGTGCTAGGTGCTCAGTGCTCAGGGTGCTGGGTGCTCACTGCTCGGGGTGCTGGGTGCTGAGTGCTCAGGGTGCTGGGTGCTCAGTGCTCGGGGTGCTTGGTGCTCACTGCTCAGGGTGCTGGGTACTCAGTACTCAGGGTGCTGGGTGCTCAGTACTCAGGGTGCTCGGTGCTCAGTACTCAGGGGGCTGGGTGCTCAGTGCTCAGGGTGCTGGGTACTCAGTACTCAGGGTGCTGGGTGCTCAGTAGTCAGGGTGCTGGGTGCTCAGTGCTCAGGGTGCTGGGTGCTCAGTGCTCAGGGTGCTGGGTGCTCAGTATTCAGGGTGCTGTGTGCTCAGTGCTCAATACTCAGCGTGCTGTGTGCTCAGTGCTCAGAGTGTTGGGTGCTCAGTACTCAGGGTGCTGGGTACTCAGTGCTCAGTGCTCAGGGTGCTCAGTGCTCAGGGTGCTCAGTGCTCAGGGTGCTAGGTGCTCAGGGTGCTGGGTGCTCAGTGCTCAGGGTGCTGGGTGCTCAGTGCTCAGTGCTCAGGGTGCTGGGTGTTCAGTACTCAGGGTGCTGGGTGCTCAGTGCTCAGTGCTCAGAGTGCTGGGTGCTCAGTACTCAGGGTGCTGGGTGCTCAGTGCTCGGGGTGCTGGGTGCTCAGTGCTCAGGGTGATCAGTGCTCAGTACTCAGGGTGCTGGGGGCTCAGTGCTCAGGGTGCTGGGTGCTCAGTACTCGGGGTGCTGGGTGCTCAGTGCTCGGGGTGCTGGGTGCTCAGTACTCAGGGTGCTGGGTGCTCAGTGCTCGGGGTGCTGGGTGCTCAGTACTCAGGGTGCTGGGTGCTCAGTACTCGGGGTGCTGGGTGCTCAGTACTCAGGGTGCTGGGTGCTCAGTGCTTGGGGTGCTGGGTGCTCAGTGCTCAGGGTGATCAGTGCTCAGTACTCAGGGTGCTGGGTGCACAGTGCTCAGGGTGCTGGGTGCTCAGTCCTCCGGGTGCTCAGTGCTCAGGGTGCTGGGTGCTCAGTGCTCGGGGTGCTGGGTGCTCAGTGCTCAGGGTGCTGGGTACTCAGTCCTCCGGGTGCTCAGTGCTCAGGGTGCTGGGTGCTCAGTGCTCGGGGTGCTCGGTGCTCAGTACTCAGGGTGCTGAGTGCTCAGTACTCAGGGTGCTGGGTGCTCAGTACTCAGGGTGCTGTGTGCTCAGTGTTCAGGGTGCTGGGTGCTCAGTGCTCAGGGTGCTGGGTGCTCAGTGCTCGGGGTGCTGGGTGCTCAGGGCTGTGGTGCTGGGTGCTCAGTGCTCAGTGCTCAGGGTGCTGGGTGCTCAGTGCTCAGTGCTCAGGGTGCTGGTTGCACAGTACTCAGGGTGCTGGGTGCTCAGTACTCAGGGTGCTGGGTTCTCAGTGCTCAGGGTGCTCTGTGCTCAGTACTCAGGGTGCTGGGTGCTCAGTGCTCGGGGTGCTGCATGCTCAGTGCTCAGGGTGCTGGGTGCCCAGTGCTCAGGGTGCTGGGTGCTCAGTACTCAGGGTGCTGGGTGCTCAGTGCTCGGGGCGCTCGGTGCTCAGTACTCAAGGTGCTGGGTGCTCAGTGCTCAGGGTGCTGGGTACTCAGTCCGCGGGGTGCTCCGTGTTCAGTGATCAGGGTGCTGGGTGCTCAGTACTCAGGGTGCTCGGTGCTCAGTACTCAGGGTTCTCAGTGCTCAGTACTCAGGGTGCTGGGTGCTCAGTGCTCAGGGTACTGGGTGCTCAGTACTCAGGGTGCTCAGTGCTCAGTACTCGGGGTGCTTGGTGCTCAGTACTCAGGGTGCTCAGTGCTCAGTACTCGGGGTGCTGGGTGCTCAGTGCTCAGGGTGCTCAGTGCTCAGTGCTCGGGGTGCTGGGTGCTCAGTGCTCGGGGCGCTGGGTGCTCAGTGCTCGGGGTGCTGGGTGCTCAGTACTCGGGGTGCTGGGTGCTCAGTGCTCAGGGTGCTCAGTACTCAGTACTCAGTGCTCAGGGTGCTCAGTGCTCAGGGTGCTGGGTGCTCAGTACTCAGGGGGCTGGGTGCTTAGTGCTCGAGGTGCTCGGTGCTCAGTACTCAAGGTGCTGGGTGCTCAGTGCTCAGGGTGCTGGGTGCTCAGTGCTCAGTGTGCTCAGTGCTCAGTGCTCAGGGTGCAGGGTGCTCAGTGCTCGGGGCGCTGGGTGCTCAGTGCTCGGGGTGCTGGGTGCTCAGTACTCAGGGTGCTGTGTGCTTAGTGCTCAGTACTCAGCGTGCTGGGTGCTCAGTGCTCAGAGTGTTGGGTGCTCAGTACTCAGGGTGCTGGGTGCTCAGTCCACAGTGCTCAGGGTGCTGGGTGCTCAGTACTCAGGGTGCTGGGTCCTTAGTGCTCGATGTGCTCAGTGCTCAGTACTCAAGGTGCTGGGTGCTCAGTGCTCAGGGTGCTGGGTGCTCAGTCCTCGGGGTGCTCCGTGCTCAGGGTGCTGGGTGCTCAGTGCTCAGGGCGCTGGGTGCTCAGTGCTCGGGGTGCTGGGTGCTGAGTGCTCAGGGTGCTGGGTGGTCAGTGCTCGGGGTGCTCGGTGCTCAGTGATCAGGGTGCTGGGTACTCAGTACTCAGTTTTCTGGGTGCTCAGTACTCAGTTTGCTGGGTGCTCAGTACTCAGAGTGCTGAGTGCTCAGTGCTCAGGGTGCTGGGTGCTCAGTGCTCAGGGTGCTGGGTGCTCAGTACTCAGGGTGCTGGGTGCTCAGTGCTCAGGGTGATCGGTGCTCAGTACTCAGGGTGCTCAGTGCTCAGGGTGCTGGGTGCTCAGTGCTCAGGGTGCTGGGTTCTCAGTACTCTGGGTGCTGGGTGCTCAGTGCTCGGGGTGCTGGGTGCTCAGTGCTCAGGGTGATCGGTGCTCAGTACTCAGGGTGCTGGGTGCTCAGTGCTCAGGGTGCTGGGTGCTCAGTCCTCAGGGTGCTCAGTGCTCAGGCTGCTGGGTGCTCAGTGCTCGGGGTGCTCGGTGCTCAGTACTCAGGGTGCTGAGTGCTCAGTACTCAGGGTGCTGGGTGCTCAGTACTCATGGTGCTGGGTGCTCAGTACTCAGGGGGCTGGGTGCTCAGTGCTCAGGGCGCTGGGTGCTCAGTGCTCTGGGCGCTGGGTGCTCAGTGCTCGGGGTGCTGGGTGCTCAGTTCTCGGGGTGCTGGGTGGTCAGTGCTCAGTGCTCAGGGTGCTGGGTGCTCAGTGCTCAGTGCTCAGGGTGCTGGGTGCTCAGTACTCAGGGTGCTGGGTGCTCAGTACTCAGGGTGCTGGGTGCTCAGTTCTCAGGGTGCTGGGTGCTCAGTACTCTGGGTTTTGGGTGCTCAGTACTCAGGGTGCTGGGTGCTCAGTGCTCGGGGTGCTGGGTGCTCAGTGCTCAGGGTGCTGGGTGCTCAGTGCTCAGGGTGCTGGGTGCTCAGTACTCAGGGTGCTGGGTGCTCAGTGCTCGGAGTGCTCGGTGCTCAGTACTCAAGGTGCTGGGTGCTCAGTGCTCAGGGTGCTGGGTGCTCAGTCCTCGGGGTGCTCCGTGCTCAGTGCTCAGGGTGCTGGGTGCTCAGTACTCAGGGTGCTCGGTGCTCAGTACTCACGGTTTTCAGTACTCAGGGTGCTGGGTACTCAGTACTCAGGGTGCTCCGTGCTCAGTGATCAGGGTGCTGGGTGCTCAGTACTCAGGGTGCTCGGTGCTCAGTACTCAGGGTTCTCAGTGCTCAGTACTCACCGTGCTGGGTGCTCAGTGCTCAGGGTGCTGGGTGCTCAGTACTCAGGGTGCTCAGTGCTCAGTACTCGGGGTACTTGGTGCTCAGTACTCAGGGTGCTCAGTGCTCAGTACTCGGGGTGCTGGGTGCTCAGTACTCAGGGTGCTCAGTGCTCAGTACTCGGGGTGCTGGGTGCTCAGTGCTCAGTGTGCTCAGTGCTCAGTGCTCGGGGTGCTGGGTGCTCAGTGCTCGTTGCGCTGGGTGCTCAGTGCTCGGGGTGCTGGGTGCTCAGTACTCAGGGTGCTGTGTGCTCAGTGCTCAATACTCAGCGTGCTGTGTGCTCAGTGCTCAGAGTGTTGGGTGCTCAGTACTCAGGGTGCTGGGTACTCAGTGCTCAGTGCTCAGGGTGCTCAGTGCTCAGGGTGCTCAGTGCTCAGGGTGCTGGGTGCTCAGGGTGCTGGGTGCTCAGTGCTCAGGGTGCTGGGTGTTCAGTACTCAGGGTGCTCAGTACTCAGTACTCAGTGCTCAGGGTGCTCAGTGCTCAGTGCTCAGGGTGCTGGGTGTTCAGTACTCAGGGTGCTGGGTGCTCAGTGCTCAGTGCTCAGAGTGCTGGGTGCTCAGTACTCAGGGTGCTGGGTGCTCAGTGCTCGGGGTGCTGGGTGCTCAGTGCTCAGGGTGATCTGTGCTCAGTACTCAGGGTGCTGGGTGCTCAGTGCTCAGTGTGCTGGGTGTTCAGTCCTCATTGTGCTCAGTTCTCAGGGTGCTCGGTGCTCAGTGCTCAGTACTCAGGGTGCTCAGTGCTCAGGGTGCTGGGTGCTCAGTGCTCGGGGTGCTCGGTGCTTAGTACTCAGGGTGCTGAGTGCTCAGTGCTCAGGGTGCTGGGTGCTCAGTACTCAGGGTGCTGGGTGCTCAGTACTCAGGGTGCTGGGTGCTCAGTGCTCAGGGTGATCGGTGCTCAGTGCTCAGGGTGCTGGGTGCTCAGTGCTCGGGGTGCTGGGTGCTCAGGGCTGTGGTGCTGGGTGCTCAGTGCTCAGTGCTCAGAGTGCTGGGTGCTCAGTGCTCAATGCTCAGGGTGCTTGTTGCTCAGTACTCAGGGTGCTGGGTGCTCAGTACTCAGGGTGCTGGGTTCTCAGTGCTCAGGGTGCTCTGTGCTCAGTACTCAGGGTGCTGGGTGCTCAGTGCTCGGGGTGCTGCGTGCTCAGTGCTCAGGGTGCTGGGTGCTCAGTGCTCAGGGTGCTGGGTGCTCAGTCCTCGGGGTGCTCCGTGTTCAGGGTGCTGGGTGCTCAGTGCTCAGGGTGCTGGGTGCTCAGTGCTCGGGGTGCTGGGTGCTGAGTGCTCAGGGTGCTGGGTGCTCAGTGCTCGGGGTGCTCGGTGCTCAGTGCTCAGGGTCCTGGGTACTCAGTACTCAGGGTGCTGGGTGCTCAGTACTCAGGGTGCTCGGTGCTCTGTACTCAGGGTGCTGGGTGCTCAGTGCTCAGGGTGCTGGGTACTCAGTACTCAGGGTGCTGGGTGCTCAGTACTCAGGGTGCTGGGTGCTCAGTGCTCAGGGTGCTGGGTGCTCAGTACTCAGGGTGCTGGGTACTCAGTGCTCAGTGCTCAGGGTGCTCAGTGCTCAGGGTGCTCAGTGCTCAGGGTGCTAGGTGCTCAGGGTGCTGGGTGCTCAGTGCTCAGGGTGCTGGGTGCTCAGTGCTCAGTGCTCAGGGTGCTGGGTGCTCAGTGCTCAGTGCTCAGGGTGCTGGGTGTTCAGTACTCAGGGTGCTGGTTGCTCAGTGCTCAGTGCTCAGAGTGCTGGGTGCTCAGTACTCAGGGTGCTGGGTGCTCAGTGCTCAGGGTGATCAGTGCTCAGTACTCAGTGTGCTGGGGGCTCAGTGCTCAGGGTGCTGGGTGCTCAGTACTCGGGGTGCTGGGTGCTCAGTACTCGGGGTGCTGGGTGCTCAGTACTCAGGGTGCTGGGTGCTCAGTGCTCGGGGTGCTGGGTGCTCAGTACTCAGGGTGCTGGGTGCTCAGTACTCGGGGTGCTGGGTGCTCAGTACTCAGGGTGCTGGGTGCTCAGTGCTCGGGGTGCTGGGTGCTCAGTGCTCAGGGTGATCAGTGCTCAGTACTCAGTGTGCTGGGTGCACAGTGCTCAGGGTGCTGGGTGCTCAGTCCTCCGGGTGCTCAGTGCTCAGGGTGCTGGGTGCTCAGTGCTCGGGGTGCTGGGTGCTCTGTGCTCAGGGTGCTGGGTGCTCAGTCCTCCGGGTGCTCAGTGCTCAGGGTGCTGGGTGCTCAGTGCTCGGGGTGCTCGGTGCTCAGTACTCAGGGTGCTGAGTGCTCAGTACTCAGGGTGCTGGGTGCTCAGTACTCAGGGTGCTGGTTGCTCAGTACTCAGGGTGCTGTGTGCTCAGTGTTCAGGGTGCTGGGTGCTCAGTGCTCAGGGTGCTGGGTGCTCAGTGCTCGGGGTGCTGGGTGCTCAGGGCTGTGGTGCTGGGTGCTCAGTGCTCAGTGCTCAGGGTGCTGGGTGCTCAGTGCTCAGTGCTCAGGGTGCTGGTTGCTCAGTACTCAGGGTGCTGGGTGCTCAGTACTCAGGGTGCTGGGTTCTCAGTGCTCAGGGTGCTCTGTGCTCAGTACTCAGGGTGCTGGGTGCTCAGTGCTCGGGTTGCTGCATGCTCAGTGCTCAGGGTGCTGGGTGCTCAGTGCTCAGGGTGCTGGGTGCTCAGTACTCAGGGTGCTGGGTGCTCAGTGCTCGGGGCGCTCGGTGCTCAGTACTCAAGGTGCTGGGTGCTCAGTGCTCAGTGTGCTGGGTACTCAGTCCGCGGGGTGCTCCGTGCTCAGTGATCAGGGTGCTGGGTGCTCAGTACTCAGGTTGCTCGGTGCTCAGTACTCAGGGTTCTCAGTGCTCAGTACTCAGGGTGCTGGGTGCTCAGTGCTCAGGGTGCTGGGTGCTCAGTACTCAGGGTGCTCAGTGCTCAGTACTCGGGGTGCTTGGTGCTCAGTACTCAGGGTGCTCAGTGCTCAGTACTCGGGGTGCTGGGTGCTCAGTGCTCAGGGTGCTCAGTGCTCAGTGCTCGGGGTGCTGGGTGCTCAGTGCTCGGGGCGCTGGGTGCTCAGTGCTCGGGGTGCTGGGTGCTCAGTACTCGGGGTGCTGGGTGCTCAGTGCTCAGGGTGCTCAGTACTCAGTACTCAGTGCTCAGGGTGCTCAGTGCTCAGGGTGCTGGGTGCTCAGTACTCAGGGGGCTGGGTGCTTAGTGCTCGAGGTGCTCGGTGCTCAGTACTCAAGGTGCTGGGTGCTCAGTGCTCAGGGTGCTGGGTGCTCAGTGCTCAGTGTGCTCAGTGCTCAGTGCTCAGGGTGCAGGGTGCTCAGTGCTCGGGGCGCTGGGTGCTCAGTGCTCGGGGTGCTGGGTGCTCAGTACTCAGGGTGCTGTGTGCTTAGTGCTCAGTACTCAGCGTGCTGGGTGCTTAGTGCTCAGAGTGTTGGGTGCTCAGTACTCAGGGTGCTGGGTGCTCAGTCCTCAGTGCTCAGGGTGCTCTGTGCTCAGTACTCAGGGTGCTGGGTGCTTAGTGCTCGATGTGCTCGGTGCTCAGTACTCAAGGTGCTGGGTGCTCTGTGCTCAGGGTGCTGGGTGCTCAGTCCTCGGGGTGCTCCGTGCTCAGGGTGCTGGGTGCTCAGTGCTCAGGGCGCTGGGTGCTCATTGCTCGGGTTGCTGGGTGCTGAGTGCTCAGGGTGCTGGGTGCTCAGTGCTCGGGGTGCTCGGTGCTCAGTGCTCAGGGTGCTGGGTACTCAGTACTCAGTTTGCTGGGTGCTCAGTACTCAGTTTGCTGGGTGCTCAGTACTCAGGGTGCTGGGTGCTCAGTGCGCAGGGTGCTGGGTGCTCAGTGCTCAGGGTGCTGGGTGCTCAGTACTCAGGGTGCTGGGTGCTCAGTGCTCAGGGTGATCGGTGCTCAGTACTCAGGGTGCTCAGTGCTCAGGGTGCTGGGTGCTCAGTGCTCAGGGTGCTGGGTGCTCAGTACTCAGGGTGCTGGGTGCTCAGTGCTCGGGGTGCTGGGTGCTCAGTACTCAGGGTGATCGGTGCTCAGTACTCAGGGTGCTGGGTGCTCAGTGCTCAGGGTGCTGGGTGCTCAGTCCTCAGGGTGCTCAGTGCTCAGGCTGCTGGGTGCTCAGTGCTCGGGGTGCTCGGTGCTCAGTACTCAGGGTGCTGATTGCTCAGTACTCAGGGTGCTGGGTGCTCAGTACTCATGGTGCTGGGTGCTCAGTACTCAGGGGGCTGGGTGCTCAGTGCTCAGGGCGCTGGGTGCTCAGTGCTCAGTGTGCTCAGTGCTCAGTGCTCAGGGTGCAGGGTGCTCAGTGCTCGGGGCGCTGGGTGCTCAGTGCTCGGGGTGCTGGGTGCTCAGTACTCAGGGTGCTGTGTGCTTGGTGCTCAGTACTCAGCGTGCTGGGTGCTTAGTGCTCAGAGTGTTGGGTGCTCAGTACTCAGGGTGCTGGGTGCTCAGTCCTCAGTGCTCAGGGTGCTCTGTGCTCAGTACTCAGGGTGCTGGGTGCTTAGTGCTCGATGTGCTCGGTGCTCAGTACTCAAGGTGCTGGGTGCTCTGTGCTCAGGGTGCTGGGTGCTCAGTCCTCGGGGTGCTCCGTGCTCAGGGTGCTGGGTGCTCAGTGCTCAGGGCGCTGGGTGCTCATTGCTCGGGGTGCTGGGTGCTGAGTGCTCAGGGTGCTGGGTGCTCAGTGCTCGGGGTGCTCGGTGCTCAGTGCTCAGGGTGCTGGGTACTCAGTACTCAGTTTGCTGGGTGCTCAGTACTCAGTTTGCTGGGTGCTCAGTACTCAGGGTGCTGGGTGCTCAGTGCGCAGGGTGCTGGGTGCTCAGTGCTCAGGGTGCTGGGTGCTCAGTACTCAGGGTGCTGGGTGCTCAGTGCTCAGGGTGATCGGTGCTCAGTACTCAGGGTGCTCAGTGCTCAGGGTGCTGGGTGCTCAGTGCTCAGGGTGCTGGGTGCTCAGTACTCAGGGTGCTGGGTGCTCAGTGCTCGGGGTGCTGGGTGCTCAGTACTCAGGGTGATCGGTGCTCAGTGCTCAGGGTGCTGGGTGCTCAGTGCTCAGGGTGCTGGGTGCTCAGTACTCAGGGTGCTGGGTGCTCAGTCCTCGGGGTGCTCCGTGCTGAGGGTGCTGGGTGCTCAGTGCTCAGGGCGCTGGGTGCTCATTGCTCGGGGTGCTGGGTGCTGAGTGCTCAGGGTGCTGGGTGCTCAGTGCTCGGGGTGCTCGGTGCTCAGTGCTCAGGGTGCTGGGTACTCAGTACTCAGTTTGCTGGGTGCTCAGTACTCAGTTTGATGGGTGCTCAGTACTCAGCGTGCTGGGTGCTCAGTGCGCAGGGTGCTGGGTGCTCAGTGCTCAGGGTGCTGGGTGCTCAGTACTCAGGGTGCTGGGTGCTCAGTGCTCGGGGCGCTCGGTGCTCAGTACTCAAGGTGCTGGGTGCTCAGTGCTCAGGGTGCTGGGTACTCAGTCCGCGGGGTGCTCCGTGCTCAGTGATCAGGGTGCTGGGTGCTCAGTACTCAGGTTGCTCGGTGCTCAGTACTCAGGGTTCTCAGTGCTCAGTACTCAGGGTGCTGGGTGCTCAGTGCTCAGGGTGCTGGGTGCTCAGTACTCAGGGTGCTCAGTGCTCAGTACTCGGGGTGCTTGGTGCTCAGTACTCAGGGTGCTCAGTGCTCAGTACTCGGGGTGCTGGGTGCTCAGTGCTCAGGGTGCTCAGTGCTCAGGGCTCGGGGTGCTGGGTGCTCAGTGCTCGGGGCGCTGGGTGCTCAGTGCTCGGGGTGCTGGGTGCTCAGTACTCGGGGTGCTGGGTGCTCAGTGCTCAGGGTGCTCAGTACTCAGTACTCAGTGCTCAGGGTGCTCAGTGCTCAGGGTGCTGGGTGCTCAGTACTCAGGGGGCTGGGTGCTTAGTGCTCGAGGTGCTCGGTGCTCAGTACTCAAGGTGCTGGGTGCTCAGTGCTCAGGGTGCTGGGTGCTCAGTGCTCAGTGTGCTCAGTGCTCAGTGCTCAGGGTGCAGGGTGCTCAGTGCTCGGGGCGCTGGGTGCTCAGTGCTCGGGGTGCTGGGTGCTCAGTACTCAGGGTGCTGTGTGCTTAGTGCTCAGTACTCAGCGTGCTGGGTGCTTAGTGCTCAGAGTGTTGGGTGCTCAGTACTCAGGGTGCTGGGTGCTCAGTCCTCAGTGCTCAGGGTGCTCTGTGCTCAGTACTCAGGGTGCTGGGTGCTTAGTGCTCGATGTGCTCGGTGCTCAGTACTCAAGGTGCTGGGTGCTCTGTGCTCAGGGTGCTGGGTGCTCAGTCCTCGGGGTGCTCCGTGCTCAGGGTGCTGGGTGCTCAGTGCTCAGGGCGCTGGGTGCTCATTGCTCGGGGTGCTGGGTGCTGAGTGCTCAGGGTGCTGGGTGCTCAGTGCTCGGGGTGCTCGGTGCTCAGTGCTCAGGGTGCTGGGTACTCAGTACTCAGTTTGCTGGGTGCTCAGTACTCAGTTTGCTGGGTGCTCAGTACTCAGGGTGCTGGGTGCTCAGTGCGCAGGGTGCTGGGTGCTCAGTGCTCAGGGTGCTGGGTGCTCAGTACTCAGGGTGCTTGGTGCTCAGTGCTCAGGGTGATCGGTGCTCAGTACTCAGGGTGCTCAGTGCTCAGGGTGCTGGGTGCTCAGTGCTCAGGGTGCTGGGTGCTCAGTACTCAGGGTGCTGGGTGCTCAGTGCTCGGGGTGCTGGGTGCTCAGTACTCAGGGTGATCGGTGCTCAGTACTCAGGGTGCTGGGTGCTCAGTGCTCAGGGTGCTGGGTGCTCAGTCCTCAGGGTGCTCAGTGCTCAGGCTGCTGGGTGCTCAGTGCTCGGGGTGCTCGGTGCTCAGTACTCAGGGTGCTGAGTGCTCAGTACTCAGGGTGCTGGGTGCTCAGTACTCATGGTGCTGGGTGCTCAGTACTCAGGGGGCTGGGTGCTCAGTGCTCAGGGCGCTGGGTGCTCAGTGCTCAGTGTGCTCAGTGCTCAGTGCTCAGGGTGCAGGGTGCTCAGTGCTCGGGGCGCTGGGTGCTCAGTGCTCGGGGTGCTGGGTGCTCAGTACTCAGGGTGCTGTGTGCTTAGTGCTCAGTACTCAGCGTGCTGGGTGCTTAGTGCTCAGAGTGTTGGGTGCTCAGTACTCAGGGTGCTGGGTGCTCAGTCCTCAGTGCTCAGGGTGCTCTGTGCTCAGTACTCAGGGTGCTGGGTGCTTAGTGCTCAATGTGCTCGGTGCTCAGTACTCAAGGTGCTGGGTGCTCTGTGCTCAGGGTGCTGGGTGCTCAGTCCTCGGGGTGCTCCGTGCTCAGGGTGCTGGGTGCTCAGTGCTCAGGGCGCTGGGTGCTCATTGCTCGGGGTGCTGGGTGCTGAGTGCTCAGGGTGCTGGGTGCTCAGTACTCAGGGTGCTGGGTGCTCAGTGCTCGGGGTGCTGGGTGCTGAGTGCTCAGGGTGCTGGGTGCTCAGTACTCAGGGTGCTGGGTGCTCAGTGCTCGGGGTGCTGGGTGCTCAGTACTCAGGGTGATCGGTGCTCAGTACTCAGGGTGCTGGGTGCTCAGTGCTCAGGGTGCTGGGTGCTCAGTCCTCAGGGTGCTCAGTGCTCAGGCTGCTGGGTGCTCAGTGCTCGGGGTGCTCGGTGCTCAGTACTCAGGGTGCTGAGTGCTCAGTACTCAGGGTGCTGGGTGCTCAGTACTCATGGTGCTGGGTGCTCAGTACTCAGGGGGCTGGGTGCTCAGTGCTCAGGGCGCTGGGTGCTCAGTGCTCTGGGCGCTGGGTGCTCAGTGCTCGGGGTGCTGGGTGCTCAGTTCTCGGGGTGCTGGGTGGTCAGTGCTCAGTGCTCAGGGTGCTGGGTGCTCAGTGCTCAGTGCTCAGGGTGCTGGGTGCTCAGTACTCAGGGTGCTGGTTGCTCAGTACTCAGGGTGCTGGGTGCTCAGTTCTCAGGGTGCTGGGTGCTCAGTACTCTGGGTTTGGGTGCTCAGTACTCAGGGTGCTGGGTGCTCAGTGCTCGGGGTGCTGGGTGCTCAGTGCTCAGGGTGCTGGGTGCTCAGTGCTCAGGGTGCTGGGTGCTCAGTACTCAGGGTGCTGGGTGCTCAGTGCTCGGGGTGCTCGGTGCTCAGTACTCAAGGTGCTGGGTGCTCAGTGCTCAGGGTGCTGGGTGCTCAGTCCTCGGGGTGCTCCGTGCTCAGTGCTCAGGGTGCTGGGTGCTCAGTACTCAGGGTGCTCGGTGCTCAGTACTCACGGTTTTCAGTGCTCAAGGTGCTGGGTGCTCAGTACTCAGGGTGCTCTGTGCTCAGTACTCGGGGTGCTGGGTGCTCAGTACTCAGGGTGCTCAGTGCTCAGTACTCGGGGTGCTGGGTGCTCAGTGCTCAGTGTGCTCAGTGCTCAGTGCTCGGTGTGCTGGGTGCTCAGCGCTCGGGGCGCTGGGTGCTCAGTGCTCGGGGTGCTGGGTGCTCAGTACTCAGGGTGCTGTGTGCTCAGTGCTCAATACTCAGCGTGCTGTGTGCTCAGTGCTCAGAGTGTTGGGTGCTCAGTACTCAGGGTGCTGGGTACTCAGTGCTCAGTGCTCAGGGTGCTCAGTGCTCAGGGTGCTGGGTGCTCAGGGTGCTGGGTGCTCAGTGCTCAGGGTGCTGGGTGCTCAGTGCTCAGTGCTCAGGGTGCTGGGTGCTCAGTGCTCAGTGCTCAGGGTGCTGGGTGTTCAGTACTCAGGGTGCTCAGTACTCAGTACTCAGTGCTCAGGGTGTTCAGTGCTCAGTGCTCAGGGTGCTGGGTGTTCAGTACTCAGGGTGCTGGGTGCTCAGTGCTCAGTGCTCAGAGTGCTGGGTGCTCAGTACTCAGGGTGCTGGGTGCTCAGTGCTCGGGGTGCTGGGTGCTCAGTGCTCAGGGTGATCAGTGCTCAGTACTCAGGGTGCTGGGTGCTCAGTGCTCAGTATGCTGGGTGTTCAGTCCTCGGGGTGCTCAGTTCTCAGGGTGCTCGGTGCTCAGTGCTCAGTACTCAGGGTGCTCAGTGCTCAGGGTGCTGGGTGCTCAGTGCTCGGGGTGCTCGGTGCTCAGTACTCAGGGTGCTGTGTGCTCAGTACTCAGGGTGCTGGGTGCTCAGTACTCAGGGTGCTGGGTGCTCAGTACTCAGGGTGCTGGGTGCTCAGTGCTCAGGGTGATCGGTGCTCAGTGCTCAGGGTGCTGGGTGCTCAGTGCTCGGGGTGCTGGGTGCTCAGGGCTGTGGTGCTGGGTGCTCAGTGCTCAGTGCTCAGGGTGCTGGGTGCTCAGTGCTCAGTGCTCAGGGTGCTGGTTGCTCAGTACTCAGGGTGCTGGGTGCTCAGTACTCAGGGTGCTGGGTTCTCAGTGCTCAGGGTGCTCTGTGCTCAGTACTCAGGGTGCTGGGTGCTCAGTGCTCGGGGTGCAGCGTGCTCAGTGCTCAGGGTGCTGGGTGCTCAGTGCTCAGGGTGCTGGGTGCTCAGTACTCAGGGTGCTGGGTGCTCAGTGCTCGGGGCGCTCGGTGCTCAGTACTCAAGTTGCTGGGTGCTCAGTGCTCAGGGTGCTGGGTACTCAGTCCTCGGGGTGCTCCGTGCTCAGTGATCAGGGTGCTGGGTGCTCAGTACTCAGGGTGCTCGGTGCTCAGTACTCAGGGTTCTCAGTGCTCAGTACTCAGGGTGCTGGGTGCTCAGTGCTCAGGGTGCTGGGTGCTCAGTACTCAGGGTGCTCAGTGCTCCGTACTCGGGGTACTTGGTGCTCAGTACTCAGGGTGCTCAGTGCTCAGTACTCGGGGAGCTGGGTGCTCAGTGCTCAGGGTGCTCAGTGCTCAGTGCTCGGGGTGCTGGGTGCTCAGTGCTCGGGGCGCTGGGTGCTCAGTGCTCGGGGTGCTGGGTGCTCAGTACTCGGGGTGCTGGGTGCTCAGTGCTCAGGGTGCTCAGTACTCAGTACTCCGTGCTCAGGGTGCTCCGTGCTCAGTGCTCAGGGTGCTGGGTGTTCAGTACTCAGGGTGCTGAGCGATCAGTACTCAGGGTGCTGGGTGCTCAGTGCTCAGGGTGCTGGGTGCTCAGTACTCTGGGTGTTGGGTGCTCAGTATTCATAGTGCTGGGTGCTCCGTGCTCGGGGTGCTGGGTGCTCAGTGCTCAGGGTGCTGGGTGCTCAGTGCTCAGGGTGCTGGGTGCTCAGTACTCAGGGGGCTGGGTGCTTAGTGCTCGAGGTGCTCGGTGCTCAGTACTCAAGGTGCTGGGTGCTCAGTGCTCAGGGTGCTGGGTGCTCAGTGCTCAGTGTGCTCAGTGCTCAGTGCTCGGGGTGCTGGGTGCTCAGTGCTCGGGGCGCTGGGTGCTCAGTGCTCGGGGTGCTGGGTGCTCAGTACCCAGGGTGCTGTGTGCTTAGTGATCAGTACTCAGCGTGCTGGGTGCTCAGTGCTCAGAGTGTTGGGTGCTCAGTACTCAGGGTGCTGGTTGCTCAGTCCTCAGTGCTCAGGGTGCTGGGTGCTCAGTACTCAGGGGGCTGGGTGCTTAGTTCTCAGGGTGCTCAGTGCTCAGTACACAGGGTGCTGTGTGCTCAGTGCTTGGGGTGCTGGGTGCTCAGTGCTCAGTACTCAGGGTGCTGGGTGCTCAGTGATCGGGGTGCTGGGTGCTCAGGACTCAGGATGCTCAGTGCTCGGGGAGCTCGTTGCTCAGTACTCAGGGTGCTGGGTGCTCAGTACTCAGTGCTCGGGGTCCTGGGTGCTCCGTGCTCGGGGTGCTGGGTGCTCACTGCTCTGGGTGCTGGGTGCTCAGTACTCAGGGTGCTGGGTGCTCAGTGCTCAGGGTGCTGGGAGCTCAGTGCTCAGTGTGCTGGGTGCTCAGTGATCGGGGTGCTGGGTGCTCAGGACTCAGGATGCTCAGTGCTCGGGGAGCTCGTTGCTCAGTACTCAGGGTGCTGGGTGCTCAGTACTCAGTGCTCGGGGTCCTGGGTGGTCCGTGCTCGGGGTGCTGGGTGCTCAGTGCTCTGGGTGCTGGGTGCTCAGTACTCAGGGTGCTGGGTGCTCAGTACTCAGGGTGCTGGGTGCTCAGTGCTCAGGGTGCTGGGTGCTCAGTGCTCAGGGTGCTCAGTGCTCAGTGCTCGGGGTGCTGGGTGCTCAGTGCTCGGGGCGCTGGGTGCTCAGTGCTCGGGGTGCTGGGTGCTCAGTACTCGGGGTGCTGGGTGCTCAGTGCTCAGGGTGCTCAGTACTCAGTACTCAGTGCTCAGGGTGCTCCGTGCTCAGTGCTCAGGGTGCTGGGTGTTCAGTACTCAGGGTGCTGAGCGCTCAGTACTCAGGGTGCTGGGTGCTCAGTGCTCAGGGTGCTGGGTGCTCAGTACTCTGGGTGTTGGGTGCTCAGTATTCATAGTGCTGGGTGCTCCGTGCTCGGGGTGCTGGGTGCTCAGTGCTCAGGGTGCTGGGTGCTCAGTGCTCAGGGTGCTGGGTCCTCAGTACTCAGGGGGCTGGGTGCTTAGTGCTCGAGGTGCTCGGTGCTCAGTACTCAAGGTGCTGGGTGCTCAGTGCTCAGGGTGCTGGGTGCTCAGTGCTCAGTGTGCTCAGTGCTCAGTGCACGGGGTGCTGGGTGCTCAGTGCTCGGGGCGCTGGGTGCTCAGTGCTCGGGGTGCTGGGTGATCAGTACCCAGGGTGCTGTGTGCTTAGTGCTCAGTACTCAGCGTGCTGGGTGCTCAGTGCTCAGAGTGTTGGGTGCTCAGTACTCAGGGTGCTGGTTGCTCAGTCCTCAGTGCTCAGGGTGCTGGGTGCTCAGTACTCAGGGGGCTGGGTGCTTAGTTCTCAGGGTGCTCAGTGCTCAGTACACAGGGTGCTGTGTGCTCAGTGCTCGGGGTGCTGGGTGCTCAGTGCTCAGTACTCAGGGTGCTGGGTGCTCAGTGCTCGGGGTGCTGGGTGCTCAGTGCTCAGGGTGCTGGGAGCTCAGTGCTCAGTGTGCTGGGTGCTCAGTGATCGGGGTGCTGGGTGCTCAGGACTCAGGATGCTCAGTGCTCGGGGAGCTCGTTGCTCAGTACTCAGGGTGCTGGCTGCTCAGTACTCAGTGCTCGGGGTCCTGGGTGCTCCGTGCTCGGGGTGCTGGGTGCTCAGTGCTCTGGGTGCTGGGTGCTCAGTACTCAGGGTGCTGGGTGCTCAGTGCTCAGGGTGCTGGGAGCTCAGTGCTCAGTGTGCTGGGTGCTCAGTGATCGGGGTGCTGGGTGCTCAGGACTCAGGATGCTCAGTGCTCAGGGAGCTCGTTGCTCAGTACTCAGGGTGCTGGGTGCTCAGTACTCAGTGCTCGGGGTCCTGGGTGCTCCGTGCTCGGGGTGCTGGGTGCTCAGTGCTCTGGGTGCTGGGTGCTCAGTACTCAGGGTGCTGGGTGCTCAGTACTCAGGGTGCTGGGTGCTCAGTGCTCAGGGTGCTGGGTGCTCAGTACTCAGGGTGCTGGGTGCTAAGTACTCAGGGTGCTCGGTGCTCAGTACTCTGGGTGCTGGGTGCTCAGTGCTCAGGGTGCTGGGTACTCAGTACTCAGGGTGCTGGTTGCTCAGTACTCAGGGTGCTGGGTGCTCAGTGCTCAGGGTGCTGGGTGCTCAGTGCTCAGGGTGCTGGGTGCTCAGTACTCAGGGTGCTGGGTGCTCAGTGCTCAGGGTGATCCGTGCTCAGTACTCAGGGTGCTCAGTACTCAGGGTGCTGGGTGCTCAGTGCTCAGGGTGCTGGGTGTTCAGTACTCAGGGTGCTGGGTGCTCAGTGCTCGGGGTGCTGTGTGCTCAGTGCTCAGGGTGATCGGTGCTCAGTACTCAGGTTGCTGGGTGCTCAGTGCTCAGGGTGCTGGGTGCTCAGTGCTCAGGGTGCTGGGTTCTCAGTCCTCAGGGTGCTCAGTGCTCAGGGTGCTGGGTGCTCAGTGCTCGGGGTGCTTGGTGCTCAGTACTCAGGGTGCTGGGTGCTCAGTACTCATGGTGCTGGGTGCTCAGTACTCAGGGGGCTGGGTGCTCAGTGCTCAGGGTGCTGGGTGCTCAGTGCTCAGGGCGCTGGGTGCTCAGTGCTCGGGGAGCTGGGTGCTCAGTGCTCGGGGTGCTGGGTGGTCAGTGCTCAGTGCTCAAGGTGCTGGGTGCTCAGTGCTCAGTGCTCAGGGTGCTGGGTGCTCAGTACTCAGGGTGCTGGGTGCTCAGTACTCAGGGTGCTGGGTGCTCAGTTCTCAGGGTGCTGGGTGCTCAGTGCTCGGGGTGCTGGGTGCTCAGTGCTCGGGGCGCTGGGTGCTCAGTGCTCGGGGTGCCGGGTGCTCAGTACTCAGAGTGCTGGGTGCTCAGTGCTCAGAGTGTTGGGTGCTCAGTACTCAGGGTGCTGGGTGCTCAGTGCTCAGTGCTCAGGGTGCTCACTGCTCAGGGTGCTCAGTGCTCAGGGTGCTGGGTGCTCAGGGTGCTCGGTGCTCAGTGCTCGGGGTGCTGGGTGCTCATTGCTCAGTGCTCAGGGTGCTGGGTGCTCAGTGCTCAGTGCTCAGGGTGCTGGGTGTTCAGTACTCAGGGTGCTTGGTGCTCAGTGCTCAGAGAGTTGGGTGCTCAGTACTCAGGGTGCTCGGTGCTCAGTTCTCTGTTCTCAGGGTGCTCAGTACTCAGGGTGCTGGGTGCTCAGTGCTCGGGGTGCTGGGTGCTCAGTGCTCTGGGCTCTGGGTGCTCAGTGCTCGGGGTGCTGGGTGCTCAGTACTCAGAGTGCTGGGTGCTCAGTGCTCAGAGTATTTTGTGCTCAGTACTCAGGGTGCTGGGTGCTCAGTGCTCAGTGCTCAGGGTGCTCAGTGCTCAGGGTGCTCAGTGCTCAGGGTGCTGGGTGCTCAGGGTGCTGGGTGCTCAGTGCTCGGGGTGCTGGGTGCTCAGTGCTCAGTGCTCAGGGTGCTGGGTGCTCAGTGCTCAGTGCTCAGGGTGCTGGGTGTTCAGTACTCAGGGTGCTCGGTGCTCAGTGCTCAGAGTGTTGGGTGCTCAGTCGTCAGGGTGCTTGGTGCTCAGTATCAGGGTGCTGGGTGCTCAGTGCTCGGGGCGCTCGGTGCTCAGTACTCAAGGTGCTGGGTGCTCAGTGCTCAGGGTGCTGGGTACTCAGTCCTCGGGGTGCTCCGTGCTCAGTGATCAGGGTGCTGGGTGCTCAGTACTCAGGGTGCTCGCTGCTCAGTACTCAGGGTTCTCAGTGCTCAGTACTCAGGGTGCTGGGTGCTCAGTGCTCAGGGTGCTGGGTGCTCAGTACTCAGGGTGCTCAGTGCTCAGTACTCGGAGTGCTTGGTGCTCAGTACTCAGGGTGCTCAGTGCTCAGTACTCGGGGTGCTGGGTGCTCAGTGTTCAGGGTGCTCAGTGCTCAGTGCTCGGGGTGCAGGGTGCTCAGTGCTCGGGGCGCTGGGAGCTCAGTGCTCGGGGTGCTTTGTGCTCAGTATTCGGGGTGCTGGGTGCACAGTGCTCAGGGTGCTCAGTACTCAGTACTCAGTTTTCAGGGTGCTCAGTGCTCAGTGCTCATGGTGCTGATTGTTCAGTACTCAGGGTGCTGGGTGCTCAGTACTCAGGGTGCTGGGTGCTCAGTGCTCAGGGTGCTGGGTGCTCAGTACTCTGGGTTTTGGGTGCTCAGTATTCATGGGGCTGGGTGCTCCGTGCTCTTGGTGCTCGGTGCTCAGTGCTCAGGGTGCTGGGTGCTCAGTGCTCAGGGTGCTGGGTGCTCAGTACTCAGGGTCCTGGATGCTTAGTGCTCGAGGTGCACGGTGCTCAGTACTCAAGGTGCTGGGTGCTCAGTGCTCAGGGTGCTTGGTGCTCTGTGCTCAGTGTGCTCAGTGCTCAGTGCTCGGGGTCCTGGGTGCTCAGTGCTCGGGGCGCCGGGTGTTCAGTGCTCGGGGTGCTGGGTGCTCAGTACTCAGGGTGCTGTGTGCTTAGTGCTCAGTATTCAGCGTGCTGGGTGCTCAGTGTTCAGAGTGTTGGGTGCTCAGTACTCAGGGTGCTGGGTGCTCAGTGCTCAGGGTGCTCAGTGCTCAGGGTGCTCTGTGCTCAGTGTGCTGGATGCTCAGGGTGCTGGGTGCTCAGTGCTCGGGGTGCTGGGTGCTCAGTGCTCAGTGCTCAGGGTGCTGGGTGCTCAGTACTCAGGGTGCTGGGTGCTCAGGGCTCGGGGTGCTGGGTGCTCAGTGCTCAGGGTGATCAGTGCTCAGTACTCAGGGTGCTGGGTGCTCATTTCTCAGGGTGATGGGTGCTCAGTCCTCAGGGTGCTCAGTACTCAGGGTGCTCGGTGCTCAGTGCTCAGTACTCAGGGTGCTCAGTACTCAGGGTGCTGGGTGCTCAGTGCTCGGGGTGCTGGGTGCTCAGTACTCAGGGTGCTGCGTGCTCAGTACTCGGGGTGCTGGGTGCTCAGTACTCACGGTGCTGGGTGCACAGTGCTCGGGGTGCTGGTTGCTCAGTGCTCAGGTTGATCGGTGCTCAGTGCTCAGGGTGCTGGGTGCTCAGTCCTCCGGGTGCTCAGTGCTCAGGGTGCTGGGTGCTCAGTGCTCGGGGTGCTCGGTGATCAGTACTCAGGGTGCTGAGTGCTCAGTACTCAGGGTGCTGTGTGCTCAGTACTCAGGGTGCTGGGTGCTCAGTGCTCGGGGTGCTGGGTGCTCAGGGCTCTGGTGCTCGGTGCTCAGTGCTCAAAGTTCAGGTTGCTGGGTGCTCAGTGCTCAGTGCTCAGGGTGCTGGTTGCTCAGTACTCAAGGTGCTGGGTTCTCAGTACTCAGGGTGCTGGGTGCTCAGTGCTCAGGGTGCTCTGTGCTCAGTACACAGGGTGCTGGGTGGCCAGTGCTCGGGGTGTTGCGTGATCAGTGCTCAGGATGCTTGGTGCTCAGTGCTCAGTGTGCTGGGTGCTCAGTGCTCAGGGTGCTGGGTGCTCAGTACTCGGGGTGCTGGGTGCTCAGTACTCAGGGTGCTGGGTGCTCAGTGCTCGGGGTGCTGGGTGCTCAGTGCTCAGGGTGATCGGTGCTCAGTGCTCAGGGTGTTGGGTGCTCAGTCCTCCGGGTGCTCAGTGCTCAGGGTGCTGAGTGCTCAGTACTCAGGGTGATGGGTGCTCAGTACTCAGGGTGCTTGGTGCTCAGTGCTCGGGGTGCTGGGTGCTCAGGGCTGTGTTGCTGGGTGCTCAGTGCTCAGTGCTCAGGGTGCTGGGTGCTCAGTGCTCAGTGCTCAGGGTGCTGGTTGCTCAGTACTCAGGGTGCTGGGTGCTCAGTTCTCAGGGTGCTGGGTGCTCAGTGCTCAGGGTGCTCTGTGCTCAGTACTCAGGGTGCTGGGTGCTCAGTTCTCGGCGTGCTGCGTGATCAGTGCTCAGGGTGCTGGGTGCTCAGTGCTCAGGGTGCTGGGTGCTCAGTGCTCAGGATGGTGGGTGCTCAGTGCTCGGGGTGCTCGGTGCTCAGTACTCAGGGTGCTGAGTGCTCAGTACTCAGGGTGCTGGGTGCTCAGTACTCAGGGTGCTGGGTGCTCAGTGCTCGGGGTGCTGGGTGCTCAGGGCTGTGGTGCTGGGTGCTCAGTGCTCAGTGCTCAGGGTGCTGGGTGCTCAGTGCTCAGTGCTCAGGGTGCTGGTTGCTCAGTACTCAGGGTGCTGGGTGCTCAGTGCTCAGGGTGCTGGGTACTCAGTCCTTGGGGTGCTCCGTGCTCAGTGATCAGGGTGCTGGGTGCTCAGTACTCAGGGTGCTCGGTGCTCAGTACTCAGGGTTCTCAGTGCTCAGTACTCAGGGTGCTGGGTGCTCAGTGCTCAGGGTGCTGGGTGCTCAGTACTCAGGGTGCTCAGTGCTCAGTACTCAGGGTGCTTGGTGCTCAGTACTCAGGGTGCTCAGTGCTCAGTACTCGGGGTGCTGGGTGCTCAGTGTTCAGGGTGCGCAGTGCTCAGTGCTCGGGGTGCTGGGTGCTCAGTGCTCGGGGCGCTGGGTGCTCAGTGCTCGGGGTGCTTGGTGCTCAGTACTCGGGGTGCTGGGTGCTCAGTGCTCATGGTGCTCAGTACTCAGGGTGCTCAGTGCTCAGTACTCGGGGTGCTTGGTGCTCAGTACTCAGGGTGCTCAGTGCTCAGTACTCGGGGTGCTGGGTGCTCAGTGTTCAGGGTGCTCAGTGCTCAGTGCTAGGGGTGCTGGGTGCTCAGTGCTCGGGGCGCTGGGTGCTCAGTGCTCGGGGTGCTGGGTGCTCAGTACTCAGGGTGCTCAGTGCTCAGTACTCGGGGTGCTGGGTGCTCAGTGTTCAGGGTGCTCAGTGCTCAGTGCTCGGGGTGCTGGGTGCTCAGTGCTCGGGGTGCTTGGTGCTCAGTACTCAGGGTGCTGGGTGCTCAGTGCTCAGGGTGCTGGGTGCTCAGTACTCTGGGTGTTGGGTGCTCAGTATTCATGGTGCTGGGTGCTCCGTGCTCGGTGTGCTGGGTGCTCAGTGCTCAGGGTGCTGGGTGCTCAGTGCTCAGGGTGCTGGGTGCTTAGTGCTCGAGGTGCACGGTGCTCAGTACTCAAGGTGCTGGGTGCTCAGTGCTCAGGGTGCTGGGTGCTCAGTGCTCAGTGTGCTCAGTGCTCAGTGCTCGGGGTGCTGGGTGCTCAGTGCTCGGGGCGCTGGGTGCTCAGTGCTCGGGGTGCTGGGTGCTCAGTACTCAGGGTGCTGTGTGCTTAGTGCTCAGTACTCAGCGTGCTGGGTGCTCAGTGCTCAGAGTGTTGGGTGCTCAGTACTCAGGGTGCTGGGTGCTCAGTGCTCAGGGTGCTCAGTGCTCAGGGTGCTCAGTGCTCAGGGTGCCGGGTGCTCAGGGTGCTGGGTGCTCAGTGCTCAGTGCTCAGGGTGCTGGGTGTTCAGTACTCAGGGTGCACAGTGCTCAGTGCTCAGGGTGCTGGGTGCTCATTACTCAGGGTGCTGGGTGCTCAGGGCTCGGGGTGCTGGGTGCTCAGTGCTCAGGGTGATCAGTGCTCAGTACTCAGGGTGCTGGGTGCTCAGTGCTCAGGGTGATGGGTGCTCAGTCCTCAGGGTGCTCAGTACTCAGGGTGCTCGGTGCTCAGTGCTCAGTACTCAGGGTGCTCAGTACTCAGGGTGCTGGGTGCTCAGTGCTCGGGGTGCTGGGTGCTCAGTACTCAGGGTGCTGGGTGCTCAGTACTCGGGGTGCTGGGTGCTCAGTACTCAGGGTGCTGGGTGCTCAGTGCTCGGGGTGCTGGGTGCTCAGTGCTCAGGGTGATCGGTGCTCAGTGCTCAGGGTGCTGGGTGCTCAGTCCTCCGGGTGCTCAGTGCTCAGGGTGCTGGGTGCTCAGTGCTCGGGGTGCTCGGTGCTCAGTACTCAGGGTGCTGAGTGCTCAGTACTCAGGGTGCTGGGTGCTCAGTACTCAGGGTCCTGGGTGCTCAGTGCTCGGGGTGCTGGGTGCTCAGGGCTGTGTTGCTGGGTGCTCAGTGCTCAGTGCTCAGGGTGCTGGGTGCTCAGTGCTCAGGGTGCTGGTTGCTCAGTACTCAGGGTGCTGGGTGCTCAGTACTCAGGGTCCTGGGTGCTCAGTGCTCAGGGTGCTCTGTGCTCAGTTCTCAGGGTGCTGGGTGCTCAGTGCTCGGGGTGCTGCGTGATCAGTGCTCAGGGTGCTGGGTGCTCAGTGCTCAGGGTCCTGGGTGCTCAGTACTCAGGGTGCTGGGTGCTTAGTTCTCAGGGTGCTCAGTGCTCAGTACACAGGGTGCTGGGTGCTCAGTGTTCGGGGTGCTGGTTGCTCAGTGCTCGGGGTGCTGGGTGCTCACTACTCAGCGTGCTGGGTGCTCAGTACTCAGGGTGCTGGGTGCACAGTGCTCAGGGTGCTGGGTGCTCAGTTCTCAGGGTGCTGGGTGCTCAGTGATCGGGGTGGTGGGTGCTCGGTACTCAGGATGCTCAGTGCTCGGGGAGCTCGTTGCTCAGTACTCAGGGTGCTGGGTGCTCAGTACTCAGTGCTCGGGGTCCTTGGTGCTCCGTGCTCGGGGTGCTGGGTGCTCAGTCCTCTGGGTGCTGGGTGCTCAGTACTCAGGGTGCTGGGTGCTCAGTACTCAGGGTGCTGGGTGCTCAGTGTTCAGGGTGCTGGGTGCTCAGTACTCAGGGTGCTGGGTGCTCAGTACTCAGGGTGCTCGGTGCTCAGTACTCAGGGTGCTGGGTGCTCAGTGCTCAGGGTGCTGGGTACTCAGTACTCAGGGTGCTGGGTGCTCAGTACTCAGGGTGCTGGGTGCTCAGTGCTCAGTGCTCAGGGTGCTGGGTGCTCAGTGCTCAGGGTGCTGGGTGCTCAGTGCTCGGGGTGCTGGGTGCTCAGTACTCAGGGTGCTGTGTGCTTAGTGCTCAGTACTCAGCGTGCTGGGTGCTCAGTGCTCAGAGTGTTGGGTGCTCAGTACTCAGGGTGCTGGGTGCTCAGTGCTCAGGGTGCTCAGTGCTCAGGGTGCTCAGTGCTCAGGGTGCTGGGTGCTCTCGGTGCTGGGTGCTCAGTGCTCAGGGTGCTGGGTGCTCAGTGCTCAGTGCTCAGGGTGCTGGGTGTTCAGTACTCAGGGTGCTCGGTGCTCAGTGCTCAGGGTGCTTGGTGCTCAGTACTCAGGGTGCTGGGTGCTCAGGGCTCGGGGTGCTGGGTGCTCAGTGCTCTGGGTGATCAGTGCTCAGTACTCAGGGTGCTGGGTGCTCAGTGCTCATTGTGCTGGGTGCTCAGTCCTCAGGGTGCTCAGTACTCAGGGTGCTCGGTGCTCAGTGCTCAGTACTCAGGGTGCTCAGTTCTCAGGGTGCTGGGTGCTCAGTGCTCGGGGTGCTGGTTGCTCAGTGCTCGGGGTGCTGGATGCTCAGTGCTCAGTGCTCAGGGTGCTGGGTGCTCAGTGCTCAGTGCTCAGGGTGCTGGTTGCTCAGTACTCAGGGTGCTGGGTGCTCAGTACTCAGGGTGCTGGTTGCTCAGTGCTCGGGGTGCTGGGTGCTCGGGGCTGTGGTGCTGGGTGCACAGTGCTCAGTGCTCAGGGTGCTGGGTGCTCAGTGCTCAGTGCTCAGGGTGCTGGTTGCTCAGTACTCAGGGTGCTGGGTGCTCAGTACTCAGGGTGCTCGGAGCTCAGTGCTCAGGGTGCTCTGTGCTCAGTACTCAGGGTGCTGGGTGCTCAGTGCTCGGGGTGCTGCGTGATCAGTGCTCAGGGTGCTGGGTGCTCAGTGCTCAGGTTGCTGGGTGCTCAGTGCTCAGTGCTCAGGGTGCTGGTTGCTCAGTACTCAGGGTGCTGGGTGCTCAGTACTCAGGGTGCTGGGTGCTCAGTGCTCGGGGTGCTCGGTGCTCAGTACTCAAGGTGCTGGGTGCTCACTGCTCAGGGTGCTGGGTGCTCAGTCCTCGGGGTGCTCCGTGCTCAGTGATCAGGGTGCTGGGTGCTCAGTACTCAGGGTTCTCAGTGCTCAGTACTCAGGGTGCTGGGTGCTCAGTGCTCAGGGTGCTGGGTGCTCAGTACTCAGGGTGCTCAGTGCTCAGTACTCGGGGTGCTTGGTGCTCAGTACTCAGGGTGCTCAGTGCTCAGTACTCGGGGTGCTGGGTGCTCAGTGCTCAGGGTGCTCAGTGCTCAGTGCTCGGGGTGCTGGGTGCTCAGTGCTCGGGGCGCTGGGTGCTCAGTGCTCGGGGTGCTGGGTGCTCAGTACTCGGGGTGCTGGGTGCTCAGTGCTCAGGGTGCTCAGTGCTCAGTACTCAGTGCTCAGGGTGCTCAGTGCTAAGTGCTCAGGGTGCTGGGTGTTCCGTACTCAGGGTGCTGTGTGCTCAGTACTCAGGGTGCTCGGTGCTCAGTGCTCAGGGTGCTGGGTGCTCAGTACTCTGGGTGTTGGGTGCTCAGTACTCAGGGTGCTGGGTGCTCCGTGCTCAGGGTGCTGGGTGCTCAGTGCTCAGGGTTCTGGGTGCTCAGTTCTCATGGTGCTGTGTGCTCAGTACTCAGGGTGATGGGTGCTTAGTGCTCGAGGTGCTCGGTGCTCAGTACTCAAGGTGATGGGTGCTCAGTGCTCAGGGTGCTGGGTGCTCATTCCTCGGGGTGCTCCGTGCTCAGGGTGCTGGGTGCTCAGTGCTCAGGGTGCTGGGTGCTCAGTGCTCGGGGTGCTGGGTGCTGAGTGCTCAGGGTGCTGGGTGCTTAGTGCTCGGGGTGCTGGGTGCTCAGTGCTCAGGTTCCTGGGTGCTCAGTACTCAGGGTGCTGGGTGCTTAGTTCTCAGGGTGCTCAGTGCTCAGTACACAGGGTGCTGGGTGCTCAGTGCTCGGGGTGCTGGGTGCTCAGTGCTCAGTACTCAGGGTGCTGGGTGCTCAGTGCTCGGGCTGCTGGGTGCTCAGTACTCAGCGTGCTGGGTGCTCAGTACTCAGGGTGCTGGGTGCTCAGTGCTCAGTGTGCTGGGTGCTCAGTGATCGGGGTGCTGGTTGCTCAGTACTCAGGATGCTCAGTGCTCGCGGAGCTCGTTGCTCAGTACTCAGGGTGCTGGGTGCTCAGTACTCAGTGCTCGGGGTCCTGGGTGCTCCGTGCTCGGGGCGCTGGGTGCTCAGGGCTCGGGGTGCTGGGTGCTCAGTACTCGGGGTGCTGGGTGCTCAGTGCTCAGGGTGCTCAGTGCTCAGTACTCAGTGCTCAGGGTGCTGGGTGTTCCGTACTCAGGGTGCTGTGTGCTCAGTACTCAGGGTGCTTGGTGCTCAGTGCTCGGGGTGCTCGGTGCTCAGTACGTTGGGTGCTCAGTACTCAGGGTGCTGGGTGCTCCGTGCTCAGGGTGCTGGGTGCTCAGTGCTCAGGGTTCTGGGTGCTCAGTTCTCATGGTGCTGTGTGCTCAGTACTCAGGGTGCTGGGTGCTCAGTGCTCAGTGCTCGGGGTCCTGGGTGCTCCGTGCTCGGGGTGCTGGGTGCTCAGTGCTCTGGGTGCTGGGTGCTCAGTACTCAGGGTGCTGGGTGCTCAGTACTCAGGGTGCTGGGTGCTCAGTGTTCAGGGTGCTGGGTGCTCAGTACTCAGGGTGCTGGGTGCTCAGTACTCAGGGTGCTCGGTGCTCAGTACTCAGGGTGCTGGGTGCTCAGTGCTCAGGGTGCTGGGTACTCAGTACTCAGGGTGCTGGGTGCTCAGTACTCAGGGTGCTGGGTGCTCAGTGCTCAGGGTGCTGGGTGCTCAGTGCTCAGGGTGCTGGGTGCTCAGTACTCAGGGTGCTGGGTGCTCAGTGCTCAGGGTGATCGGTGCTCAGTACTCAGGGTGCTCAGTACTCAGGGTGCTGGGTGCTCAGTGCTCAGGGTGCTGGGGGCACAGTACTCAGGGTGCTGGGTGCTCAGTGCTCGGGGTGCTGGGTGCTCAGTGCTCAGGGTGATCGGTGCTCAGTACTCAGGGTGCTGGGTGCTCAGTGCTCAGGGTGCTGGGTGCTCAGTCCTCAGGGTGCTCAGTGCTCAGGGTGCTGTGTGCTCAGTGCTCGGGGTGCTCGGTGCTCAGTACTCAGGGTGCTGAGTGCTCAGTACTCAGGGTGCTGGGTGCTCAGTACTCATGGTGCTGGGTGCTCAGTACTCAGGGGGCTGGGTGCTCAGTGCTCAGGGTGCTGGGTGCTCAGTGCTCAGGGTGCTGGGTGCTCAGTGCTCGGGGTGCTGGGTGCTCAGTGCTCGGGGTGCTGTGTGGTCAGTGCTCAGTGCTCAAGGTGTTGGGTGCTCAGTGCTCAGTGCTCAGGGTGCTGGGTGCTCAGTACTCAGGGTGCTGGGTGCTCAGTACTCAGGGTGCTGGGTGCTCAGTTCTCAGGGTGCTGGGTGCTCAGTGCTCGGGGTGCTGGGTGCTCAGTGCTCAGTGCTCAGGGTGCTCAGTGCTCAGGGTGCTCAGTGCTCAGGGTGCTGGGTGCTCAGTGCTCAGTGCTCAGGGTGCTGGTTGCTCAGTACTCAGGGTGCTGGGTGCTCAGTACTCAGGGTGCTGGGTTCTCAGTGCTCAGGGTGCTCTGTGCTCAGTACTCAGGGTGCTGGGTGCTCAGTGCTCGGGGTGCTGCGTGATCAGTGCTCAGGGTGCTGGGTGCTCAGTGCTCAGGGTGCTGGGTGCTCAGTGCTCAGTGCTCAGGGTGCTGGTTGCTCAGTACTCAGGGTGCTGGGTGCTCAGTACTCAGGGTGCTGGGTGCTCAGTGCTCATGGTGCTCTGTGCTCAGTACTCAGGCTGCTGGGTGGTCAGTGCACAGGGTGCTCTGTGCTCAGTGCTCAGGGTGCTGGGTGCTCAGTGCTCAGGGTGCTGGGTGCTCAGTACTCAGGGTGCTGGGTGCTCAGTGCTCGGGGTGCTCAGTGCTCAGTACTCAAGGTGCTGGGTGCTCAGTGCTCAGGGTGCTGGGTGCTCAGTCCTCGGGGTGCTCCGTGCTCAGTGATCAGGGTGCTGGGTGCTCAGTACTCAGGGTGCTTGGTGCTCAGTACTCAGGGTTCTCAGTGCTCAGTACTCAGGGTGCTGGGCGCTCAGTGCTCAGGGTGCTGGTTGCTCAGTACTCAGGGTGCTCAGTGCTCAGTACTCGGGGTGCTTAGTGCTCAGTACTCAGGGTGCTCAGTGCTCAGTACTCGGGGTGCTGGGTGCTCAGTGCTCAGGGTGCTCAGTGCTCAGTGCTCGGGGTGCTGGGTGCTCAGTGCTCGGGGCGCTGGGTGCTCAGTGCTCGGGGTGCTGGGTGCTCAGTACTCGGGGTGCTGGGTGCTCAGTGCTCACGGTGCTCAGTGCTCAGTACTCAGTGCTCAGGGTGCTCAGTGCTCAGGGTGCTGGGTGTTCAGTACTCAGGGTGCTGTGTGCTCAGTACTCAGGGTGCTGGGTGCTCAGTGCTCAGGGTGCTGGGTGCTCAGTACTCAGGGTGCTGGGTGCTCAGTGCTCAGGATGCTGGGTGCTCAGTGCTCAGGGTGCTGGGTGCTCAGTACTCAGGGTGCTGGGTGCTTAGTGCTCGAGGTGCTCGGTGCTCAGTACTCAAGGTGCTGGGTGCTCAGTGCTAAGGGTGCTGGGTGCTCAGTCCTCGGGGTGCTCCGTGCTCAGGGTGCTGTGTGCTAAGTGCTCAGGGTGCTGGGTGCTCAGTGCTCGGGGTGCTGGGTGCAGAGTGCTCAGGGTGCTGGGTGCTTAGTGCTCGGGGTGCTGGGTGCTCAGTGCTCAGGGTCCTGGGTGCTCAGTACTCAGGGTGCTGGGTGCTTAGTTCTCAGGGTGCTCAGTGCTCAGTACACAGGGTGCTGGGTGCTCAGTGCTCGGGGTGCTGGGTGCTCAGTGCTCAGTACTCAGTGTGCTGGGTGCTCAGTGCTCGGGGTGCTGGGTGCTCAGTACTCAGCGTGCTGGGTGCTCAGTACTCAGGGTGCTGGGTGCTCAGTGCTCAGGGTGCTGGGTGCTCAGTGCTCAGGGTGCTGGGTGCTCAGTGATCAGGGTGCTGGGTGCTCAGTACTCAGGATGCTCAGTGCTCGGGGAGCTCGTTACTCAGTACTCAGGGTGCTGGGTGCTCAGTACTCAGTGCTCGGGGTCCTGGGTGCTCCGTCCTCGGGGTGCTGGGTGCTCAGTGCTCTGGGTGCTGGGTGCTCAGTACTCAGGGTGCTGGGTGCTCAGTACTCAGGGTGCTGGGTGCTCAGTGTTCAGGGTGCTGGGTGCTCAGTACTCAGGGTGCTGGGTGCTCAGTACTCAGGGTGCTCGGTGCTCAGTACTCAGGGTGCTGGGTGCTCAGTGCTCAGTGTGCTGGGTACTCAGTACTCAGGGTGCTGGGTGCTCAGTACTCAGGGTGCTGGGTGCTCAGTGCTCAGGGTGCTGGGTGCTCAGTGCTCAGGGTGCTGGGTGCTCAGTACTCAGGGTGCTGGGTGCTCAGTGCTCAGGGTGATCGGTGCTCAGTACTCAGGGTGCTCAGTACTCAGGGTGCTGGGTGCTCAGTGCTCAGGGTGCTGGGGGCACAGTACTCAGGGTGCTGGGTGCTCAGTGCTCGGGGTGCTGGGTGCTCAGTGCTCAGGGTGATCGGTGCTCAGTACTCAGGGTGCTGGGTGCTCAGTGCTCAGGGTGCTGGGTGCTCAGTCCTCAGGGTGCTCAGTGCTCAGGGTGCTGGGTGCTCAGTGCTCGGGGTGCTCGGTGCTCAGTACTCAGGGTGCTGAGTGCTCAGTACTCAGGGTGCTGGGTGATCAGTACTCATGGTGCTGGGTGCTCAGTACTCAGGGGGATGGGTGCTCAGTGCTCAGGGTGCTGGGTGCTCAGTGCTCAGGGCGCTGGGTGCTCAGTGCTCGGGGTGCTGGGTGCTCAGTGCTCGGGGTGCTGGGTGGTCAGTGCTCAGTGCTCAAGGTGCTGGGTGCTCAGTGCTCAGTGCTCAGGGTGCTGGGTGCTCAGTACTCAGGGTGCTGGGTGCTCAGTACTCAGGGTGCTGGGTGCTCAGTTCTCAGGGTGCTGGGTGCTCAGTGCTCGGGCTGCTGGGTGCTCAGTGCTCAGTGCTCAGGGTGCTCAGTGCTCATGGTGCTCAGTGCTCAGGGTGCTGGGTGCTCAGTGCTCAGTGCTCAGGGTGCTGGTTGCTCAGTACTCAGGTTGCTGGGTGCTCAGTACTCAGGGTGCTGGGTGCTCAGTGCTCAGGGTGCTCTGTGCTTAGTACTCAGGGTGCTGGGTGCTCAGTGCTCGGCTTGCTGCGTGATCAGTGCTCAGGGTGCTGGGTGCTCAGTGCTCAGGGTGCTGGGTGCTCAGTGCTTAGTGCTCAGGGTGCTGGTTGCTCAGTACTCAGGGTGCTGGGTGCTCAGTACTCAGGGTGCTGGGTGCTCAGTGCTCAGGGTGCTCTGTGCTCAGTACTCAGGGTGCTGGGTGCTCAGTGCTCGGGGTGCTGCGTGCTCAGTGCTCAGGGTGCTGGGTGCTCAGTGCTCAGGGTGCTGGGTGCTCAGTACTCAGGGTGCTGGGTGCTCAGTGCTCGGGGTGCTCGGTGCTCAGTACTCAAGGTGCTGGGTGCTCAGTGCTCAGGGTGCTGGGTGATCAGTAATCGGGGTGCTCCGTGCTCAGTGATCAGGGTGCTGGGTGCTCAGTACTCAGGGTGCTCGGTGCTCAGTACTCAGGGTTCTCAGTGCTCAGTACTCAGGGTGCTGGGTGCTCAGTGCTCAGGGTGCTGGGTGCTCAGTACTCAGGGTGCTCAGTGCTCAGTACTCGGGGTGCTGGGTGCTCAGTCCACGGGGTGCTCCGTGCTCAGGGTGCTGGGTGCTCAGTGCTCAGGGTGCTGGGTGCTCAGTGCTCGGGGTGCTGGGTGCTGAGTGCTCAGGGTGCTGGGTGCTTAGTGCTCGGCGTGCTGGGTGCTCAGTGCTCAGGGTCCTGGGTGCTCAGTACTCAGGGTGCTGGGTGCTTAGTTCTCAGGGTGCCCAGTGCTCAGTACACAGGGTGCTGGGTGATCAGTGCTCGGGGTGCTGGGTGCTCAGTGCTCAGTACTCAGGGTGCTGGGTGCTCAGTGCTCGGGGTGCTGGGTGCTCAGTACTCAGCGTGCTGGGTGCTCAGTACTCAGGGTGCTGGGTGCTCATTGCTCAGGGTGCTGGGTGCTCAGTGCTCAGGGTGCTGGGTGCTCAGTGATCGGGGTGCTGGGTGCTCAGTACTCAGGATGCTCAGTGCGCGGGGAGCTCGTTGCTCAGTACTCAGGGTGCTGGGTGCTCAGTACTCAGTGCTCGGGGTCCTGGGTGCTCCGTGCTCGGGGTGCTGGGTGCTCAGTGCTCTGGGTGCTGGGTGCACAGTACTCAGGGTGCTGGGTGCTCAGTATTCAGGGTGCTGGGTGCTCAGTGTTCAGGGTGCTGGGTGCTCAGTACTCAGGGTGCTGGGTGCTCAGTACTCAGGGTGCTCGGTGCTCAGTACTCAGGGTGCTGGGTGCTCAGTGCTCAGGGTGCTGGGTAGTCAGTACTCAGGGTGCTGGGTGCTCAGTACTCAGGGTGCTGGGTGCTCAGTGCTCAGGGTGCTGGTTGCTCAGTACTCAGGGTGCTGGGTGCTCAGTGCTCAGGGTGCTGTGGGCTCAGTACTCAGGGTGCTGGGTGCTCAGTGCTCAGGGTGCTGGGTGCTCAGTGCTCAGGGTGCTCAGTGCTCAGGGTGCTGGGTGCTCAGTACTCAGGGTGCTGGGTGCTCAGTGCTCAGGGTGCTGTGGGCTCAGTACTCAGGGTGCTGGGTGCTCAGTACTCAGGGTGCTGGGTGCTCAGTGCTCAGGGTGCTGGGTGCTCAGTCCTCAGGGTGCTCAGTGCTCAGGTTGCTGGGTGCTCAGTGCTCGGGGTGCTCGGTGCTCAGTACTCAGGGTGCTGAGTGCTCAGTACTCAGGGTGCTGGGTGCTCAGTACTCATGGTGCTGGGTGCTCAGTACTCAGGGGGCTGGGTGCTCAGTGCTCAGGGTGCTGGGTGCTCAGTGCTCAGGGCGCTGGGTGCTCAGTGCTCGGGGTGCTCTGTGGTCAGTGCTCAGTGCTCAAGGTGCTGGGTGCTCAGTGCTCAGTGCTCAGGGTGCTGGGTGCTCAGTACTCAGGGTACTGGGTCCTCAGTACTCAGGGTGCTGAGTGCTCAGTTCTCAGGGTGCTGGGTGCTCAGTGCTCGGGGTGCTGGGTGCTCAGTGCTCGGGGCGCTGGGTGCTCAGTGCTCGGGGTGCTGGGTGCTCAGTACTCAGAGTGCTGGGTGCTCAGTGCTCAGAGTGTTGGGTGCTCAGTACTCAGGGTGCTGAGTGCTGAGTGCTCAGTGCTCAGGGTGCTCAGTGCTCAGGGTGCTCAGTGCTCAGGGTGCTGGGTGCTCAGGGTGCTGGGTGCTCAGTGCTCGGGGTGCTGGGTGCTCAGTGCTCAGTGCTCAGGGATCTGGGTGCTCAGTGCTCAGTGCTCAGGGTGCTGGATGTTCAGTACTCAGGGTGCTCGGTGCTCAGTGCTCAGAGTGTTGGGTGCTCAGTACTCAGGGTGCTCGGTGCTCAGTGCTCTGTACTCAGGGTGCTCAGTACTCAGGGTGCTGGGTCCTCAGTACTCGGGGTGCTGGGTGCTCAGTACTCAGGGTGCTGGGTGCTCAGTGCTCGGGGTGCAGGGTGCTCAGTGCTCAGGGTGATCGGTGCTCAGTGCTCAGGGTTCTGGGTGCTCAGTCCTCCGGGTGCTCAGTGCTCAGGGTGCTGGGTGCTCAGTCCTCGGGGTGCTCGGTGCTCAGTACTCAGGGTGATCAGTGCTCAGTGCTCAGGGTGCTCGGTGCTCAGTGCTCAGTGCTCAGGGTGCTGGTTGCTCAGTACTCCGGGTGCTGGCTGCTCAGTACTCAGGGTGCTGGGTGCTCAGTGCTCAGGGTGCTCTGTGCTCAGTACTCAGGATGCTGGGTGCTCAGTGCTCGGGGTGCTGCGTGCTCAGTGCTCAGGGTGCTGGGTGCTCAGTGCTCAGGGTGCTCCGTGCTCAGTGATCAGGGTGCTGGGTGCTCAGTACTCAGGGTGCTCGGTGCTCAGTACTCAGGGTTCTCAGTGCTCAGTACTCAGGGTGCTGGGTGCTCAGTGCTCAGGGTGCTGGGTGCTCAGTACACAGGGTGCTCATTGCTCAGTACTCGGGGTGCTTGGTTCTCAGTACTCAGGGTGCTCAGTGCTCAGTACTCGTGGTGCTGGGTGCTCAGTGCTCAGGGTGCTCAGTGCTCAGTGCTCGGGGTGCTGGGTGCTCTGTGCTCGGGGCGCTGGGTGCTCAGTGCTCGGGGTGCTGGGTGCTCAGTACTCGGGGTGCTGGGTGCTCAGTGCTCAGGGTGCTCAGTGCTCAGTACTCAGTGCTCAGGGTGCTCAGTGCTCAGTGCTCAGGGTGCTGGGTGTTCAGTACTCAGGGTGCTGGGTGCTCAGTACTCAGGGTGCTGGGTGCTCAGTGCTCAGGGTGCTGGGTGCTCAGTACTCTGGTTGTTGGGTGCTCAGTACTCAGGGTGCTGGGTGCTCCGTGCTCGGGGTGCTGGGTGCTCAGTGCTCAGGGTGCTGGGTGCTCAGTGCTCAGGGTGCTGGGTGCTCAGTACTCAGGGTGCTGGGTGCTTAGTGCTCGAGGTGCTCGGTGCTCAGTACTCAAGGTGCTGGGTTCTCAGTGCTCAGGGTGCTGGGTGCTCAGTACTCGGGGTGCTCCGTGCTCAGATTGCTGGGTGCTGAGTGCTCAGGGTGCTTGGTGCTCAGTGCTCGGGGTGCTCGGTGCTCAGTGCTCAGGCTCCTGGGTGCTCGGTACTCAGGGTCCTGGGTGCTTAGTACTCAGGGTGCTCAGTGCTCAGTACACAGGGTGCTGGGTGCTCAGTGCTCGGGGTGTTGGGTGCTCAGTGCTCAGTACTCAGGGTGCTGGGAGCTCAGTGCTCGGGGTGCTGGGTGCTCATTACTCAGCGTGCTGGGTGCTCAGTACTCAGGGTGCTGGGTGCTCAGTGCGCAGAATGCTGGGTGCTCAGTGCTCAGGGTGCTGGGTGCTCAGTGATCGGGGTGCAGGGTGCACAGTACTCAGGGTGCTCAGTGCTCGGGGAGCTCGGTGCTCAGTACTCAGGGTGCTGGGTGCTCAGTACTCAGGACTCGGGGTGCTGGGTGCTCAGTGCTCAGTGTGCTCAGTGCTCAGTACTCAGTGTTCAGGGTGCTCAGTGCTCAGTGCTCAGGGTGCTGGGTGTTCAGTACTCAGGGTGCTGGGTGCTCAGTACTCAGGGTGATGGGTGCTCAATTCTCAGGGTGCTGGGTGCTCATTCTCGGGGTGCTGGGTGCTCAGTGCTCGGGGTGCTGGGTGCTCAGTACTCGGGTGCTGGGGGCTCAGTACTCAGGGTGCTGGGTGCTCAGTACTCAGGGTGCTCGGTTCTCAGTACTCAGGGTGCTGGCTGCTCATTCTCGGGGTGCTGGGTGCTCAGTGCTCGGGGTGCTGGGTGCTCAGTGCTCGGGGTGCTGGGTGCTCAGTACTCGGGGTGCTCAGTGCTCAGTAGTCAGGGTGCTGGGTGCTCAGTACTCAGGGTGCTGGGTGCTCAGTGCTCGGGGTGCTCGGTGCTCAGTACTCGGGGTGCTGGGTGCTCAGTACTCTGGGTGCTGGGTGCTCAGTGCTCAGGGTGCTGGGTGCTCAGTGCTCGGGGTGCTGGGTGCTCAGTGCTGAGTGTGGTGCTGGGTGCTCAGTACTCAGGGTGCTCGGTGCTCAGTACTCAGGGTGCTGGGTGCTCAGTGCTCAAGGTAATGGGTACTCAGTACTCAGGGTGCTGGGTGCTCAGTACTCAGGGTGCTGGGTGCTCATTGCTCAGGGTGCTGGGTGCTCAGTGCTCAGGTTGCTGGGTGCTCAGTACTCAGGGTGCTGGATGCTCAGTGCTCAGGGTGATCGGTGCTCAGTACTCAGGGTGCTCAGTACTCAGGGTGCTGTGTGCTCAGTGCTCGGGGTGCTGGGTGCTCAGTACTTGGGGTGCTGGGTGCTCTGTACTCAGGGTGCTGGGTGCTCAGTGCTCAGGGTCCTGGGTGCTCAGTGCTCAGGGTGATCGGTGCTCAGTACTCAGGGTGCTAGGTGCTCAGTGCTCAGGGTGCTGGGTGCTCAGTCCTCAGGGTGCTCAGTGCTCAGGGTGCTGGGTGCTCAGTCCTCGGGGTGCTCGGTGCTCAGTACTCAGGGTGCTGAGTGCTCAGTACTCAGGGTGCTGGGTGCTCAGTACTCATGGTGCTGGGTGCTCAGTACTCAGGGTGCTTGGTGTTCAGTGCTCAGGGTGCTGGGTGCTCAGTGCTCAGGGTGCTGGGTGCTCAGTGCTCTTGGTGCTGGGTGCTCAGTGCTCGGGGTGCTGGGTGCTCAGTGCTCAGTGCTCAGGGTGTTGGGTGCTCAGTGGTCAGTGCTCAGGGTGCTGTGTGCTCAGTAATCAGGGTGCTGGGTGCTCAGTACTCAGGGTGCTGGGTGCTCAGTGCTCAGGGTGCTGGGTGCTCAGTACTCTGGGTGTTGGGTGCTCAGTACTCAGGGTGCTGGGTGCTCAGTGCTCGGGGTGCTGGGTGCTCAGTGCTCGGGGTGCTGGGTGCTCAGTGCTCAGGGTGCTGGGTGCTCAGTATTCAGGGTGCTGGGTGCTCAGTGCTCGGGGTGCTCGGTGCTCAGTACTCAAGGTGCTGGGTGCTCAGTGCTCAGGGTGCTGGGTGCTCAGTCCTCGGGCTGCTCCGTGCTCAGTGCTCAGGGTGCTGGGTGTTCAGAACTCAGGGTGCTCGGTGCTCAGTACTCAGGTTTCTCAGTGCTCAGTGCACAGGGTGCTGGGTGCTTAGTTCTCAGGGTGCTCAGTGCTCAGTACTCGGGGTGCTGGGTGCTCATTACTCAGGGTGCTCAGTGCTCAGCACTCGGGGTGCTGGGTGCTCAGTGCCCAGGGTGCTCAGTGCTCGGGGTGCTGTGTGCTCATTGCTCGGGGAGCTGGGTGCTCAGTGCTCGGAGTTCTGGGTGCTCAGTACTCAGGGTGCTTTGTGCTCAGTTCTCAGTACTCAGCGTGCTGGGTGCTCAGTGCTCAGAGTGTTGGGTGCTCAGGGTGGTGGGTGCTCAGAGCTCGGGGTGCTGGGTGCTCAGTGCTCAGGGTGCTGGGTGCTCAGTGCTCAGTGCTCAGGGTGCTGGGTGCTCAGTGGTCAGTGCTCAGGGTGCTGGGTGTTCAGTACTCAGGGTGCTGGGTGCTCAGTACTCAGGGTGCTTGGTGCTCAGTGCTCAGGGTGCTGGTTGCTCTGTGCTCAGGGTGCTGGGTGCTCAGTACTCAGGGTGCTGGGTGCTCAGTACTCAGGGTGCTCGGTGTTCTGTACTCAGGGTGCTGGGTGCTAAGTGCCCAGGGTGCTGGGTGCTCAGTGCTCAGGGTGCTGGGTGCTCAGTACTCAGGGTGCTGGGTGCTCAGTGCTCGGTGTGCTGGGTGCTCAGTGCTCAGGGTGATCAGTGGTCAGTACTCAGGGTGCTGGGTGCTCAGTGCCCAGGGTGCGGGGTGCTCAGTGCTCAGGGTGCTGTGGGCTCAGTACTCAGGGTGCTGGGTGCTCAGTACTCAGGGTGCTGGGTGCTCAGTGCTCAGGGTGCTGGGTGCTCAGTCCTCAGGGTGCTCAGTGCTCAGGTTGCTGGGTGCTCAGTGCTCGGGGTGCTCGGTGCTCAGTACTCAGGGTGCTGAGTGCTCAGTACTCAGGGTGCTGGGTGCTCAGTACTCATGGTGCTGGGTGCTCAGTACTCAGGGGGCTGGGTGCTCAGTGCTCAGGGTGCTGGGTGCTCAGTGCTCAGGGCGCTGGGTGCTCAGTGCTCGGGGTGCTCTGTGGTCAGTGCTCAGTGCTCAAGGTGCTGGGTGCTCAGTGCTCAGTGCTCAGGGTGCTGGGTGCTCAGTACTCAGGGTACTGGGTCCTCAGTACTCAGGGTGCTGAGTGCTCAGTTCTCAGGGTGCTGGGTGCTCAGTGCTCGGGGTGCTGGGTGCTCAGTGCTCGGGGCGCTGGGTGCTCAGTGCTCGGGGTGCTGGGTGCTCAGTACTCAGAGTGCTGGGTGCTCAGTGCTCAGAGTGTTGGGTGCTCAGTACTCAGGGTGCTGAGTGCTGAGTGCTCAGTGCTCAGGGTGCTCAGTGCTCAGGGTGCTCAGTGCTCAGGGTGCTGGGTGCTCAGGGTGCTGGGTGCTCAGTGCTCGGGGTGCTGGGTGCTCAGTGCTCAGTGCTCAGGGATCTGGGTGCTCAGTGCTCAGTGCTCAGGGTGCTGGATGTTCAGTACTCAGGGTGCTCGGTGCTCAGTGCTCAGAGTGTTGGGTGCTCAGTACTCAGGGTGCTCGGTGCTCAGTGCTCTGTACTCAGGGTGCTCAGTACTCAGGGTGCTGGGTCCTCAGTACTCGGGGTGCTGGGTGCTCAGTACTCAGGGTGCTGGGTGCTCAGTGCTCGGGGTGCAGGGTGCTCAGTGCTCAGGGTGATCGGTGCTCAGTGCTCAGGGTTCTGGGTGCTCAGTCCTCCGGGTGCTCAGTGCTCAGGGTGCTGGGTGCTCAGTCCTCGGGGTGCTCGGTGCTCAGTACTCAGGGTGATCAGTGCTCAGTGCTCAGGGTGCTCGGTGCTCAGTGCTCAGTGCTCAGGGTGCTGGTTGCTCAGTACTCCGGGTGCTGGCTGCTCAGTACTCAGGGTGCTGGGTGCTCAGTGCTCAGGGTGCTCTGTGCTCAGTACTCAGGATGCTGGGTGCTCAGTGCTCGGGGTGCTGCGTGCTCAGTGCTCAGGGTGCTGGGTGCTCAGTGCTCAGGGTGCTCCGTGCTCAGTGATCAGGGTGCTGGGTGCTCAGTACTCAGGGTGCTCGGTGCTCAGTACTCAGGGTTCTCAGTGCTCAGTACTCAGGGTGCTGGGTGCTCAGTGCTCAGGGTGCTGGGTGCTCAGTACACAGGGTGCTCATTGCTCAGTACTCGGGGTGCTTGGTTCTCAGTACTCAGGGTGCTCAGTGCTCAGTACTCGTGGTGCTGGGTGCTCAGTGCTCAGGGTGCTCAGTGCTCAGTGCTCGGGGTGCTGGGTGCTCTGTGCTCGGGGCGCTGGGTGCTCAGTGCTCGGGGTGCTGGGTGCTCAGTACTCGGGGTGCTGGGTGCTCAGTGCTCAGGGTGCTCAGTGCTCAGTACTCAGTGCTCAGGGTGCTCAGTGCTCAGTGCTCAGGGTGCTGGGTGTTCAGTACTCAGGGTGCTGGGTGCTCAGTACTCAGGGTGCTGGGTGCTCAGTGCTCAGGGTGCTGGGTGCTCAGTACTCTGGTTGTTGGGTGCTCAGTACTCAGGGTGCTGGGTGCTCCGTGCTCGGGGTGCTGGGTGCTCAGTGCTCAGGGTGCTGGGTGCTCAGTGCTCAGGGTGCTGGGTGCTCAGTACTCAGGGTGCTGGGTGCTTAGTGCTCGAGGTGCTCGGTGCTCAGTACTCAAGGTGCTGGGTTCTCAGTGCTCAGGGTGCTGGGTGCTCAGTACTCGGGGTGCTCCGTGCTCAGATTGCTGGGTGCTGAGTGCTCAGGGTGCTTGGTGCTCAGTGCTCGGGGTGCTCGGTGCTCAGTGCTCAGGCTCCTGGGTGCTCGGTACTCAGGGTCCTGGGTGCTTAGTACTCAGGGTGCTCAGTGCTCAGTACACAGGGTGCTGGGTGCTCAGTGCTCGGGGTGTTGGGTGCTCAGTGCTCAGTACTCAGGGTGCTGGGAGCTCAGTGCTCGGGGTGCTGGGTGCTCATTACTCAGCGTGCTGGGTGCTCAGTACTCAGGGTGCTGGGTGCTCAGTGCGCAGAATGCTGGGTGCTCAGTGCTCAGGGTGCTGGGTGCTCAGTGATCGGGGTGCAGGGTGCACAGTACTCAGGGTGCTCAGTGCTCGGGGAGCTCGGTGCTCAGTACTCAGGGTGCTGGGTGCTCAGTACTCAGGACTCGGGGTGCTGGGTGCTCAGTGCTCAGTGTGCTCAGTGCTCAGTACTCAGTGTTCAGGGTGCTCAGTGCTCAGTGCTCAGGGTGCTGGGTGTTCAGTACTCAGGGTGCTGGGTGCTCAGTACTCAGGGTGATGGGTGCTCAATTCTCAGGGTGCTGGGTGCTCATTCTCGGGGTGCTGGGTGCTCAGTGCTCGGGGTGCTGGGTGCTCAGTACTCGGGTGCTGGGGGCTCAGTACTCAGGGTGCTGGGTGCTCAGTACTCAGGGTGCTCGGTTCTCAGTACTCAGGGTGCTGGCTGCTCATTCTCGGGGTGCTGGGTGCTCAGTGCTCGGGGTGCTGGGTGCTCAGTGCTCGGGGTGCTGGGTGCTCAGTACTCGGGGTGCTCAGTGCTCAGTAGTCAGGGTGCTGGGTGCTCAGTACTCAGGGTGCTGGGTGCTCAGTGCTCGGGGTGCTCGGTGCTCAGTACTCGGGGTGCTGGGTGCTCAGTACTCTGGGTGCTGGGTGCTCAGTGCTCAGGGTGCTGGGTGCTCAGTGCTCGGGGTGCTGGGTGCTCAGTGCTGAGTGTGGTGCTGGGTGCTCAGTACTCAGGGTGCTCGGTGCTCAGTACTCAGGGTGCTGGGTGCTCAGTGCTCAAGGTAATGGGTACTCAGTACTCAGGGTGCTGGGTGCTCAGTACTCAGGGTGCTGGGTGCTCATTGCTCAGGGTGCTGGGTGCTCAGTGCTCAGGTTGCTGGGTGCTCAGTACTCAGGGTGCTGGATGCTCAGTGCTCAGGGTGATCGGTGCTCAGTACTCAGGGTGCTCAGTACTCAGGGTGCTGGGTGCTCAGTGCTCGGGGTGCTGGGTGCTCAGTACTTGGGGTGCTGGGTGCTCTGTACTCAGGGTGCTGGGTGCTCAGTGCTCAGGGTCCTGGGTGCTCAGTGCTCAGGGTGATCGGTGCTCAGTACTCAGGGTGCTAGGTGCTCAGTGCTCAGGGTGCTGGGTGCTCAGTCCTCAGGGTGCTCAGTGCTCAGGGTGCTGGGTGCTCAGTCCTCGGGGTGCTCGGTGCTCAGTACTCAGGGTGCTGAGTGCTCAGTACTCAGGGTGCTGGGTGCTCAGTACTCATGGTGCTGGGTGCTCAGTACTCAGGGTGCTTGGTGTTCAGTGCTCAGGGTGCTGGGTGCTCAGTGCTCAGGGTGCTGGGTGCTCAGTGCTCTTGGTGCTGGGTGCTCAGTGCTCGGGGTGCTGGGTGCTCAGTGCTCAGTGCTCAGGGTGTTGGGTGCTCAGTGGTCAGTGCTCAGGGTGCTGTGTGCTCAGTAATCAGGGTGCTGGGTGCTCAGTACTCAGGGTGCTGGGTGCTCAGTGCTCAGGGTGCTGGGTGCTCAGTACTCTGGGTGTTGGGTGCTCAGTACTCAGGGTGCTGGGTGCTCAGTGCTCGGGGTGCTGGGTGCTCAGTGCTCGGGGTGCTGGGTGCTCAGTGCTCAGGGTGCTGGGTGCTCAGTATTCAGGGTGCTGGGTGCTCAGTGCTCGGGGTGCTCGGTGCTCAGTACTCAAGGTGCTGGGTGCTCAGTGCTCAGGGTGCTGGGTGCTCAGTCCTCGGGCTGCTCCGTGCTCAGTGCTCAGGGTGCTGGGTGTTCAGAACTCAGGGTGCTCGGTGCTCAGTACTCAGGTTTCTCAGTGCTCAGTGCACAGGGTGCTGGGTGCTTAGTTCTCAGGGTGCTCAGTGCTCAGTACTCGGGGTGCTGGGTGCTCATTACTCAGGGTGCTCAGTGCTCAGCACTCGGGGTGCTGGGTGCTCAGTGCCCAGGGTGCTCAGTGCTCGGGGTGCTGTGTGCTCATTGCTCGGGGAGCTGGGTGCTCAGTGCTCGGAGTTCTGGGTGCTCAGTACTCAGGGTGCTTTGTGCTCAGTTCTCAGTACTCAGCGTGCTGGGTGCTCAGTGCTCAGAGTGTTGGGTGCTCAGGGTGGTGGGTGCTCAGAGCTCGGGGTGCTGGGTGCTCAGTGCTCAGGGTGCTGGGTGCTCAGTGCTCAGTGCTCAGGGTGCTGGGTGCTCAGTGGTCAGTGCTCAGGGTGCTGGGTGTTCAGTACTCAGGGTGCTGGGTGCTCAGTACTCAGGGTGCTTGGTGCTCAGTGCTCAGGGTGCTGGTTGCTCTGTGCTCAGGGTGCTGGGTGCTCAGTACTCAGGGTGCTGGGTGCTCAGTACTCAGGGTGCTCGGTGTTCTGTACTCAGGGTGCTGGGTGCTAAGTGCCCAGGGTGCTGGGTGCTCAGTGCTCAGGGTGCTGGGTGCTCAGTACTCAGGGTGCTGGGTGCTCAGTGCTCGGTGTGCTGGGTGCTCAGTGCTCAGGGTGATCAGTGGTCAGTACTCAGGGTGCTGGGTGCTCAGTGCCCAGGGTGCGGGGTGCTCAGTGCTCAGGGTGCTGTGGGCTCAGTACTCAGGGTGCTGGGTGCTCAGTACTCAGGGTGCTGGGTGCTCAGTGCTCAGGGTGCTGGGTGCTCAGTCCTCAGGGTGCTCAGTGCTCAGGTTGCTGGGTGCTCAGTGCTCGGGGTGCTCGGTGCTCAGTACTCAGGGTGCTGAGTGCTCAGTACTCAGGGTGCTGGGTGCTCAGTACTCATGGTGCTGGGTGCTCAGTACTCAGGGGGCTGGGTGCTCAGTGCTCAGGGTGCTGGGTGCTCAGTGCTCAGGGCGCTGGGTGCTCAGTGCTCGGGGTGCTCTGTGGTCAGTGCTCAGTGCTCAAGGTGCTGGGTGCTCAGTGCTCAGTGCTCAGGGTGCTGGGTGCTCAGTACTCAGGGTACTGGGTCCTCAGTACTCAGGGTGCTGAGTGCTCAGTTCTCAGGGTGCTGGGTGCTCAGTGCTCGGGGTGCTGGGTGCTCAGTGCTCGGGGCGCTGGGTGCTCAGTGCTCGGGGTGCTGGGTGCTCAGTACTCAGAGTGCTGGGTGCTCAGTGCTCAGAGTGTTGGGTGCTCAGTACTCAGGGTGCTGAGTGCTGAGTGCTCAGTGCTCAGGGTGCTCAGTGCTCAGGGTGCTCAGTGCTCAGGGTGCTGGGTGCTCAGGGTGCTGGGTGCTCAGTGCTCGGGGTGCTGGGTGCTCAGTGCTCAGTGCTCAGGGATCTGGGTGCTCAGTGCTCAGTGCTCAGGGTGCTGGATGTTCAGTACTCAGGGTGCTCGGTGCTCAGTGCTCAGAGTGTTGGGTGCTCAGTACTCAGGGTGCTCGGTGCTCAGTGCTCTGTACTCAGGGTGCTCAGTACTCAGGGTGCTGGGTCCTCAGTACTCGGGGTGCTGGGTGCTCAGTACTCAGGGTGCTGGGTGCTCAGTGCTCGGGGTGCAGGGTGCTCAGTGCTCAGGGTGATCGGTGCTCAGTGCTCAGGGTTCTGGGTGCTCAGTCCTCCGGGTGCTCAGTGCTCAGGGTGCTGGGTGCTCAGTCCTCGGGGTGCTCGGTGCTCAGTACTCAGGGTGATCAGTGCTCAGTGCTCAGGGTGCTCGGTGCTCAGTGCTCAGTGCTCAGGGTGCTGGTTGCTCAGTACTCCGGGTGCTGGCTGCTCAGTACTCAGGGTGCTGGGTGCTCAGTGCTCAGGGTGCTCTGTGCTCAGTACTCAGGATGCTGGGTGCTCAGTGCTCGGGGTGCTGCGTGCTCAGTGCTCAGGGTGCTGGGTGCTCAGTGCTCAGGGTGCTCCGTGCTCAGTGATCAGGGTGCTGGGTGCTCAGTACTCAGGGTGCTCGGTGCTCAGTACTCAGGGTTCTCAGTGCTCAGTACTCAGGGTGCTGGGTGCTCAGTGCTCAGGGTGCTGGGTGCTCAGTACACAGGGTGCTCATTGCTCAGTACTCGGGGTGCTTGGTGCTCAGTACTCAGGGTGCTCAGTGCTCAGTACTCATGGTGCTGGGTGCTCAGTGCTCAGGGTGCTCAGTGCTCAGTGCTCGGGGTGCTGGGTGCTCTGTGCTCGGGGCGCTGGGTGCTCAGTGCTCGGGGTGCTGGGTGCTCAGTACTCGGGGTGCTGGGTGCTCAGTGCTCAGGGTGCTCAGTGCTCAGTACTCAGTGCTCAGGGTGCTCAGTGCTCAGTGCTCAGGGTGCTGGGTGTTCAGTACTCAGGGTGCTGGGTGCTCAGTACTCAGGGTGCTGGGTGCTCAGTGCTCAGGGTGCTGGGTGCTCAGTACTCTGGTTGTTGGGTGCTCAGTACTCAGGGTGCTGGGTGCTCCGTGCTCGGGGTGCTGGGTGCTCAGTGCTCAGGGTGCTGGGTGCTCAGTGCTCAGGGTGCTGGGTGCTCAGTACTCAGGGTGCTGGGTGCTTAGTGCTCGAGGTGCTCGGTGCTCAGTACTCAAGGTGCTGGGTTCTCAGTGCTCAGGGTGCTGGGTGCTCAGTACTCGGGGTGCTCCGTGCTCAGATTGCTGGGTGCTGAGTGCTCAGGGTGCTTGGTGCTCAGTGCTCGGGGTGCTCGGTGCTCAGTGCTCAGGCTCCTGGGTGCTCGGTACTCAGGGTCCTGGGTGCTTAGTACTCAGGGTGCTCAGTGCTCAGTACACAGGGTGCTGGGTGCTCAGTGCTCGGGGTGCTGGGTGCTCATTACTCAGCGTGCTGGGTGCTCAGTACTCAGGGTGCTGGGTGCTCAGTGCGCAGAATGCTGGGTGCTCAGTGCTCAGGGTGCTGGGTGCTCAGTGATCGGGGTGCAGGGTGCACAGTACTCAGGGTGCTCAGTGCTCGGGGAGCTCGGTGCTCAGTACTCAGGGTGCTGGGTGCTCAGTACTCAGGACTCGGGGTGCTGGGTGCTCAGTGCTCAGTGTGCTCAGTGCTCAGTACTCAGTGTTCAGGGTGCTCAGTGCTCAGTGCTCAGGGTGCTGGGTGTTCAGTACTCAGGGTGCTGGGTGCTCAGTACTCAGGGTGATGGGTGCTCAATTCTCAGGGTGCTGGGTGCTCCTTCTCGGGGTGCTGGGTGCTCAGTGCTCGGGGTGCTGGGTGCTCAGTACTCGGGTGCTGGGGGCTCAGTACTCAGGGTGCTGGGTGCTCAGTACTCAGGGTGCTCGGTTCTCAGTACTCAGGGTGCTGGCTGCTCATTCTCGGGGTGCTGGGTGCTCAGTGCTCGGGGTGCTGGGTGCTCAGTGCTCGGGGTGCTGGGTGCTCAGTACTCGGGGTGCTCAGTGCTCAGTAGTCAGGGTGCTGGGTGCTCAGTACTCAGGGTGCTGGGTGCTCAGTGCTCGGGTTGCTCGGTGCTCAGTACTCGGGGTGCTGGGTGCTCAGTACTCTGGGTGCTGGGTGCTCAGTGCTCAGGGTGCTGGGTGCTCAGTGCTCGGGGTGCTGGGTGCTCAGTGCTGAGTGTGGTGCTGGGTGCTCAGTACTCAGGGTGCTCGGTGCTCAGTACTCAGGGTGCTGGGTGCTCAGTGCTCAAGGTAATGGGTACTCAGTACTCAGGGTGCTGGGTGCTCAGTACTCAGGGTGCTGGGTGCTCATTGCTCAGGGTGCTGGGTGCTCAGTGCTCAGGTTGCTGGGTGCTCAGTACTCAGGGTGCTGGATGCTCAGTGCTCAGGGTGATCGGTGCTCAGTACTCAGGGTGCTCAGTACTCAGGGTGCTGGGTGCTCAGTGCTCGGGGTGCTGGGTGCTCAGTACTTGGGGTGCTGGGTGCTCTGTACTCAGGGTGCTGGGTGCTCAGTGCTCAGGGTCCTGGGTGCTCAGTGCTCAGGGTGATCGGTGCTCAGTACTCAGGGTGCTAGGTGCTCAGTGCTCAGGGTGCTGGGTGCTCAGTCCTCAGGGTGCTCAGTGCTCAGGGTGCTGGGTGCTCAGTCCTCGGGGTGCTCGGTGCTCAGTACTCAGGGTGCTGAGTGCTCAGTACTCAGGGTGCTGGGTGCTCAGTACTCATGGTGCTGGGTGCTCAGTACTCAGGGTGCTTGGTGTTCAGTGCTCAGGGTGCTGGGTGCTCAGTGCTCAGGGTGCTGGGTGCTCAGTGCTCTTGGTGCTGGGTGCTCAGTGCTCGGGGTGCTGGGTGCTCAGTGCTCAGTGCTCAGGGTGTTGGGTGCTCAGTGGTCAGTGCTCAGGGTGCTGTGTGCTCAGTAATCAGGGTGCTGGGTGCTCAGTACTCAGGGTGCTGGGTGCTCAGTGCTCAGGGTGCTGGGTGCTCAGTACTCTGGGTGTTGGGTGCTCAGTACTCAGGGTGCTGGGTGCTCAGTGCTCGGGGTGCTGGGTGCTCAGTGCTCGGGGTGCTGGGTGCTCAGTGCTCAGGGTGCTGGGTGCTCAGTATTCAGGGTGCTGGGTGCTCAGTGCTCGGGGTGCTCGGTGCTCAGTACTCAAGGTGCTGGGTGCTCAGTGCTCAGGGTGCTGGGTGCTCAGTCCTCGGGCTGCTCCGTGCTCAGTGCTCAGGGTGCTGGGTGTTCAGAACTCAGGGTGCTCGGTGCTCAGTACTCAGGTTTCTCAGTGCTCAGTGCACAGGGTGCTGGGTGCTTAGTTCTCAGGGTGCTCAGTGCTCAGTACTCGGGGTGCTGGGTGCTCATTACTCAGGGTGCTCAGTGCTCAGCACTCGGGGTGCTGGGTGCTCAGTGCCCAGGGTGCTCAGTGCTCGGGGTGCTGGGTGCTCAGTGCTCGGGGAGCTCGGTGCTCAGTGCTCGGAGTTCTGGGTGCTCAGTACTCAGGGTGCTTTGTGCTCAGTTCTCAGTACTCAGCGTGCTGGGTGCTCAGTGCTCAGAGTGTTGGGTGCTCAGGGTGCTGGGTGCTCAGAGCTCGGGGTGCTGGGTGCTCAGTGCTCAGGGTGCTGGGTGCTCAGTGCTCAGTGCTCAGGGTGCTGGGTGCTCAGTGGTCAGTGCTCAGGGTGCTGGGTGTTCAGTAGTCAGGGTGCTGGGTGCTCAGTACTCAGGGTGCTTGGTGCTCAGTGCTCAGGGTGCTGGTTGCTCTGTGCTCAGGGTGCTGGGTGCTCAGTACTCAGGGTGCTGGGTGCTCAGTACTCAGGGTGCTCGGTGTTCTGTACTCAGGGTGCTGGGTGCTAAGTGCCCAGGGTGCTGGGTGCTCAGTGCTCAGGGTGCTGGGTGCTCAGTACTCAGGGTGCTGGGTGCTCAGTGCTCGGTGTGCTGGGTGCTCAGTGCTCAGGGTGATCAGTGGTCAGTACTCAGGGTGCTGGGTGCTCAGTGCTCAGGGTGCTGGGTGCTCAGTCCTCAGGGTGCTCTGTACACAGGGTGCTCAGTGCTCAGTGCTCAGTACTCAGGGTGTTCAGTACTCAGGGTGCTGGGTGCTCAGTGCTCGGATGCTGGGTGCTCAGTACTCAGGGTGCTGTTTGCTCAGTACTCGGGGTGCTGGGTGCTCAGTACTCAGGGTGCTGGGTGCTCAGTGCTCGGGGTGCTGGGTGTTCAGTGCTCAGGGTGATCGGTGCTCAGTGCTCAGGGTGCTGGGTGCTCAGTCCTCGGGGTGCTCAGTGCTCAAGGTGCTGGGTGCTCAGTGCTCGGGGTGCTAGGTGCTCAGTACTCAGGGTGCTGAGTGCTCAGTACTCAGGGTGCTGGGTGCTCAGTACTCAGGGTGCTGGGTGCTCAGTGCTCAGGGTGCTGGGGGCTCAGTGCTCAGGGTGCTGGGTGCTCAGTGCTCGGGGTGCTGGGTGCTCAGTGCTCGGGGTGCTGGGTGCTCAGTGCTCAGTGCTCAGGGTGCTGGGTGCTCAGTGATCAGTGCTCAGGGTGCTGGTTATACAGTACTCAGGGTGCTGGGTGCTCAGTACTCAGGGTGCTGGGTGCTCAGTGCTCAGGGTGCTGGGTGCTCAGTACTCAGGGTGCTGGGTGCTCAGTGCTCGGGGTGCTGCGTGCTCAGTGCTCGGGGTGCTGGGTGCTCAGTGCTCATGGTGCTGGGTGCTCAGTACTCAGGGTGCTGGGTGCTCAGTGCTCGGGGTGCTCGGTGCTCAGTACTCAAGGTGCTGGGTGCTCAGTGCTCAGGGTGCTGGGTGCTCACTCCTCGGGGTGCACCGTGCTCAGTGATCAGGGTGCTGGGTGCTCAGTACTCAGGGTGCTCGGTGCTCAGTACTCAGGGTTCTCAGTGCTCAGTACTCAGGGTGCTGGGTGCTCAGTTCTCAGGGTGCTGGGTGCTTAGTACTCAGGGTGCTCAGTGCTCAGTACTCGGGGTGCTTGGTGCTCAGTACTCAGGGTGCTCAGTGCTCAGTACTCGGGGTGCTGGGTGCTCAGTGCTCAGGGTGCTCAGTGCTCAGTGCTCGGGGTGTTGGGTGCTCAGTGCTCAGTGCACAGGGTGCTGGGTGTTCAGTACTCAGGGTGCAGGGTGCTCAGTACTCAGGGTGCTGGGTGCTCAGTGCTCAGGGTGCTCAGTGCTCAGTACTCATTGCTCAGGGTGCTGGGTGTTCAGTACTAAGGGTGCTGGGTGTTCAGTACTCGGTGTGCTGGGTGCTCAGTGCTCAGGGTGCTCAGTGCTCAGGGTGCTGGGTGTTCAGTACTCGGTGTGCTGGGTGCTCAGTGCTCAGGGTGCTCAGTGCTCAGTACTCAGTGCTCAGGGTACTCAGTGCTCAGTGCTCAGGGTGCTGGGTGTTCAGTACTCAGGGTGCTGGGTGATCAGTACTCAGGGTGCTGGGTGCTCAGTGCTCAGGGTGCTGGGTGCTCAGTACTCTGGGTGTTGGGTGCTCAGTGCTCAGGGTGCTGGGTGCTCAGTGCTCAGGGTGCTGCGTGCTCAGTACTCTGGGTGCTGGGTGCTCAGTGCTCGAGGTGCTCGGTGCTCAGTACTCAAGGTGCTGGGTGCTCAGTGCTCAGGGTGCTGGGTGCTCAGTCCTCGGGGTTCTCCGTGCTCAGGGTGCTGGGTGCTCAGTGCTCGGGGTGCTCGGTGCTCAGTAATCAGGGTGCTGGGTGCTCAGTGCTCAGGTTGCTGGGTGCTCAGTACTCTGGGTGTTGGGTGCTCATTACTCAGGGTGCTACGTGCTCAGTGTTCGGGGTGCTGGGTGCTCAGTGCTCGGGGTGCTGGGTGCTCAGTGCTCAGGGTGCTGGGTGCTCAGTATTCAGGGTGCTGGGTGCTCAGTGTTCGGGGTGCTCGGTGTTCAGTACTCAAGGTGCTGGGTGCTCAGTGCTCAGGGTGCTTGGTGCTCAGTCCTCGGGGTGCTCCGTGCTCAGTGCTCAGGGTGCTGGGTGCTCAGTACTCAGGGTGCTCGTTGCTCAGTACTCAGGGTTCTCAGTGCTCAGTGCTCAGGGTGCTGGGTGCTCAGTTCTCAGGGTGCTCAGTGCACAGTACTCGGGGTGCTGGGTGCACAGTACTCAGGGTGCTCAGTGCTCAGCACTCGGGGTGCTGGGTGCTCAGTGCTCAGGGTGCTCAGTGCTCAGTGCTCGGGTTGCTGGGTGCTCAGTGCTCCGGGAGCTGGGTGCTCAGTGCTCGGAGTTCTGGGTGCTCAGTACTCAGGGTGATTTGTGCTCAGTGCTCAGTACTCAGCGTGCTGGGTGCTCAGTGCTCAGAGTGTTGGGTGCTCAGTACTCAGGGTGCTGGGTGCTCAGTGCTCAGTGCTCAGGGTGCTCAGTGCTCAGGGTGCTGGGTGCTCAGGGTGCTGGGTGCTCAGTGCTCGGGGTGCTGGGTGCTCAGTGCTCAGGGTGCTGGGTGCTCAGTGCTCAGTGCTCAGGGTGCTGGGTGCTCAGTGCTCAGTGCTCAGGGTGCTGGGTGTTCAGTACTCAGGGTGCTGGGTGCTCAGTACTCATGGTGCTTGGTGTTCAGTGCTCAGGGTGCTGGTTGCTCAGTGCTCAGGGTGCTGGGTGCTCAGTACTCAGGGTGCTGGGTGCTCAGTACTCAGGGTGCTCGGTGTTCAGTACTCAGGGTGCTGGGTGCTCAGTGCCCAGGGTGCTGGGTGCTCAGTACTCAGGGTGCTGGGTGCGCAGTACTCAGGGTGCTGGGTGATCAGTGCTCAGGGTGCTGGGTGCTCAGTACTCAGGGTGCTCGGGGCTCAGTGCTCGGGGAGCTGGTTGCTCAGTGCTCAGGGTGATCAGTGGTCAGTACTCAGGGTGCTGGGTGCTCAGTGCTCAAGGTGCTGGGTGCTCAGTCCTCAGGGTGCTCAGTAATCATGGTGCTCAGTGCTCAGTGCTCAGTACTCAGGGTGTTCAGTACTCCGGGTGCTGGGTGCTCAGTGCTCGGGGTGCTGGGTGCTCAGTACTCAGGGTGCTGGGTGCGCAGTACTCAGGGTGCTGGGTGATCAGTGCTCAGGGTGCTGGGTGCTCAGTACTCAGGGTGCTCGGGGCTCAGTGCTCGGGGAGCTGGTTGCTCAGTGCTCAGGGTGATCAGTGGTCAGTACTCAGGGTGCTGGGTGCTCAGTGCTCAAGGTGCTGGGTGCTCAGTCCTCAGGGTGCTCAGTACTCATGGTGCTCAGTGCTCAGTACTCAGTACTCAGGGTGCTCAGTGCTCAGTGTTCAGGGTGCTGGGTGTTCAGTACTCGGTGTGCTGGGTGCTCAGTGCTCAGGGTGCTCAGTGCTCAGTACTCAGTGCTCAGGGTACTCAGTGCTCAGTGCTCAGGGTGCTGTGTGTTCAGTACTCAGGGTGCTGGGTGCTCAGTACTCTGGGTGTTGGGTGCTCAGTACTCAGGGTGCTGGGTGCTCAGTGCTCACGGTGCTGCGTGCTCAGTAATCAGGGTGCTGGGTGCTCAGTGCTCGAGGTGCTCGGTGCTCCGTACTCAAGGTGCTGGGTGCTCAGTGCTCAGGGTGCTGGGTGCTCAGTCCTCGGGGTGCTCCGTGCTCAGGGTGCTGGGTGCTCAGTGCTCGGGGTGCTCGGTGCTCAGTACTCAGGGTGCTGGGTGCTCAGTGCTCAGGGTGCTGGGTGCTCAGTACTCTGGGTGTTGGGTGCTCAGTACTCAGGGTGCTGCGTGCTCAGTGCTCGGGGTGCTGGGTGCTCAGTGCTCGGGGTGCTGGGTGCTCAGTGCTCAGGGTGCTGGGTGCTCAGTATTCAGGGTGCTGGGTGCTCAGTGTTCGGGGTGCTCGGTGCTCAGTACTCAAGGTGCTGGGTCCTCAGTGCTCAGGGTGCTGGGTGCTCAGTCCTCGGGGTGCTCCCTGCTCAGTGCTCAGGGTGCTGGGTGCTCAGTACTCAGGGTGCTCGTTGCTCAGAACTCAGGGTTCTCAGTGCTCAGTGCTCAGGGTGCTGGGTGCTCAGTTCTCAGGGTGCTCAGTGCTCAGTACTCGGGGTGCTGGGTGCTCAGTACTCTGGGTGCTCAGTGCTCAGCACTCGGGGTGCTGGGTGCTCAGTGCTCAGGGTGCTCAGTGCTCAGTGCTCAGGGTGCTGGGTGCTCAGTGCTCGGGGAGCTGGGTGCTCAGTGCTCGGAGTTCTGGGTGCTCAGTACTCAGGGTGCTTTGTGCTCAGTGCTCAGTACTAAGCGTGCTGGGTGCTCAGTGCTCAGAGTGTTGGGTGCTCAGTACTCAGGGTGCTGGGTGCTCAGTGCTCAGTGCTCAGGGTGCTCAGTGCTCAGGGTGCTGGGTGCTCAGGGTGCTGGGTGCTCAGTGCTCGGGGTGCTGGGTGCTCAGTGCTCAGGGTGCTGGGTGCTCAGTGCTCAGTGCTGAGGGTGCTGGGTGCTCAGTGCTCAGTGCTCAGGGTGCTGGGTGTTCAGTACTCAGGGTACTGGGTGCTCAGTACTCAGGGTGCTTGGTGCTCAGTGCTCAGGGTGCTGGTTGCTCAGTGCTCAGGGTGCTGGGTGCTCAGTACTCAGGGTGCTGGGTGCTCAGTACTCAGGGTGCTCGGTGTTCAGTACTCAGGGTGCTGGGTACTCAGTGCCCAGGGTGCTGGGTGCTCAGTACTCAGGGTGCTGGGTGCGCAGTACTCAGGGTGCGGGGTGCTCAGTGCTCAGGGTGCTGGGTGCTCAGTACTCAGGGTGCTGGGTGCTCAGTGCTCGGTGTGCTAGGTGCTCAGTGCTCAGGGTGATCAGTGGTCAGTACTCATTGTGCTGGGTGCTCAGTGCTCAGGGTGCTGGGTGCTCAGTCCTCAGGGTGCTCAGTACTCAGGGTGCTCAGTGCTCAGTGCTCAGTACTCAGGGTGTTCAGTACTCAGGGTGCTGGGCGCTCAGTGCTCGGGGTGCTGGGTGCTCAGTACTCAGGGTGCTGGGTGCTCAGTACTCGGGGTGCTGGGTGCTCAGTACTCAGGGTGCTGGTTGCTCAGTGCTCGGGGTGCTGGGTGCTCAGTGCTCAGGGTGATCGGTGCTCAGTGCTCAGGGTGCTGGGTGCTCAGTCCTCAGGGTGCTCAGTGCTCAAGGTGCTGGGTGCTCAGTGCTCGGGGTGCTCGGTGCTCAGTACTCAGGGTGCTGAGTGCTCGGTACTCAGGGTGCTGGGTGCTCAGTACTCAGGGTGCTGGGTGCTCAGTACTCAGGGTGCTGGGTGCTCAGTGCTCAGGGTGCTGGGTGCTCAGTGCTCAGGGTGCTGGGTGCTCAGTGCACGGGGTGCTGGGTGCTCAGTGCTCGGGGTGCTGGGTGCTCAGTGCCCAGTGCTCAGGGTGCTGGGTGCTCAGTGCTCAGTGCTCAGGGTGCTGGTTGCTCAGTACTCAGGGTGCTGGGTGCTCAGTACTCAGGGTGCTGGGTGCTCAATGCTCAGGGTGCTGGGTGCTCAGTGCTCGGGGTGCTGGGTGCTCAGTGCTCGGGGTGCTGGGTGCTCAGTGCTCATGGTGCTGGGTGCTCAGTACTCAGGGTGCTGGGTGCTCAGTGCTCGGGGTGCTCGGTGCTCAGTACTCAATGTGCTGGGTGCTCAGTGCTCAGGGTGCTGGGTGCTCAGTCCTCGGGGTGCACCGTGCTCAGTGATCTGGGTGCTGGGTGCTCAGTACTCAGGGTGCTCGGTGCTCAGTACTTAGGGTTCTCAGTGCTCAGTACTCAGGGTGCTGGGTGCTCAGTGCTCAGGGTGCTGGGTGCTCAGTACTCAGGGTGCTCAGTGCTCAGTACTCGGGGTGCTTGGTGCTCAGTACTCAGGGTGCTCAGTGCTCAGTACTCGGGGTGCTGGGTGCTCAGTGCTCAGGGTGCTCAGTGCTCAGTGCTCGGGGTGTTGGGTGCTCAGTGCTCAGTGCTCAGGGTGCTGGGTGTTCAGTACTCAGGGTGCAGGGTGCTCAGTACTCAGGGTGCTGGGTGCTCAGTACTCAGGGTGCAGGGTGCTCAGTACTCAGGGTGCTGGGTGCTCAGTGCTCAGGGTGCTCAGTGCTCAGTACTCAGTGCTCAGGGTGCTGGGTGTTCAGTACTCAGGGTGCTGGGTGTACAGTACTCGGTGTGCTGATTGCTCAGTGCTCAGGGTGCTCAATGCTCAGTACTCAGTGCTCAGGGTGCTCAGTGCTCAGTGCTCAGGGTGCTGGGTGTTCAGTACTCGGTGTGCTGGGTGCTCAGTGCTCAGGGTGCTCAGTGCTCAGTACTCAGTGCTCAGGGTACTCAGTGCTCAGTGCTCAGGGTGCTGGGTGTTCAGTACTCAGGGTGCTGGGTGATCAGTACTCAGGGTGCTGGGTGCTCAGTGCTCAGGGTGCTGGGTGCTCAATACTCTGGGTGTTGGGTGCTCAGTGCTCAGGGTGCTGGGTGCTCAGTGCTCAGGGTGCTGCGTGCTCAGTACTCAGGGTGCTGGGTGCTCAGTGCTCGAGGTGCTCGGTGCTCAGTACTCAAGGTGCTGGGTGCTCAGTGCTCAGGGTGCTGGGTGCTCAGTCCTCGGGGTGCCCGTGCTCAGGGTGCTGGGTGCTCAGTGCTCGGGGTGCTCGTTGCTCAGTACTCAGGGTGCTGGGTGCTCAGTGCTCAGGGTGCTGGGTGCTCAGTACTCTGGGTGTTGGGTGCTCAGTACTCAGGGTGCTGCGTGCTCAGTGCTCGGGGGGCTGTGTGCTCAGTGCTCGGGGTGCTGGGTGCTCAGTGCTCAGGGTGCTGGGTGCTCAGTATTCAGGGTGCTGGGTGCTCAGTGTTCGGGGTGCTCGGTGTTCAGTACTCAAGGTGCTGGGTGCTCAGTGCTCAGGGTGCTGGGTGCTCAGTCCTCGGGGTGCTCCGTGCTCAGTGCTCAGGGTGCTGGGTGCTCAGTACTCAGGGTGCTCGTTGCTCAGTACTCAGGGTTCTCAGTGCTCAGTGCTCAGCGTGCTGCGTGCTCAGTTCTCAGGGTGCTCAGTGCTCAGTACTCGGGGTGCTGGGTGCTAAGTACTCAGGGTGCTCAGTGCTCAGCATTCGGGGTGCTGGGTGCTCAGTGCTCAGGGTGCTCAGTGCTCAGTGCTCGGGGTGCTGGGTGCTCAGTGCTCGGGGAGCTGGGTGCTCAGTGCTCAGAGTTCTGGGTGCTCAGTACTCAGGGTGCTTTGTGCTCAGTGCTCAGTACTCAGCGTGCTGGGTGCTCAGTGCTCAGAGTATTGGGTGCTCAGTACTCAGGGTGCTGGGTGCTCAGTGCTCAGTGCTCAGGGTGCTCAGTGCTCAGGGTGCTGGGTGCTCAGGGTGCTGGGTGCTCAGTGCTCGGGGTGCTGGGTGCTCAGTGCTCAGGGTGCTGGGTGCTCAGTGCTCAGTGCTCAGGGTGCTGGGTGCTCAGTGCTCAGTGCTCAGGGTGCTGGGTGTTCATTACTCAGGGTGCTGGGTGCTCAGTACTCAGGGTGCTTGGTGCTCAGTGCTCAGGGTGCTGGTTGCTCAGTGCTCAGGGTGCTGGGTGCTCAGTACTCAGGGTGCTGGGTGCTCAGTACTCAGGGTGCTCGGTGTTCAGTACTCAGGGTGCTGGGTGCTCAGTGCCCAGGGTGCTGGGTGCTCAGTACTCAGGGTGCTGGGTTCGCAGTACTCAGGGTGCTGGGTGCTCAGTGCTCAGGGTGCTGTGTGCTCAGTACTCAGGGTGCTCGGGGCTCAGTGCTCGGGGTGCTGGTTGCTCAGTGCTCAGGGTGATCAGTGGTCAGTACTCAGGGTGCTGGGTGCTCAGTGCTCAGGGTGCTGGGTGCTCAGTCCTCAGGGTGCTCAGTACTCATGGTGCTCAGTGCTCAGTGCTCAGTACTCAGGGTGTTCAGTACTCCGGGTGCTGGGTGCTCAGTGCTCGGGGTGCTGGGTGCTCAGTACTCAGGGTGCTCAGTGCTCAGTACTCAGTACTCAGGGTGCTCAGTGCTCAGTGCTCAGGGTGCTGGGTGTTCAGTACTCGGTGTGCTGGGTGCTCAGTGCTCAGGGTGCTCAGTGCTCAGTACTCAGTGCTCAGGGTACTCAGTGCTCAGTGCTCAGAGTGTTGGGTGCTCAGTACTCAGGGTGCTGGGTGCTCAGTGCTCAGTGCTCAGGGTGCTCAGTGCTCAGGGTGCTGGGTGCTCAGGGTGCTGGGTGCTCAGTGCTCGGGGTGCTGGGTGCTCAGTGCTCAGGGTGCTGGGTGCTCAGTGCTCAGTGCTGAGGGTGCTGGGTGCTCAGTGCTCAGTGCTCAGGGTGCTGGGTGTTCAGTACTCAGGGTACTGGGTGCTCAGTACTCAGGGTGCTTGGTGCTCAGTGCTCAGGGTGCTGGTTGCTCAGTGCTCAGGGTGCTGGGTGCTCAGTACTCAGGGTGCTGGGTGCTCAGTACTCAGGGTGCTCGGTGTTCAGTACTCAGGGTGCTAGGTACTCAGTGCCCAGGGTGCTGGGTGCTCAGTACTCAGGGTGCTGGGTGCGCTTTACTCAGGGTGCGGGGTGCTCAGTGCTCAGGGTGCTGGGTGCTCAGTACTCAGGGTGCTGGGTGCTCAGTGCTCGGTGTGCTAGGTGCTCAGTGCTCAGGGTGATCAGTGGTCAGTACTCATTGTGCTGGGTGCTCAGTGCTCAGGGTGCTGGGTGCTCAGTCCTCAGGGTGCTCAGTACTCAGGGTGCTCAGTGCTCAGTGCTCAGTACTCAGGGTGTTCAGTACTCAGGGTGCTGGGCGCTCAGTGCTCGGGGTGCTGGGTGCTCAGTACTCAGGGTGCTGGGTGCTCAGTACTCGGGGTGCTGGGTGCTCAGTACTCAGGGTGCTGGTTGCTCAGTGCTCGGGGTGCTGGGTGCTCAGTGCTCAGGGTGATCGGTGCTCAGTGCTCAGGGTGCTGGGTGCTCAGTCCTCAGGGTGCTCAGTGCTCAAGGTGCTGGGTGCTCAGTGCTCGGGGTGCTCGGTGCTCAGTACTCAGGGTGCTGAGTGCTCGGTACTCAGGGTGCTGGGTGCTCAGTACTCAGGGTGCTGGGTGCTCAGTACTCAGGGTGCTGGGTGCTCAGTGCTCAGGGTGCTGGGTGCTCAGTGCTCAGGGTGCTGGGTGCTCAGTGCACGGGGTGCTGGGTGCTCAGTGCTCGGGGTGCTGGGTGCTCAGTGCCCAGTGCTCAGGGTGCTGGGTGCTCAGTGCTCAGTGCTCAGGGTGCTGGTTGCTCAGTACTCAGGGTGCTGGGTGCTCAGTACTCAGGGTGCTGGGTGCTCAATGCTCAGGGTGCTGGGTGCTCAGTGCTCGGGGTGCTGGGTGCTCAGTGCTCGGGGTGCTGGGTGCTCAGTGCTCATGGTGCTGGGTGCTCAGTACTCAGGGTGCTGGGTGCTCAGTGCTCGGGGTGCTCGGTGCTCAGTACTCAATGTGCTGGGTGCTCAGTGCTCAGGGTGCTGGGTGCTCAGTCCTCGGGGTGCACCGTGCTCAGTGATCTGGGTGCTGGGTGCTCAGTACTCAGGGTGCTCGGTGCTCAGTACTTAGGGTTCTCAGTGCTCAGTACTCAGGGTGCTGGGTGCTCAGTGCTCAGGGTGCTGGGTGCTCAGTACTCAGGGTGCTCAGTGCTCAGTACTCGGGGTGCTTGGTGCTCAGTACTCAGGGTGCTCAGTGCTCAGTACTCGGGGTGCTGGGTGCTCAGTGCTCAGGGTGCTCAGTGCTCAGTGCTCGGGGTGTTGGGTGCTCAGTGCTCAGTGCTCAGGGTGCTGGGTGTTCAGTACTCAGGGTGCAGGGTGCTCAGTACTCAGGGTGCTGGGTGCTCAGTACTCAGGGTGCAGGGTGCTCAGTACTCAGGGTGCTGGGTGCTCAGTGCTCAGGGTGCTCAGTGCTCAGTACTCAGTGCTCAGGGTGCTGGGTGTTCAGTACTCAGGGTGCTGGGTGTACAGTACTCGGTGTGCTGATTGCTCAGTGCTCAGGGTGCACAATGCTCAGTACTCAGTGCTCAGGGTGCTCAGTGCTCAGTGCTCAGGGTGCTGGGTGTTCAGTACTCGGTGTGCTGGGTGCTCAGTGCTCAGGGTGCTCAGTGCTCAGTACTCAGTGCTCAGGGTACTCAGTGCTCAGTGCTCAGGGTGCTGGGTGTTCAGTACTCAGGGTGCTGGGTGATCAGTACTCAGGGTGCTGGGTGCTCAGTGCTCAGGGTGCTGGGTGCTCAATACTCTGGGTGTTGGGTGCTCAGTGCTCAGGGTGCTGGGTGCTCAGTGCTCAGGGTGCTGCGTGCTCAGTACTCAGGGTGCTGGGTGCTCAGTGCTCGAGGTGCTCGGTGCTCAGTACTCAAGGTGCTGGGTGCTCAGTGCTCAGGGTGCTGGGTGCTCAGTCCTCGGGGTGCCCGTGCTCAGGGTGCTGGGTGCTCAGTGCTCGGGGTGCTCGTTGCTCAGTACTCAGGGTGCTGGGTGCTCAGTGCTCAGGGTGCTGGGTGCTCAGTACTCTGGGTGTTGGGTGCTCAGTACTCAGGGTGCTGCGTGCTCAGTGCTCGGGGGGCTGTGTGCTCAGTGCTCGGGGTGCTGGGTGCTCAGTGCTCAGGGTGCTGGGTGCTCAGTATTCAGGGTGCTGGGTGCTCAGTGTTCGGGGTGCTCGGTGTTCAGTACTCAAGGTGCTGGGTGCTCAGTGCTCAGGGTGCTGGGTGCTCAGTCCTCGGGGTGCTCCGTGCTCAGTGCTCAGGGTGCTGGGTGCTCAGTACTCAGGGTGCTCGTTGCTCAGTACTCAGGGTTCTCAGTGCTCAGTGCTCAGCGTGCTGCGTGCTCAGTTCTCAGGGTGCTCAGTGCTCAGTACTCGGGGTGCTGGGTGCTAAGTACTCAGGGTGCTCAGTGCTCAGCATTCGGGGTGCTGGGTGCTCAGTGCTCAGGGTGCTCAGTGCTCAGTGCTCGGGGTGCTGGGTGCTCAGTGCTCGGGGAGCTGGGTGCTCAGTGCTCAGAGTTCTGGGTGCTCAGTACTCAGGGTGCTTTGTGCTCAGTGCTCAGTACTCAGCGTGCTGGGTGCTCAGTGCTCAGAGTATTGGGTGCTCAGTACTCAGGGTGCTGGGTGCTCAGTGCTCAGTGCTCAGGGTGCTCAGTGCTCAGGGTGCTGGGTGCTCAGGGTGCTGGGTGCTCAGTGCTCGGGGTGCTGGGTGCTCAGTGCTCAGGGTGCTGGGTGCTCAGTGCTCAGTGCTCAGGGTGCTGGGTGCTCAGTGCTCAGTGCTCAGGGTGCTGGGTGTTCATTACTCAGGGTGCTGGGTGCTCAGTACTCAGGGTGCTTGGTGCTCAGTGCTCAGGGTGCTGGTTGCTCAGTGCTCAGGGTGCTGGGTGCTCAGTACTCAGGGTGCTGGGTGCTCAGTACTCAGGGTGCTCGGTGTTCAGTACTCAGGGTGCTGGGTGCTCAGTGCCCAGGGTGCTGGGTGCTCAGTACTCAGGGTGCTGGGTTCGCAGTACTCAGGGTGCTGGGTGCTCAGTGCTCAGGGTGCTGTGTGCTCAGTACTCAGGGTGCTCGGGGCTCAGTGCTCGGGGTGCTGGTTGCTCAGTGCTCAGGGTGATCAGTGGTCAGTACTCAGGGTGCTGGGTGCTCAGTGCTCAGGGTGCTGGGTGCTCAGTCCTCAGGGTGCTCAGTACTCATGGTGCTCAGTGCTCAGTGCTCAGTACTCAGGGTGTTCAGTACTCCGGGTGCTGGGTGCTCAGTGCTCGGGGTGCTGGGTGCTCAGTACTCAGGGTGCTCAGTGCTCAGTACTCAGTACTCAGGGTGCTCAGTGCTCAGTGCTCAGGGTGCTGGGTGTTCAGTACTCGGTGTGCTGGGTGCTCAGTGCTCAGGGTGCTCAGTGCTCAGTACTCAGTGCTCAGGGTACTCAGTGCTCAGTGCTCAGGGTGCTGGGTGTTCAGTACTCAGGGTGCTGGGTGATCAGTACTCAGGGTGCTGGGTGCTCAGTGCTCAGGGTGCTGGGTGCTCAGTACTCTGGGTGTTGGGTGCTCAGTACTCAGGGTGCTGGGTGCTCAGTGCTCACGGTGCTGCGTGCTCAGTACTCAGGGTGCTGGGTGCTCAGTGCTCGAGGTGCTCGGTGCTCCGTACTCAAGGTGCTGGGTGATCAGTGCTCAGGGTGCTGGGTGCTCAGTCCCCGAGGTGCTCCGTGCTCAGGGTGCTGGGTGCTCAGTGCTCGGGGTGCTCGGTGCTCAGTACTCTGGGTGTTGGGTGCTCAGTACTCAGGGTGCTGCGTGCTCAGTGCTCGGGGTGCTGGGTGCTCAGTGCTCGGGGTGCTGGGTGCTCAGTGCTCAGGTTGCTGGGTGCTCAGTATTCAGGGTGCTTGGTGCTCAGTGTTCGGGGTGCTCGGTGCTCAGTACTCAAGGTGCTGGGTGCTCAGTGCTCAGGGTGCTGGGTGCTCAGTCCTCAGGGTGCTCCCTGCTCAGTGCTCAGGGTGCTGGGTGCTCAGTACTCAGGGTGCTCGTTGCTCAGTACTCAGGGTTCTCAGTGTTCAGTGCTCAGTGTGCTGGGTGCTCAGTTCTCAGGGTGCTCAGTGCTCAGTACTCGGGGTGCTGGGTGCTCAGTACTCAGGGTGCTCAGTGCTCAGCACTCGGGGTGCTGGGTGCTCAGTGCTCAGGGTGCTCAGTGCCCAGTGCTCAGGGTGCTGGGTGCTCAGTGCTCGGGGAGCTGGGTGCTCAGTGCTCGGAGTTCTGGGTGCTCAGTACTCAGGGTGCTTTGTGCTCAGTGCTCAGTACTCAGCGTGCTGGGTGCTCAGTGCTCAGAGTGTTGGGTGCTCAGTACTCAGGGTCCTGGGTGCTCAGTGCTCAGTGCTCAGGGTGCTCAGTGCTCAGGGTGCTGGGTGCTCAGGGTGCTGGGTGCTCAGTGCTCGGGGTGCTGGGTGCTCAGTGCTCAGGGTGCTGGGTGCTCAGTGCTCAGTGCTGAGGGTGCTGGTTGCTCAGTGCTCAGTGCTCAGGGTGCTGGGTGTTCAGTACTCAGGGTACTGGGTGCTCAGTACTCAGGGTGCTTGGTGCTCAGTGCTCAGGGTGCTGGTTGCTCAGTGCTCAGGGTGCTGGGTGCTCAGTACTCAGGGTGCTGTGTGCTCAGTACTCAGGGTGCTCGGTGTTCAGTACTCAGGGTGCTGGGTGCTCAGTGCCCAGGGTGCTGGGTGCTCAGTACTCAGGGTGCTGGGTGCGCAGTACTCAGGGTGCTGGGTGCTCAGTGCTCAGGGTGCTGGGTGCTCAGTACTCAGGGTGCTGGGTGCTCAGTGCTCGGTGTGCTAGGTGCTCAGTGCTCAGGGTGATCAGTGGTCAGTACTCAGGGTGCTGGGTGCTCAGTGCTCAGGGTGCTGGGTGCTCTGTCCTCAGGGTGCTCAGTACTCAGGGTGCTCAGTGCTCAGTGCTCAGTACCCAGGGTGTTCAGTACTCAGGGTGCTGGGCGCTCAGTGCTCGGGGTGCTGGGTGCTCAGTACTCAGGGTGCTGGGTGCTCAGTACTCGGGGTGCTGGGTGCTCAGTACTCAGGGTGCTGGTTGCTCAGTGCTCGGGGTGCTGGGTGCTCAGTGCTCAGGGTGATCGGTGCTCAGTGCTCAGGGTGCTGGGTGCTCAGTCCTCAGGGTGCTCAGTGCTCAAGGTGCTGGGTGCTCAGTGCTCGGGGTGCTCGGTGCTCAGTAGTCAGGGTGCTGAGTGCTCGGTACTCAGGGTGCTGGGTGCTCAGTACTCAGGGTGCTGGGTGCTCAGTACTCAGGGTGCTGGGTGCTCAGTGCTCGGTGTGCTGGGTGCTCAGTGCTCGGGGTGCTGGGTGCTCAGTGCTCAGTGCTCAGGGTGCTGGGTGCTCAGTGCTCAGTGCTCAGGGTGCTGGTTGCTCAGTACTCAGGGTGCTGGGTGCTCAGTACTCAGGGTGCTGGGTGCTCAATGCTCAGGGTGCTGGGTGCTCAGTACTCAGGGTGCTCGGTGCTCAGTGCTCGGGGTGCTGGGTGCTCAGTGCTCGGGGTGCTGGGTGCTCAGTGCTCATGGTGCTGGGTGCTCAGTACTCAGGGTGCTGGGTGCTCAGTGCTCGGGGTGCTCGGTGCTCAGTACTCAAGGTGCTGGGTTCTCAGTGCTCAGGGTGCTGGGTGCTCAGTCCTCGGGGTGCACCGTGCTCAGTGATCAGGGTGCTGGGTGCTCAGTACGCAGGGTGCTCGGTGCTCAGTACTCAGGGTGCTCAGTGCTCAGTACTCGGGGTGCTTGGTGCTCAGTACTCAGGGTGCTCAGTGCTCAGTACTCGGGGTGCTGGGTGCTCAGTGCTCAGGGTGCTCAGTGCTCAGTGCTCGGGGTGTTGGGTGCTCAGTGCTCAGTGCTCAGGGTGCTGGGTTTTCAGTACTCAGGGTGCAGGGTGCTCAGTACTCAGGGTGCTGGGTGCTCAGTGCTCAGGGTGCTCAGTGCTCAGTACTCAGTGCTCAGGCTGCTGGGTGTTCAGTACTCAGGGTGCTGGGTGTTCAGTACTCGGTGTGCTGGGTGCTCAGTGCTCAGGGTGCTCAGTGCTCAGTACTCAGTGCTCAGGGTGCTCAGTGCTCAGTGCTCAGGGTGCTGGGTGTTCAGTACTCGGTGTGCTGGGTGCTCAGTGCTCAGGGTGCTCAGTGCTCAGTACTCAGTGCTCAGGGTACTCAGTGCTCAGTGCTCAGGGTGCTGGGTGTTCAGTACTCAGGGTGCTGGGTGATCAGTACTCAGGGTGCTGGGTGCTCAGTGCTCAGGGTGCTGGGTGCTCAATACTCTGGGTGTTGGGTGCTCAGTGCTCAGGGTGCTGGGTGCTCAGTGCTCAGGGTGCTGCGTGCTCAGTACTCAGGGTGCTGGGTGCTCAGTGCTCGAGGTGCTCGGTGCTCAGTACTCAAGGTGCTGGGTGCTCAGTGCTCAGGGTGCTGGGTGCTCAGTCCTCGGGGTGCTCCGTGCTCAGGGTGCTGGGTGCTCAGTGCTCGGGGTGCTCGGTGCTCAGTACTCATGGTGCTGAGTGCTCAGTACTCAGGGTGATGGGTGCTCAGTACTCAGGGTGCTGGGTGCTCAGTGCTCGGGGTGCTGGGTGCTCAGTACTCAGGGTGCTGGGGGCTCAGTACTCAGGGTGCTGGGGGCTCAGTACTCAGGGTGCTCGGTTTTCAGTACTCAGGGTGCTGGGTGCTCATTCTCGGGGTGCTGGGTGCTCAGTGCTCGGGGTGCTGGGTGCTCAGTACTCAGGGTGCTGGGGGCTCAGTCCTCAGGGTGCTGGGTGCTCAGTACTCAGGGTGATCTGTTCTCAGTACTCAGGGTGCTGGGTGCTCAGTGCTCGGGATGCTGGGTGCTCAGTACTCGGGGTGCTCAGTGCTCAGGACTCAGGGTGCTGGGTGCTCAGTACTCAGGGTGTTCAGTACTCCGGGTGCTGGGTGCTCAGTGCTCGGGGTGCTGGGTGCTCAGTAATCAGGGTGCTCAGTGCTCAGTACTCAGTACTCAGGGTGCTCAGTGCTCAGTGCTCAGGGTGCTGGGTGTTCAGTACTCGGTGTGCTGGGTGCTCAGTGCTCAGGGTGCTCAGTGCTCAGTACTCAGTGCTCAGGGTACTCAGTGCTCAGTGCTCAGGGTGCTGGGTGTTCAGTACTCAGGGTGCTGGGTGATCAGTACTCAGGGTGCTGGGTGCTCAGTGCTCAGGGTGCTGGGTGCTCAGTACTCTGGGTGTTGGGTGCTCAGTACTCAGGGTGCTGGGTGCTCAGTGCTCACGGTGCTGCGTGATCAGTACTCAGGGTGCTGGGTGCTCAGTGCTCAAGGTGCTCGGTGCTCCGTACTCAAGGTGCTGGGTGATCAGTGCTCAGGGTGCTGGGTGCTCAGTCCTCGAGGTGCTCCGTGCTCAGGGTGCTGGGTGCTCAGTGCTCGGGGTGCTCGGTGCTCAGTACTCTGGGTGTTGGGTGCTCAGTACTCAGGGTGCTGCGTGCTCAGTGCTCGGGGTGCTGGGTGCTCAGTGCTCGGGGTGCTGGGTGCTCAGTGCTCAGGGTGCTGGGTGCTCAGTATTCAGGGTGCTTGGTGCTCAGTGTTCGGGGTGCTCGGTGCTCAGTACTCAAGGTGCTGGGTGCTCAGTGCTCAGGGTGCTGGGTGCTCAGTCCTCGGGGTGCTCCCTGCTCAGTGCTCAGGGTGCTGGGTGCTCAGTACTCAGGGTGCTCGTTGCTCAGTACTCAGGGTTCTCAGTGCTCAGTGCTCAGGGTGCTGGGTGCTCAGTTCTCAGGGTGCTCAGTGCTCAGTACTCGGGGTGCTGGGTGCTCAGTACTCAGGGTGCTCAGTGCTCAGCACTCGGGGTGCTGGGTGCTCAGTGCTCAGGGTGCTCAGTGCTCAGTGCTCAGGGTGCTGGGTGCTCAGTGCTCGGGGAGCTGGGTGCTCAGTGCTCGGAGTTCTGGGTGCTCAGTACTCAGGGTGCTTTGTGCTCAGTGCTCAGTACTCAGCGTGCTGGGTGCTCAGTGCTCAGAGTGTTGGGTGCTCAGTACTCAGGGTGCTGGGTGCTCAGTGCTCAGTGCTCAGGGTGCTCAGTGCTCAGGGTGCTGGGTGCTCAGGGTGCTGGGTGCTCAGTGCTCGGGGTGCTGGGTGCTCAGTGCTCAGGGTGCTGGGTGCTCAGTGCTCAATGCTGAGGGTGCTGGGTGCTCAGTACTCAGTGCTCAGGGTGCTGGGTGTTCAGTACTCAGGGTACTGGGTGCTCAGTACTCAGGGTGCTTGGTGCTCAGTGCTCAGGGTGCTGGTTGCTCAGTGCTCAGGGTGCTGGGTGCTCAGTACTCAGGGTGCTGGGTGCTCAGTACTCAGGGTGCTCGGTGTTCAGTACTCAGGGTGCTGGGTGCTCAGTGCCCAGGGTGCTGGGTGCTCAGTACTCAGGGTGCTGGGTGCGCAGTACTCAGGGTGCTGGGTGCTCAGTGCTCAGGGTGCTGGGTGCTCAGTACTCAGGGTGCTGGGTGCTCAGTGCTCGGTGTGCTAGGTGCTCAGTGCTCAGGGTGATCAGTGGTCAGTACTCAGGGTGCTGGGTGCTCAGTGCTCAGGGTGCTGGGTGCTCTGTCCTCAGGGTGCTCAGTACTCAGGGTGCTCAGTGCTCAGTGCTCAGTACCCAGGGTGTTCAGTACTCAGGGTGCTGGGCGCTCAGTGCTCGGGGTGCTGGGTGCTCAGTACTCAGGGTGCTGGGTGCTCAGTACTCGGGGTGCTGGGTGCTCAGTACTCAGGGTGCTGGTTGCTCAGTGCTCGGGGTGCTGGGTGCTCAGTGCTCAGGGTGATCGGTGCTCAGTGCTCAGGGTGCTGGGTGCTCAGTCCTCAGGGTGCTCAGTGCTCAAGGTGCTGGGTGCTCAGTGCTCGGGGTGCTCGGTGCTCAGTAGTCAGGGTGCTGAGTGCTCGGTACTCAGGGTGCTGGGTGCTCAGTACTCAGGGTGCTGGGTGCTCAGTACTCAGGGTGCTGGGTGCTCAGTGCTCGGTGTGCTGGGTGCTCAGTGCTCGGGGTGCTGGGTGCTCAGTGCTCAGTGCTCAGGGTGCTGGGTGCTCAGTGCTCAGTGCTCAGGGTGCTGGTTGCTCAGTACTCAGGGTGCTGGGTGCTCAGTACTCAGGGTGCTGGGTGCTCAATGCTCAGGGTGCTGGGTGCTCAGTACTCAGGGTGCTCGGTGCTCAGTGCTCGGGGTGCTGGGTGCTCAGTGCTCGGGGTGCTGGGTGCTCAGTGCTCATGGTGCTGGGTGCTCAGTACTCAGGGTGCTGGGTGCTCAGTGCTCGGGGTGCTCGGTGCTCAGTACTCAAGGTGCTGGGTTCTCAGTGCTCAGGGTGCTGGGTGCTCAGTCCTCGGGGTGCACCGTGCTCAGTGATCAGGGTGCTGGGTGCTCAGTACGCAGGGTGCTCGGTGCTCAGTACTCAGGGTGCTCAGTGCTCAGTACTCGGGGTGCTTGGTGCTCAGTACTCAGGGTGCTCAGTGCTCAGTACTCGGGGTGCTGGGTGCTCAGTGCTCAGGGTGCTCAGTGCTCAGTGCTCGGGGTGTTGGGTGCTCAGTGCTCAGTGCTCAGGGTGCTGGGTTTTCAGTACTCAGGGTGCAGGGTGCTCAGTACTCAGGGTGCTGGGTGCTCAGTGCTCAGGGTGCTCAGTGCTCAGTACTCAGTGCTCAGGCTGCTGGGTGTTCAGTACTCAGGGTGCTGGGTGTTCAGTACTCGGTGTGCTGGGTGCTCAGTGCTCAGGGTGCTCAGTGCTCAGTACTCAGTGCTCAGGGTGCTCAGTGCTCAGTGCTCAGGGTGCTGGGTGTTCAGTACTCGGTGTGCTGGGTGCTCAGTGCTCAGGGTGCTCAGTGCTCAGTACTCAGTGCTCAGGGTACTCAGTGCTCAGTGCTCAGGGTGCTGGGTGTTCAGTACTCAGGGTGCTGGGTGATCAGTACTCAGGGTGCTGGGTGCTCAGTGCTCAGGGTGCTGGGTGCTCAATACTCTGGGTGTTGGGTGCTCAGTGCTCAGGGTGCTGGGTGCTCAGTGCTCAGGGTGCTGCGTGCTCAGTACTCAGGGTGCTGGGTGCTCAGTGCTCGAGGTGCTCGGTGCTCAGTACTCAAGGTGCTGGGTGCTCAGTGCTCAGGGTGCTGGGTGCTCAGTCCTCGGGGTGCTCCGTGCTCAGGGTGCTGGGTGCTCAGTGCTCGGGGTGCTCGGTGCTCAGTACTCATGGTGCTGAGTGCTCAGTACTCAGGGTGATGGGTGCTCAGTACTCAGGGTGCTGGGTGCTCAGTGCTCGGGGTGCTGGGTGCTCAGTACTCAGGGTGCTGGGGGCTCAGTACTCAGGGTGCTGGGGGCTCAGTACTCAGGGTGCTCGGTTTTCAGTACTCAGGGTGCTGGGTGCTCATTCTCGGGGTGCTGGGTGCTCAGTGCTCGGGGTGCTGGGTGCTCAGTACTCAGGGTGCTGGGGGCTCAGTCCTCAGGGTGCTGGGTGCTCAGTACTCAGGGTGATCTGTTCTCAGTACTCAGGGTGCTGGGTGCTCAGTGCTCGGGATGCTGGGTGCTCAGTACTCGGGGTGCTCAGTGCTCAGTACTCAGGGTGCTGGGTGCTCAGTACTCAGGGTGCTGGGTGCTCAGTGCTCGGCGTGCTCGGTGCTCAGTACTCGGGGTGCTGGGTGCTCAGTACTCGGGGTGCTGGGTGCTCAGGGCTCAGGGTGCTGGGTGCTCAGTGCTCGGGGTGCTGGGTGCTCAGTGCTGAGTGTGCTGGCTGCTCAGTGCTCATTGTGCTGGGTGCTCAGTACTCAGGGTGCTCGGTGCTCAGTACTCAGGGTGCTCAGTGCTCAGTACTAAGCGTGCTGGATGCTCAGTGCTCAGGGTCCTCGGTGCTCAGTACTCAGGGTGCTCAGTGCTCAGTACACAGCGTGCTTTGTGCTCAGTGCTGAGGGTGCTGGGTGGTTAGTACTCAGGGTGCTGGGTGCTCAGTACTCAGGGTGCTGGGTGCTCAGTACTCAGGGTGCTGGGTGCTCAGTGCTCGGGGTGCTCGGTGATCAGTACTCAGGGTGCTGGGTGCTCAGTGCTCAGTGTGCTGGGTACTCAGTACTCAGGGTGCTGGGTGCTCAGTACTCAGGGTGCTGGGTGCTCAGTGCTCAGGGTGCTGGGTGCTCAGTCCTCAGGGTGCTGGGTGCTCAGTACTCAGGGTGTTCGGTGCTCAGTACTCAGGGTGCTCAGTGCTCAGTACTCAGGGTGCTGGTTGCTCAGTGCTCGGGGTGCTCGGTGCTCAGTACTCAGGGTGCTGGGTGCTTAGTACTCAGGGTGCTGGGTGCTCAGTACTCAGGGTGCTGGGTGCTCAGTACTCAGGGTGCTGGGTGCTCAGTACTCAGGGTGATGGATGCACAGTGCTCAGGGTGCTGGGTGCTAAGTACTCAGGGTGCTGGGTGCTCAGTACTCAGGGTGATCGGTGCTTAGTACTCAGGGTGCTGGGTGCTCATTGCTCAGGGTGCTGGGTACTCAGTACTCAGGGTGCTGGGTGCTCAGTACTCAGGGTGCTGGGTGCTCAGTGCTCAGGGTGCTGGGTGCTCAGTGCTCAGGGTGCTGGGTGCACAGTATTCAGGGTGCTGGGTGCTCAGTGCTCAGGGTGATCGGTGCTCAGTACTCAGGGTGCTCAGTACTCAGGGTGCTGGGTGCTCAGTGCTCAGGGTGCTGGGTGCTCAGTACTCAGGGTGCTGGGTGCTCAGTGCTCGGGGTGCTGGGTGCTCAGTGCTCAGGGTGATCGGTGCTCAGTACTCAAGGCGCTGGGTGCTCAGTCCTTGGGGTGCTGGGTGCTCAGTGCTCGGGGTGCTGTGTGCTCAGTGCTCAGTGCTCAGGCTGCTGGGTGCTCAGTGCTCAGTGCTCAGGGTTCTTGGTGCTCAGTACTCAGGGTGCTGGGTGCTCAGTACTCAGGGTGCTGGGTGCTCAGTTCTCAGGGTGCTGGGTGCTCAGTACTCTGTGTGTTGGGTGCTCAGTACTCAGGGTGCTGGGTGCTCAGTGCTCAGGGTGCTGGGTGCTCTGTACTCAGGGTGCTGGGTGCTCAGTGCTCGCGGTGCTCGGTGCTCAGTACTCAAGGTGCTGGGTGCTCAGTGCTCAGGGTGCAGGGTGCTCAGTCCTCGGGGTGCTCCGTGCTCAGTGCTCAGGGTGCTGGGTGCTCAGTACTCAGGGTGCTCGGTGCTCAGTACTCAGGGTTTTCAGTGCTCAGGGTGCTGGGTGCTCAGTACTCAGGGTGCTCAGTGCTCAGTACTCGGGTTGCTGGGTGCTCAGTACTCAGGGTGCTCAGTGCTCAGTACTCGGGGTACTGGTTGCTCAGTGCTCAGTGTGCTCAGTGCTCAGTGCTCAGGGTGCTGCGTGCTCAGTGCTCGGGGCGCTGGGTGCTCAGTGCTCGGGGTGCTGGGTGCTCAGTACTCAGGGTGCTGTGTGCTCAGTGCTCAGTACTCAGCGTGCTGGGTGCTCAGTGCTCAGAGTGTTGGGTGCTCAGTACTCAGGGTGCTGGGTGCTCAGTGCTCAGTGCTCAGGGTGTTCATCGCTCAGGGTGCTGGGTGCTCAGGGTGCTGGGTGCTCAGTGCTCGGGGTGCTGGGTGCTCAGTGCTCAGGGTGCTGGGTGCTCAGTGCTCAGTGTTCAGGGTGCTGGGTGTTCAGTACTCAGGATGCTCGGTGCTTAGTGCTCGGGGTGCTGGGTGCTCAGTACTCAGGGTGCTGGGTGCTCAGTGCTCGGGGTGCTGGGTGCTCAGTGCTCATGGTGATCAATGCTCAGTACTCAGGGTGCTGGGTGCTCAGTGCTCAGGGTGCTGGGTGCTCAGTCCTCAGGGTGCTCAGTACTCAGGGTGCTCGGTGCTCAGTGCTCATTACTCAGGGTGCTCAGTACTCAGGGTGCTGGGTGCTCAGTGCTCAGGGTGCTGGGTGCTCAGTACTCAGGGTGCTGGGTGCTCAGTACTCGGGGTGCTGGGTGCTCAGTACTCAGGGTGCTGGGTGCTCAGTGCTCGGGGTGCTGGGTGCTCAGTCCTCAGGGTGATCAGTGCTCGCGGTGCTCGGTGCTAATTACTCAGGGTGCTGAGTGCCCAGTACTCAGGGTTCTGGGTGCTCAGTACTCAGGGTGCTGGGTGCTCAGTACTCAGGGTGCTGTCTGCTCAGTGCTCAGGGTGCTGTGCGCTCAGTGCTCAGGGTGCTGGGTGCTCAGTACTCAGGGTGCTCAGTGCTCAGTACTCAGGGTGCTGGGTGCTCAGTACTCAGGGTGCTGGGTGCTCAGTGCTCGGCGTGCTCGGTGCTCAGTACTCGGGGTGCTGGGTGCTCAGTACTCGGGGTGCTGGGTGCTCAGGGCTCAGGGTGCTGGGTGCTCAGTGCTCGGGGTGCTGGGTGCTCAGTGCTGAGTGTGCTGGCTGCTCAGTGCTCAGGGTGCTGGGTGCTCAGTACTCAGGGTGCCTGGTGCTCAGTACTCAGGGTGCTCAGTGCTCAGTACTAAGCGTGCTGGGTGCTCAGTGCTCAGGGTCCTCGGTGCTCAGTACTCAGTGTGCTCAGTGCTCAGTACACAGCGTGCTTTGTGCTCAGTGCTGAGGGTGCTGGGTGCTCAGTACTCAGGGTGCTGGGTGCTCCTTACTCAGGGTGCTGGGTGCTCAGTACTCAGGGTGCTGGGTGCTCAGTGCTCGGGGTGCTCGGTGATCAGTACTCAGGGTGCTGGGTGTTCAGTGCTCAGTGTGCTGGGTACTCAGTACTCAGGGTGCTGGGTGCTCAGTTCTCAGGGTGCTGGGTGCTCAGTGCTCAGGGTGCTGGCTGCTCAGTCCTCAGGGTGCTGGGTGCTCAGTACTCAGGGTGTTCGGTGCTCAGTACTCAGGGTGCTCAGTGCTCAGTACTCAGGGTGCTGGTTGCTCAGTGCTCGGGGTGCTCGGTGCTCAGTACTCAGGGTGCTGGGTGGTTAGTACTCAGGGTGCTGGGTGCTCAGTAGTCAGGGTGCTGGGTGCTCAGTACTCAGGGTGCTGGGTGCTCAGTACTCAGCGTGATGGGTGCACAGTGCTCAGGGTGCTGGGTACTCAGTACTCAGGGTGCTGGGTGCTCAGTACTCAGGGTGCTGGGTGGTTAGTACTCAGGGTGCTGGGTACTCAGTCCTCAGGGTGCTGGGTGCTCAGTACTCAGGGTGCTGGGTGCTCAGTGCTCAGGGTGCTGGGTGCTCAGTGCTCAGGGTGCTGGGTGCTCAGTACTCAGGGTGCTGGGTGCTCAGTGCTCAGGGTGATCGGTGCTCAGTAATCAGGGTGCTCAGTACTCAGGGTGCTGGGTGCTCAGTGCTCAGGGTGCTGGGTGCTCAGTGCTCGGGGTGCTGGGTGCTCAGTGCTCAGGGTGATCGGTGCTCAGTACTCAAGGCGCTGGGTGCTCAGTCCTTGGGGTGCTGGGTGCTCAGTGCTCGGGGTGCTGTGTGCTCAGTGCTCAGTGCTCAGGCTGCTGGGTGCTCAGTGCTCAGTGCTCAGGGTGCTTGGTGCTCAGTACTCAGGGTGCTGGGTGCTCAGTACTCAGGGTGCTGGGTGCTCAGTTCTCAGGGTGCTGGGTGCTCAGTACTCTGTGTGTTGGGTGCTCAGTACTCAGGGTGCTGGGTGCTCAGTGCTCAGGGTGCTGGGTGCTCAGTACTCAGGGTGCTGGGTGCTCAGTGCTCGCGGTGCTCGGTGCTCAGTACTCAAGGTGCTGGGTGCTCAGTGCTCAGGGTGCAGGGTGCTCAGTCCTAGGGGTGCTCCGTGCTCAGTGCTCAGGGTGCTGGGTGCTCAGTACTCAGGGTGCTCGGTGCTCAGTACTCAGGGTTTTCAGTGCTCAGGGTGCTGGGTGCTCAGTACTCAGGGTGCTCAGTGCTCAGTACTCGGGGTGCTGGGTGCTCAGTACTCAGGGTGCTCAGTGCTCAGTACTCGGGGTGCTGGTTGCTCAGTGCTCAGTGTGCTCAGTGCTCAGTGCTCAGGGTGCTGGGTGCTCAGTGCTCGGGGCGCTGGGTGCTCAGTGCTCGGGGTGCTGCGTGCTCAGTACTCAGGGTGCTGTGTGCTCAGTGCTCAGTACTCAGCGTGCTGGGTGCTCAGTGCTCAGAGTGTTGGGTGCTCAGTACTCAGGGTGCTGGGTGCTCAGTGCTCAGTGCTCAGGGTGCTCATCGCTCAGGGTGCTTGGGTGCTCAGGGTGCTGGGTGCTCAGTGCTCGGGGTGCTGTTTGCTAAGTGCTCAGTGCTCAGGGTGCTGGGTGCTCAGTGCTCAGTGTTCAGGGTGCTGGGTGTTCAGTACTCAGGGTGCGCGGTGCTTAGTGCTCGGGGTGCTGGGTGCTCAGTACTCAGGGTGCTGGGTGCTCAGTGCTCGGGGTGCTCAGTGCTCAGTGCTCATGGTGATCAATGCTCAGTACTCAGGGTGCTGGGTGCTCAGTGCTCAGGGTGCTGGGTGCTCAGTCCTCAGGGTGCTCAGTACTCAGGGTGCTCGGTGCTCAGTGCTCAGTACTCAGGGTGCTCAGTACTCAGGGTGCTGGGTGCTCAGTGCTCAGGGTGCTGGGTGCTCAGAACTCAGGGTGCTGGGTGCTCAGTACTCGGGGTGCTGGGTGCTCAGTACTCAGGGTGCTGGGTGCTCAGTGCTCGGGGTGCTGGGTGATCAGTCCTCAGGGTGATCAGTGCTCGCGGTGCTCGGTGCTCAGTACTCAGGGTGCTGAGTGCCCAGTACTCAGGGTTCTGGGTGCTCAGTACTCAGGGTGCTGGGTGCTCAGTACTCAGGGTGCTGTCTGCTCAGTGCTCAGGGTGCTGTGCGCTCAGTGCTCAGGGTGCTGGGTGCTCAATGCTCGGGGTGCTGGGTTCTCAGGGCTGTGGTGCTGGGTGCTCAGTGCTCAGTGCTCAGGGTGCTGGGTGCTCAGTGCTCAGGGTGCAGGTTGCTCAGTACTCAGGGTACTGGGTGCTCAGTACTCAGGTTACTGGGTGCTCAGTGCTCAGGGTGCTCTGTGGTCAGTACTCAGGGTGCTGGGTGCTCAGTGCTCGGGGTGCTGCATGCTCAGTACTCAGGGTGCTGGGTGCTCAGTGCTCACGGTGCTGGGTACTCAGTGCTCAGGGTGCTGGGTGCTCAGTACTCAGGGTGCTGGGTGCTCAGTGCTCGGGGTGCTCGGTGCTCAGTACTCAAGGTGCTGGGTGCTCAGTACTCAGGGTGCTGGGTGCTCAGTGCTCGGGGTGCTCGGTGCTCAGTACTCGGGGTGCTGGTTGCTCAGTACTCGGTGAGCTGGGTGCTCAGTGCTCAGTGCTCAGGGTGCTGGGTGTTCAGTACTCATGGTGCTGGGTGCTCAGTACTCAGGGTGCTGGGTGCTCAGTGCTCAGGGTGCTCAGTGCTCAGTGCTCAGAGTGCTCAGTGCTCAGTGTGCTGGGTGTTCAGTACTCAGGGTGCTGGGTGTTCAGTACTCGGTGTGCTGGGTGCTCAGTGCTCAGGGTGCTCAGTGCTCAGTACTCAGTGCTCAGGGTGCTCAGTGCTCATTGCTCAGGGTGCTGGGTGTTCAGTACTCAGTGTGCTGGGTGTTCAGTACTCGGTGTGCTGTGTGCTCAGTGCTCAGTGTGCTCAGTGATCAGTACTCAGTGCTCAGGGTACTCACTGCTCAGTGCTCAGGGTGCTGGGTGTTCAGTACTCAGGGTGCTGGGTGCTCAGTAACTCAGGGTGCTGGGTGCTCAGTGCTCAGGGTGCTGGGTGCTCAGTACCCTGGGTGTTGGGTGCTCAGTGCTCAGGGTGCTGGGTGCTCAGTGCTCAGGGTGCTGCGTGCTCAGTACTCAGGGTGCTGTGTGCTCAGCGCTCGAGGTGCTCGGTGCTCAGTACTCAAGGTGCTGGGTGCTCAGTCCTCAGGGTGCTGGGTGCTCAGTCCTCGGGGTGCTCCGTGCTCAGGGTGCTGGTTGCTCAGTGCTCGGGGTGCTCGGTGCTCAGTACTCAGGGTGCTGAGTGCTCAGTACTCAGGGTGATGGGTGCTCAGTACTCAGGGTGCTATGTGCTCAGTGCTCGGGGTGCTGGGTGCTCAGTACTCAGGGTGGTGGGGGCTCAGTACTCAGGGTGCTGTGTGCTCAGTACTCAGGGTGCTCGGTTCTCAGTACTCAGGGTGCTGGGTGCTCATTCTCCGGGTGCTGGGTGCTCAGTGCTCGGGGTGCTGGGTGCTCAGTACTCAGGGTGCTGGGGGCTCAGTACTCAGGGTGCTGGGTGCTCAGTACTCAGGGTGATCTGTTCTCAGTACTCAGGGTGCTGGGTGCTCAGTGCTCGGGATGCTGGGTGCTCAGTACTCAGGGTGCTGGGTGCTAAGTACTCAGGGTGCTGGGTGCTCAGTGCTCGGGGTGTTCGGTGCTGAGTACTCGGGGTGCTGGGTTCTCAGTACTCGGGGTGCTGGGTGCTCAGTGCTCAGGGTGCTGGGTGCTCAGTGATAGGGGTGCTGGGTGCTCAGTGCTGAGTGTGCTGGCTGCTCAGTGCTCAGGGTGCTGGGTGCTCAGTACTCAGGGTGCTGGGTGCTCAGTACTCAGGGTGCTGGGTGCTCAGTACTCAGGGTTCTGGGTGCTCTGTGCTCGGGGTGCTGGGTGCTCAGTGCTCAGGATGCTGGGTGCTCAGTGCTCAGGGTGCTGGGTGCTCAGTACTCAGGGTGCTGGGTGCTTCGTGCTCGAGGTGCTCGGTGCTCAGTACTCAAGGTGCTGGGTTCTCAGTGCTCAGGGTGCTGGGTCCTCAGTCCTCGGGGTGCTCCGTGCTCAGGGTGCTGGGTGCTGAGTGCTCAGGGTGCTGGGTGCTCAGTGCTCGGGTGCTCGGTGCTCAGTGCTCAGGGTCCTGGGTGCTCAGTACTCAGGGTCCTGGGTGCTTAGTACTCAGGGTGCTCAGTGCTCAGTACACAGGGTGCTGGGTGCTCAGTGCTCGGGGTGCTGGGTGCTCAGTGCTCAGTACTCAGGGTGCTGGGTGCTCAGTGCTCAGGGTGCTGGGTGCTCAGTACTCAGGGAGCTGGGTGCTCAGTGCTCAGGGTGCTGGGTGCTCAGTGCTCAGGGTGCTGGGTGCTCAGTGATCGGGGTGCTGGGTGCTCAGTGCTCAGGGTGATCGGTGCTCAGTGCTCAGGGTGCTGGGTGCTCAGTCCTCGGGGTGCTCCGTGCTCAGGGTGCTGGGTGCTCAGTGCTCGGGGTGCTCGGTGCTCAGTACTCAGGGTGCTGGGTGCTCAGTGCTCAGGGTGCTGGGTGCTCAGTACTCTGGGTGTTGGGTGCTCAGTACTCAGGGTGCTGCGTGCTCAGTGCTCGGGGTGCTGCATGCTCAGTACTCAGGGTGCTGGGTGCTCAGTGCTCACGGTGCTGGGTACTCAGTGCTCAGGGTGCTGGGTGCTCAGTACTCGGTGTGCTGGGTGCTCAGTGCTCAGTGCTCAGGGTGCTGGGTGTTCAGTACTCATGGTGCTGGGTGCTCAGTACTCAGGGTGCTGGGTGCTCAGTGCTCAGGGTGCTCAGTGCTCAGTACTCAGTGCTCAGGGTGCTGGGTGTTCAGTACTCAGGGTGCTGGGTGTTCAGTACTCGGTGTGCTGGGTGCTCAGTGCTCAGGGTGCTCAGTGCTCAGTACTCAGTGCTCAGGGTGCTCAGTGCTCAGTGCTCAGGGTGCTGGGTGTTCAGTACTCAGGGTGCTGGGTGTTCAGTACTCGGTGTGCTGTGTGCTCAGTGCTCAGGGTGCTCAGTGATCAGTACTCAGTGCTCAGGGTACTCACTGCTCAGTGCTCAGGGTGCTGGGTGTTCAGTACTCAGGGTGCTGGGTGCTCAGTAACTCAGGGTGCTGGGTGCTCAGTGCTCAGGGTGCTGGGTGCTCAGTACTCTGGGTGTTGGGTGCTCAGTGCTCAGGGTGCTGGGTGCTCAGTGCTCAGGGTGCTGCGTGCTCAGTACTCAGGGTGCTGTGTGCTCAGCGCTCGAGGTGCTCGGTGCTCAGTACTCAAGGTGCTGGGTGCTCAGTGCTCAGGGTGCTGGGTGCTCAGTCCTCGGGGTGCTCCGTGCTCAGGGTGCTGGGTGCTCAGTGCTCGGGGTGCTCGGTGCTCAGTACTCAGGGTGCTGAGTGCTCAGTACTCAGGGTGATGGGTGCTCAGTACTCAGGGTGCTGGGTGCTCAGTGCTCGGGGTGCTGGGTGCTCAGTACTCAGGGTGCTGGGGGCTCAGTACTCAGGGTGCTGGGTGCTCAGTACTCAGGGTGCTCGGTTCTCAGTACTCAGGGTGCTGGCTGCTCATTCTCGGGGTGCTGGGTGCTCAGTGCTCGGGGTGCTGGGTGCTCAGTACTCAGGGTGCTGGGGGCTCAGTACTCAGGGTGCTGGGTGCTCAGTACTCAGGGTGATCTGTTCTCAGTACTCAGGGTGCTGGGTGCTCAGTGCTCAGGGTGCTGGGTGCTCAGTGCTCAGGGTGCTGCGTGCTCAGTACTCAGGGTGCTGTGTGCTCAGCGCTCGAGGTGCTCGGTGCTCAGTACTCAAGGTGCTGGGTGCTCAGTGCTCAGGGTGCTGGGTGCTCAGTCCTCGGGGTGCTCCGTGCTCAGGGTGCTGGGTGCTCAGTGCTCGGGGTGCTCGGTGCTCAGTACTCAGGGTGCTGAGTGCTCAGTACTCAGTAATCAGGGTGCTCAGTTCTCAGGGTGCTGGGTGCTCAGTGCTCGGGGTGCTGGGTGCTCAGTACTCAGGGTGCTGGGGGCTCAGTACTCAGGGTGCTGGGTGCTCAGTACTCAGGGTGCTCGGTTCTCAGTACTCAGGGTGCTGGGTGCTCATTCTCGGGGTGCTGGGTGCTCAGTGCTCGGGGTGCTGGGTGCTCAGTACTCAGGGTGCTGGGGGCTCAGTACTCAGGGTGCTGGGTGCTCAGTACTCAGGGTGATCTGTTCTCAGTACTCAGGGTGCTGGGTGCTCAGTGCTCGGGATGCTGGGTGCTCAGTACTCAGGGTGCTGGGTGCTAAGTACTCAGGGTGCTGGGTGCTCAGTGCTCGGGGTGTTCGGTGCTGAGTACTCGGGGTGCTGGGTTCTCAGTACTCGGGGTGCTGGGTGCTCAGTGCTCAGGGTGCTGGGTGCTCAGTGATCGGGGTGCTGGGTGCTCAGTGCTGAGTGTGCTGGCTGCTCAGTGCTCAGGGTGCTGGGTGCTCAGTACTCAGGGTGCTGGGTGCTCAGTACTCAGGGTGCTGGGTGCTCAGTACTCAGGGTGCTGGGTGCTCTGTTCTCGGGGTGCTGGGTGCTCAGTGCTCAGGGTGCTGGGTGCTCAGTGCTCAGGGTGCTGGGTGCTCAGTACTCAGGGTGCTGGGTGCTTAGTGCTCGAGGTGCTCGGTGCTCAGTACTCAAGGTGCTGGGTTCTCAGTGCTCAGGGTTCTGGGTGCTCAGTCCTCGGGGTGCTCCGTGCTCAGGGTGCTGGGTGCTGAGTGCTCAGGGTGCTGGGTGCTCAGTGCTCGGATGCTCGGTGCTCAGTGCTCAGGGTCCTGGGTGCTCAGTACTCAGGGTCCTGGGTGCTTAGTAATCAGGGTGCTGGGTGCTCAGTGATAGGGGTGCTGGGTGCTCAGTGCTCGGGGTGCTGGGTGCTCAGTGCTCAGTACTCAGGGTGCTGGGTGCTCAGTGCTCGGGGTGCTGGGTGCTCAGTACTCAGGGAGCTGGGTGCTCAGTGCTCAGGGTGCTGGGTGCTCAGTGCTCAGGGTGCTGGGTGCTCAGTGCTCAGGGTGCTGGGTGCTCAGTACTCAGGGTGCTGGGTGCTCAGTGCTCAGGGTGATCGGTGCTCAGTACTCAGGGTGCTCAGTACTCAGGGTGCTGGGTGCTCAGTGCTCAGGGTGCTGGGTGCTCAGTGCTCGGGGTGCTGGGTGCTCAGTGCTCAGGGTGATCGGTGCTCAGTACTCAAGGCGCTGGGTGCTCAGTCCTTGGGGTGCTGGGTGCTCAGTGCTCGGGGTGCTGTGTGCTCAGTGCTCAGTGCTCAGGCTGCTGGGTGCTCAGTGCTCAGTGCTCAGGGTGCTTGGTGCTCAGTACTCAGGGTGCTGGGTGCTCAGTACTCAGGGTGCTGGGTGCTCAGTTCTCAGGGTGCTGGGTGCTCAGTACTCTGTGTGTTGGGTGCTCAGTACTCAGGGTGCTGGGTGCTCAGTGCTCAGGGTGCTGGGTGCTCAGTACTCAGGGTGCTGGGTGCTCAGTGCTCGCGGTGCTCGGTGCTCAGTACTCAAGGTGCTGGGTGCTCAGTGCTCAGGGTGCAGGGTGCTCAGTCCTCGGGGTGCTCCGTGCTCAGTGCTCAGGGTGCTGGGTGCTCAGTACTCAGGGTGCTCGGTGCTCAGTACTCAGGGTTTTCAGTGCTCAGGGTGCTGGGTGCTCAGTACTCAGGGTGCTCAGTGCTCAGTACTCGGGGTGCTGGGTGCTCAGTACTCAGGGTGCTCAGTGCTCAGTACTCGGGGTGCTGGTTGCTCAGTGCTCAGTGTGCTCAGTGCTCAGTGCTCAGGGTGCTGGGTGCTCAGTGCTCGGGGCGCTGGGTGCTCAGTGCTCGGGGTGCTGGGTGCTCAGTACTCAGGGTGCTGTGTGCTCAGTGCTCAGTACTCAGCGTGCTGGGTGCTCAGTGCTCAGAGTGTTGGGTGCTCAGTACTCAGGGTGCTGGGTGCTCAGTGCTCAGTGCTCAGGGTGCTCATCGCTCAGGGTGCTTGGGTGCTCAGGGTGCTGGGTGCTCAGTGCTCGGGGTGCTGTTTGCTAAGTGCTCAGTGCTCAGGGTGCTGGGTGCTCAGTGCTCAGTGTTCAGGGTGCTGGGTGTTCAGTACTCAGGGTGCGCGGTGCTTAGTGCTCGGGGTGCTGGGTGCTCAGTACTCAGGGTGCTGGGTGCTCAGTGCTCGGGGTGCTCAGTGCTCAGTGCTCATGGTGATCAATGCTCAGTACTCAGGGTGCTGGGTGCTCAGTGCTCAGGGTGCTGGGTGCTCAGTCCTCAGGGTGCTCAGTACTCAGGGTGCTCGGTGCTCAGTGCTCAGTACTCAGGGTGCTCAGTACTCAGGGTGCTGGGTGCTCAGTGCTCAGGGTGCTGGGTGCTCAGAACTCAGGGTGCTGGGTGCTCAGTACTCGGGGTGCTGGGTGCTCAGTACTCAGGGTGCTGGGTGCTCAGTGCTCGGGGTGCTGGGTGATCAGTCCTCAGGGTGATCAGTGCTCGCGGTGCTCGGTGCTCAGTACTCAGGTTGCTGAGTGCCCAGTACTCAGGGTTCTGGGTGCTCAGTACTCAGGGTGCTGGGTGCTCAGTACTCAGGGTGCTGTCTGCTCAGTGCTCAGGGTGCTGTGCGCTCAGTGCTCAGGGTGCTGGGTGCTCAATGCTCGGGGTGCTGGGTTCTCAGGGCTGTGGTGCTGGGTGCTCAGTGCTCAGTGCTCAGGGTGCTGGGTGCTCAGTGCTCAGGGTGCAGGTTGCTCAGTACTCAGGGTACTGGGTGCTCAGTACTCAGGTTACTGGGTGCTCAGTGCTCAGGGTGCTCTGTGGTCAGTACTCAGGGTGCTGGGTGCTCAGTGCTCGGGGTGCTGCATGCTCAGTACTCAGGGTGCTGGGTGCTCAGTGCTCACGGTGCTGGGTACTCAGTGCTCAGGGTGCTGGGTGCTCAGTACTCAGGGTGCTGGGTGCTCAGTGCTCGGGGTGCTCGGTGCTCAGTACTCAAGGTGCTGGGTGCTCAGTACTCAGGGTGCTGGGTGCTCAGTGCTCGGGGTGCTCGGTGCTCAGTACTCGGGGTGCTGGTTGCTCAGTACTCGGTGTGCTGGGTGCTCAGTGCTCAGTGCTCAGGGTGCTGGGTGTTCAGTACTCATGGTGCTGGGTGCTCAGTACTCAGGGTGCTGGGTGCTCAGTGCTCAGGGTGCTCAGTGCTCAGTGCTCAGAGTGCTCAGTGCTCAGGGTGCTGGGTGTTCAGTACTCAGGGTGCTGGGTGTTCAGTACTCGGTGTGCTGGGTGCTCAGTGCTCAGGGTGCTCAGTGCTCAGTACTCAGTGCTCAGGGTGCTCAGTGCTCAGTGCTCAGGGTGCTGGGTGTTCAGTACTCAGTGTGCTGGGTGTTCAGTACTCGGTGTGCTGTGTGCTCAGTGCTCAGTGTGCTCAGTGATCAGTACTCAGTGCTCAGGGTACTCACTGCTCAGTGCTCAGGGTGCTGGGTGTTCAGTACTCAGGGTGCTGGGTGCTCAGTAACTCAGGGTGCTGGGTGCTCAGTGCTCAGGGTGCTGGGTGCTCAGTACCCTGGGTGTTGGGTGCTCAGTGCTCAGGGTGCTGGGTGCTCAGTGCTCAGGGTGCTGCGTGCTCAGTACTCAGGGTGCTGTGTGCTCAGCGCTCGAGGTGCTCGGTGCTCAGTACTCAAGGTGCTGGGTGCTCAGTCCTCAGGGTGCTGGGTGCTCAGTCCTCGGGGTGCTCCGTGCTCAGGGTGCTGGGTGCTCAGTGCTCGGGGTGCTCGGTGCTCAGTACTCAGGGTGCTGAGTGCTCAGTACTCAGGGTGATGGGTGCTCAGTACTCAGGGTGCTATGTGCTCAGTGCTCGGGGTGCTAGGTGCTCAGTACTCAGGGTGGTGGGGGCTCAGTACTCAGGGTGCTGTGTGCTCAGTACTCAGGGTGCTCGGTTCTCAGTACTCAGGGTGCTGGGTGCTCATTCTCCGGGTGCTGGGTGCTCAGTGCTCGGGGTGCTGGGTGCTCAGTACTCAGGGTGCTGGGGGCTCAGTACTCAGGGTGCTGGGTGCTCAGTACTCAGGGTGATCTGTTCTCAGTACTCAGGGTGCTGGGTGCTCAGTGCTCGGGATGCTGGGTGCTCAGTACTCAGGGTGCTGGGTGCTAAGTACTCAGGGTGCTGGGTGCTCAGTGCTCGGGGTGTTCGGTGCTGAGTACTCGGGGTGCTGGGTTCTCAGTACTCGGGGTGCTGGGTGCTCAGTGCTCAGGGTGCTGGGTGCTCAGTGATAGGGGTGCTGGGTGCTCAGTGCTGAGTGTGCTGGCTGCTCAGTGCTCAGGGTGCTGGGTGCTCAGTACTCAGGGTGCTGGGTGCTCAGTACTCAGGGTGCTGGGTGCTCAGTACTCAGGGTTCTGGGTGCTCTGTGCTCGGGGTGCTGGGTGCTCAGTGCTCAGGATGCTGGGTGCTCAGTGCTCAGGGTGCTGGGTGCTCAGTACTCAGGGTGCTGGGTGCTTCGTGCTCGAGGTGCTCGGTGCTCAGTACTCAAGGTGCTGGGTTCTCAGTGCTCAGGGTGCTGGGTCCTCAGTCCTCGGGGTGCTCCGTGCTCAGGGTGCTGGGTGCTGAGTGCTCAGGGTGCTGGGTGCTCAGTGCTCGGGTGCTCGGTGCTCAGTGCTCAGGGTCCTGGGTGCTCAGTACTCAGGGTCCTGGGTGCTTAGTACTCAGGGTGCTCAGTGCTCAGTACACAGGGTGCTGGGTGCTCAGTGCTCGGGGTGCTGGGTGCTCAGTGCTCAGTACTCAGGGTGCTGGGTGCTCAGTGCTCAGGGTGCTGGGTGCTCAGTACTCAGGGAGCTGGGTGCTCAGTGCTCATGGTGCTGGGTGCTCAGTTCTCAGGGTGCTGGGTGCTCAGTGATCGGGGTGCTGGGTGCTCAGTGCTCAGGGTGATCGGTGCTCAGTGCTCAGGGTGCTGGGTGCTCAGTCCTCGGGGTGCTCCGTGCTCAGGGTGCTGGGTGCTCAGTGCTCGGGGTGCTCGGTGCTCAGTACTCAGGGTGCTGGGTGCTCAGTGCTCAGGGTGCTGGGTGCTCAGTACTCTGGGTGTTGGGTGCTCAGTACTCAGGGTGCTGCGTGCTCAGTGCTCGGGGTGCTGCATGCTCAGTACTCAGGGTGCTGGGTGCTCAGTGCTCACGGTGCTGGGTACTCAGTGCTCAGGGTGCTGGGTGCTCAGTACTCGGTGTGCTGGGTGCTCAGTGCTCAGTGCTCAGGGTGCTGGGTGTTCAGTACTCATGGTGCTGTGTGCTCAGTACTCAGGGTGCTGGGTGCTCAGTGCTCAGGGTGCTCAGTGCTCAGTACTCAGTGCTCAGGGTGCTGGGTGTTCAGTACTCAGGGTGCTGGGTGTTCAGTACTCGGTGTGCTGGGTGCTCAGTGCTCAGGGTGCTCAGTGCTCAGTACTCAGTGCTCAGGGTGCTCAGTGCTCAGTGCTCAGGGTGCTGGGTGTTCAGTACTCAGGGTGCTGGGTGTTCAGTACTCGGTGTGCTGTGTGCTCAGTGCTCAGGGTGCTCAGTGATCAGTACTCAGTGCTCAGGGTACTCACTGCTCAGTGCTCAGGGTGCTGGGTGTTCAGTACTCAGGGTGCTGGGTGCTCAGTAACTCAGGGTGCTGGGTGCTCAGTGCTCAGGGTGCTGGGTGCTCAGTACTCTGGGTGTTGGGTGCTCAGTGCTCAGGGTGCTGGGTGCTCAGTGCTCAGGGTGCTGCGTGCTCAGTACTCAGGGTGCTGTGTGCTCAGCGCTCGAGGTGCTCGGTGCTCAGTACTCAAGGTGCTGGGTGCTCAGTGCTCAGGGTGCTGGGTGCTCAGTCCTCGGGGTGCTCCGTGCTCAGGGTGCTGGGTGCTCAGTGCTCGGGTTGCTCGGTGCTCAGTACTCAGGGTGCTGAGTGCTCAGTACTCAGGGTGACGGGTGCTCAGTACTCAGGGTGCTGGGTGCTCAGTGCTCGGGGTGCTGGGTGCTCAGTACTCAGGGTGCTGGGGGCTCAGTACTCAGGGTGCTGGGTGCTCAGTACTCAGGGTGCTCGGTTCTCAGTACTCAGGGTGCTGGGTGGTCATTCTCGGGGTGCTGGGTGCTCAGTGCTCGGGGTGCTGGGTGCTCAGTACTCAGGGTGCTGGGGGCTCAGTACTCAGGGTGCTGGGTGCTCAGTACTCAGGGTGATCTGTTCTCAGTACTCAGGGTGCTGGGTGCTCAGTGCTCAGGGTGCTGGGTGCTCAGTGCTCAGGGTGCTGCGTGCTCAGTACTCAGGGTGCTGTGTGCTCAGCGCTCGAGGTGCTCGGTGCTCAGTACTCAAGGTGCTGGGTGCTCAGTGCTCAGGGTGCTGGGTGCTCAGTCCTCGGGGTGCTCCGTGCTCAGGGTGCTGGGTGCTCAGTGCTCGGGGTGCTCGGTGCTCAGTACTCAGGGTGCTGAGTGCTCAGTACTCAGTAATCAGGGTGCTCAGTTCTCAGGGTGCTGGGTGCTCAGTGCTCGGGGTGCTGGGTGCTCAGTACTCAGGGTGCTGGTGGCTCAGTACTCAGGGTGCTGGGTGCTCAGTACTCAGGGTGCTCGGTTCTCAGTACTCAGGGTGCTGGGTGCTCATTCTCGGGGTGCTGGGTGCTCAGTGCTCGGGGTGCTGGGTGCTCAGTACTCAGGGTGCTGGGGGCTCAGTACTCAGGGTGCTGGGTGCTCAGTACTCAGGGTGATCTGTTCTCAGTACTCAGGGTGCTGGTTGCTCATTGCTCGGGATGCTGGGTGCTCAGTACTCAGGGTGCTGGGTGCTAAGTACTCAGGGTGCTGGGTGCTCAGTGCTCGGGGTGTTCGGTGCTGAGTACTCGGGGTGCTGGGTTCTCAGTACTCGGGGTGCTGGGTGCTCAGTGCTCAGGGTGCTGGGTGCTCAGTGATCGGGGTGCTGGGTGCTCAGTGCTGAGTGTGCTGGCTGCTCAGTGCTCAGGGTGCTGGGTGCTCAGTACTCAGGGTGCTGGGTGCTCAGTACTCAGGGTGCTGGGTGCTCAGTACTCAGGGTGCTGGGTGCTCTGTGCTCGGGGTGCTGGGTGCTCAGTGCTCAGGGTGCTGGGTGCTCAGTGCTCAGGGTGCTGGGTGCTCAGTACTCAGGGTGCTGGGTGCTTAGTGCTCGAGGTGCTCGGTGCTCAGTACTCAAGGTGCTGGGTTCTCAGTGCTCAGGGTTCTGGGTGCTCAGTCCTCGGGGTGCTCCGTGCTCAGGGTGCTGGGTGCTGAGTGCTCAGGGTGCTGGGTGCTCAGTGCTCGGATGCTCGGTGCTCAGTGCTCAGGGTCCTGGGTGCTCAGTACTCAGGGTCCTGGGTGCTTAGTAATCAGGGTGCTGGGTGCTCAGTGATAGGGGTGCTGGGTGCTCAGTGCTCGGGGTGCTGGGTGCTCAGTGCTCAGTACTCAGGGTGCTGGGTGCTCAGTGCTCGGGGTGCTGGGTGCTCAGTACTCAGGGAGCTGGGTGCTCAGTGCTCAGGGTGCTGGGTGCTCAGTGCTCAGGGTGCTGGGTGCTCAGTGATCGGGGTGCTGGGTGCTCAGTGCTCAGGGTGATCGGTGCTCAGTGCTCAGGGTGCTGGGTGCTCAGTCCTCGGGGTGCTCCGTGCTCAGGGTGCTGGATGCTCAGTGCTCGGGGTGCTCGGTGCTCAGTACTCAGGGTGCTGGGTGCTCAGTGCTCAGGGTGCTGGGTGCTCAGTACTCTGGGTGTTGGGTGCTCAGTACTCAGGGTGCTGCGTGCTCAGTGCTCGGGGTGCTGGGTGCTCAGTGCTCGGGGTGCTGGGTGCTCAGTGCTCAGGGTGCTGGGTGCTCAGTATTCAGGGTGGTGGGTGCTCAGTGTTCGGGGTGCTCGGTGCTCAGTACTCAAGGTGCTGGGTGCTCAGTGCTCAGGGTGCTGGGTGCTCAGTCCTCGGGGTGCTCCGTGCTCAGTGCTCAGGGTGCTGTGTGCTCAGTACTCAGGGTGCTCGTTGCTCAGTACTCAGGGTTCTCAGTGCTCAGTGCTCAGGGTGCTGGGTGCTCAGTTCTCAGGGTGCTCAGTGCTCAGTACTCGGGGTGCTGGGTGCTCAGTACTCAGGGTGCTCAGTGCTCAGCACTCGGGGTGCTGGGTGCTCAGTGCTCGGGGAGCTGGATGCTCAGTGCTCGGAGTTCTGGGTGCTCAGTACTCAGGGTGCTTTGTGCTCAGTGCTCAGTACTCAGCGTGCTGGGTGCTCAGTGCTCAGAGTGTTGGGTGCTCAGTACTCAGGGTGCTGCGTGCTCAGTGCTCAGTGCTCAGGGTGCTCAGTGCTCAGGGTGCTGGGTGCTCAGGGTGCTGGGTGCTCAGTGCTCGGGGTGCTGGGTGCTCAGTGCTCAGGGTGCTGGGTGCTCAGTGCTCAGTGCTCAGGGTGCTGGGTGCTCAGTGCTCAGTGCTCAGGGTGCTGGGTGTTCAGTACTCAGGGTGCTGGGTGCTCAGTACTCAGGGTGCTTGGTGCTCAGTGCTCAGGGTGCTGGTTGCTCAGTGCTCAGGGTGCTGGGTGCTCAGTACTCAGGGTGCTGGGTGCTCAGTACTCAGGGTGCTCGGTGTTCAGTACTCAGGGTGCTGGGTGCTCAGTGCCCAGGGTGCTGGGTGCTCAGTACTCAGGGTGCTGGGTGCGCAGTACTCAGGGTGCTGGGTGCTCAGTGCTCAGGGTGCTGGGTGCTCAGTACTCAGGGTGCTGGGGGCTCAGTGCTCGGGGTGCTGGGTGCTCAGTGCTCAGGGTGATCAGTGGTCAGTACTCAGGGTGCTGGGTGCTCAGTACTCAGGGTGCTCGGTTCTCAGTACTCAGGGTGCTGGGTGCTCATTCTCGGGGTGCTGGGTGCTCAGTGCTCGGGGTGCTGGGTGCTCAGTACTCAGGGTGCTGGGGGCTCAGTACTCAGGGTGCTGGGTGCTCAGTACTCAGGGTGATCTGTTCTCAGTACTCAGGGTGCTGGGTGCTCAGTGCTCAGGGTGCTGGGTGCTCAGTGCTCAGGGTGCTGCGTGCTCAGTACTCAGGGTGCTGTGTGCTCAGCGCTCGAGGTGCTCGGTGCTCAGTACTCAAGGTGCTGGGTGCTCAGTGCTCAGGGTGCTGGGTGCTCAGTCCTCGGGGTGCTCCGTGCTCAGGGTGCTGGGTGCTCAGTGCTCGGGGTGCTCGGTGCTCAGTACTCAGGGTGCTGAGTGCTCAGTACTCAGTAATCAGGGTGCTCAGTTCTCAGGGTGCTGGGTGCTCATTGCTCGGGGTGCTGGGTGCTCAGTACTCAGGGTGCTGGGGGCTCAGTACTCAGGGTGCTGGGTGCTCAGTACTCAGGGTGCTCGGTTCTCAGTACTCAGGGTGCTGGGTGCTCATTCTCGGGGTGCTGGGTGCTCAGTGCTCGGGGTGCTGGGTGCTCAGTACTCAGGGTGCTGGGGGCTCAGTACTCAGGGTGCTGGGTGCTCAGTACTCAGGGTGATCTGTTCTCAGTACTCAGGGTGCTGGGTGCTCAGTGCTCGGGATGCTGGGTGCTCAGTACTCAGGGTGCTGGGTGCTAAGTACTCAGGGTGCTGGGTGCTCAGTGCTCGGGGTGTTCGGTGCTGAGTACTCGGGGTGCTGGGTTCTCAGTACTCGGGGTGCTGGGTGCTCAGTGCTCAGGGTGCTGGGTGCTCAGTGATCGGGGTGCTGGGTGCTCAGTGCTGAGTGTGCTGGCTGCTCAGTGCTCAGGGTGCTGGGTGCTCAGTACTCAGGGTGCTGGGTGCTCAGTACTCAGGGTGCTGGGTGCTCAGTACTCAGGGTGCTGGGTGCTCTGTGCTCGGGGTGCTGGGTGCTCAGTGCTCAGGGTGCTGGGTGCTCAGTGCTCAGGGTGCTGGGTGCTCAGTACTCAGGGTGCTGGGTGCTTAGTGCTCGAGGTGCTCGGTGCTCAGTACTCAAGGTGCTGGGTTCTCAGTGCTCAGGGTTCTGGGTGCTCAGTCCTCGGGGTGCTCCGTGCTCAGGGTGCTGGGTGCTGAGTGCTCAGGGTGCTGGGTGCTCAGTGCTCGGATGCTCGGTGCTCAGTGCTCAGGGTCCTGGGTGCTCAGTACTCAGGGTCCTGGGTGCTTAGTAATCAGGGTGCTGGGTGCTCAGTGATAGGGGTGCTGGGTGCTCAGTGCTCGGGGTGCTGGGTGCTCAGTGCTCAGTACTCAGGGTGCTGGGTGCTCAGTGCTCGGGGTGCTGGGTGCTCAGTACTCAGGGAGCTGGGTGCTCAGTGCTCAGGGTGCTGGGTGCTCAGTGCTCAGGGTGCTGGGTGCTCAGTGATCGGGGTGCTGGGTGCTCAGTGCTCAGGGTGATCGGTGCTCAGTGCTCAGGGTGCTGGGTGCTCAGTCCTCGGGGTGCTCCGTGCTCAGGGTGCTGGGTTCTCAGTGCTCGGGGTGCTCGGTGCTCAGTACTCAGGGTGCTGGGTGCTCAGTGCTGAGGGTGCTGGGTGCTCAGTGCTCGGGGTGCTCGGTGCTCAGTGCTCGGGGTGCTGGGTGCTCAGTGCTCGGGGTGCTGTGTGCTCAGTGCTCAGGGTGCTGGGTGCTCAGTATTCAGGGTGGTGGGTGCTCAGTGTTCGGGGTGCTCGGTGCTCAGTACTCAAGGTGCTGGGTGCTCAGTGCTCAGGGTGCTGGGTGCTCAGTCCTCGGGGTGCTCCGTGCTCAGTGCTCAGGGTGCTGTGTGCTCAGTACTCAGGGTGCTCGTTGCTCAGTACTCAGGGTTCTCAGTGCTCAGTGCTCAGGGTGCTGGGTGCTCAGTTCTCAGGATGCTCAGTGCTCAGTACTCGGGGTGCTGGGTGCGCAGTACTCAGGGTGCTGGGTGCTCAGTGCTCAGGGTGCTGGGTGCTCAGTACTCAGGGTGCTGGGTGCTCAGTACTCAGGGTGCTCGGTGTTCAGTACTCAGGGTGCTGGGTGCTCAGTGCCCAGGGTGCGGGGTGCTCAGTACTCAGGGTGCTGGGTGCGCAGTACTCAGGGTGCTGGGTGCTCAGTGCTCAGGGTGCTGGGTGCTCAGTACTCAGGGTGCTGGGTGCTCAGTGCTCGGTGTGCTGGGTACTCAGTGCTCAGGGTGATCAGTGGTCAGTACTCAGGGTGCTGGGTGCTCAGTGCTCAGGGTGCTGGGTGCTCAGTCCTCAGGGTGCTCAGTACTCAGGGTGCTCAGTGCTCAGTGTTCAGTTCTCAGGGTGTTCAGTACTCAGTGTGCTGGGTGCTCAGTGCTCGGTGTGCTGTGTGCTCAGTACTCAGGGGGCTCAGTGCTCAGTACTCAGTACTCAGGGTGCTCAGTGCTCAGTGCTCAGGGTGCTGGGTGATCAGTACTCGGGGTGCTGGGTGCTCAGTGCTCAGGGTGCTCATTGCTCAGTACTCAGTGCTCAGGGTACTCAGTGCTCAGTGCTCAGGGTGCTGGGTGTTCAGTACTCAGGGTGCTGATTGATCAGTACTCAGGGTGCTGGGTGCTCAGTGCTCAGGGTGCTGGGTGCTCAGTACTCTGGGTGTTGGGTGCTCAGTGCTCAGGGTGCTGGGTGCTCAGTGCTCACGGTGCTGCGTGCTCAGTACTCAGGGTGCTGTGTGCTCAGTGCTCGAGGTGCTCGATGCTCAGTACTCAAGGTGCTTGGTGCTCAGTGTTCAGGGTGCTGGGTGCTCAGTCCTCGGGGTGCTCCGTGCTCAGGGTGCTGGGTGCTCAGTGCTCGGTTTGCTCGGTGCTAAGTACTCAGGGTGCTGGGTGCTCAGTGCTCAGGGTGCTGGGTGCTCAGTACTCTGGGTTTTGGGTGCTCTGTACTCAGGGTGCTGCGTGCTCAGTGCTCGGGGTGCTGGGTGCTCAGTGCTCGGGGTGCTGGGTGCTCAGTGCTCAGGGTGCTGGGTGCTCAGTATTCAGGGTGCTGGGTGCTCAGTGTTCGGGGTGCTCGGTGCTCAGTACTCAAGGTGCTGGGTGCTCAGTGCTCAGGGTGCTGGGTGCTCAGTCCTCGGGGTGCTCCGTGCTCAGTGCTCAGGGTGCTGGGTGCTCAGTACTCAGGGTGCTCGTTGCTCAGTACTCAGGGTTCTCAGTGCTCAGTGCTCAGGGTGCTGGGTGCTCAGTTCTCAGGGTGCTCAGTGCTCAGTACTCGGGGTGCTGGGTGCTCAGTACTCAGGGTGCTCAGTGCTCAGCACTCGGGGTGCTGGGTGCTCAGTGCTCAGGGTGCTCAGTGCTCAGTGCTCGGGGTGCTGGGTGCTCAGTGCTCGGAGTTCTGGGTGCTCAGTACTCAGGGTGCTTTGTGCTCAGTGCTCAGTACTCAGCGTGCTGGGTGCTCAGTGCTCAGAGTGTTGGGTGCTCAGTACTCAGGGTGCTGGGTGCTCAGTGCTCAGTGCTCAGGGTGCTCAGTGCTCAGGGTGCTGGGTGCTCAGGGTGCTGGGTGCTCAGTGCTCAGGGTGCTGGGTGCTCAGTGCTCAGTGCTGAGGGTGCTGGATGCTCAGTGCTCAGTGCTCAGGGTGCTGGGTGTTCAGTACTCAGGGTGCTGGGTGCTCAGTACTCAGGGTGCTTGGTGCTCAGTGCTCAGGGTGCTGGTTGCTCAGTGCTCAGGGTGCTGGTTGCTCAGTACTCAGGGTGCTGGGTGCTCAGTACTCAGGGTGCTCGGTGTTCAGTACTGAGGGTGCTGGGTGCTCAGTGCCCAGGGTGCTGATTGCTCAGTACTCAGGGTGCTGGGTGCGCAGTACTCAGGGTGCTGGGTGCTCAGTGCTCAGGGTGCTGGGTGCTCAGTACTCAGGGTGCTGGGTGCTCAGTGCTCGGTGTGCTAGGTGCTCAGTGCTCAGGGTGATCAGTGGTCAGTACTCAGGGTGCTGGGTGCTCAGTGTTCAGGGTGCTGGGTGCTCAGTCCTCAGGGTGCACAGTACTCAGGGTGCTCAGTGCTCAGTGCTCAGTACTCAGGGTGTTCAGTACTCAGGGTGCTGGGCGCTCAGTGCTCGGGGTGCTGGGTGCTCAGTACTCAGGGTGCTGGGTGCTCAGTACTCGGGGTGCTGGGTGCTCAGTACTCAGGGTGCTGGTTGCTCAGTGCTCGGGGTGCTGGGTGCTCAGTGCTCAGGGTGATCGGTGCTCAGTGCTCAGGGTGCTGGGTGCTCAGTCCTCAGGGTGCTCAGTGCTCAAGGTGCTGGGTGCTCAGTGCTCGGGGTGCTAGGTGCTCAGTACTCAGGGTGCTGAGTGCTCGGTACTCAGGGTGCTGGGTGCTCAGTACTCAGGGTGCTGGGTGCTCAGTACTCAGGGTGCTGGGTGCTCAGTGCTCAGGGTGCTGGGTGCTCAGTGCTCAGGGTGCTGGGTGCTCAGTGCTCGGGGTGCTGGGTGCTCAGTGCTCGGGGTGCTGGGTGCTCAGTGCTCAGTACTCAGGGTGCTGGGTGCTCAGTGCTCAGTGCTCAGGGTGCTGGTTGCTCAGTACTCAGGGTGCTGCGTGCTCAGTACTCAGGGTGCTGGGTGCTCAATGCTCAGGGTGCTGGGTGCTCAGTACTCAGGGTGTTGGGTGCTCAGTGCTCGGGGTGCTGGGTGCTCAGTGCTCGGGGTGCTGGGTGCTCAGTGCTCATGGTGCTGGGTGCTCAGTACTCAGGGTACTGGGTGCTCAGTGCTCGGGGTGCTCGGTGCTCAGTACTCAAGGTGCTGGGTGCTCAGTGCTCAGGGTGCTGGGTGCTCAGTCCTCGGGGTGCACCGTGCTCAGTGATCAGGGTGCTGGGTGCTCAGTACTCAGGGTGCTCGGTGCTCAGTACTCAGGGTTCTCAGTGCTCAATACTCAGGGTGCTGGGTGCTCAGTGCTCAGGGTGCTGGGTGCTCAGTACTCAGGGAGCTCAGTGCTCAGTACTCGGGGTGCTTGGTGCTCAGTACTCAGGGTGCTCAGTGCTCAGTACTCGGGGTGCTGGGTGCTCAGTGCTCAGGGTGCTCAGTGCTCAGTGCTCGGGGTGTTGGGTGCTCAGTGCTCAGTGCTCAGGGTGCTGGGTTTTCAGTACTCAGGGTGCAGGGTGCTCAGTACTCAGGGTGCTGGGTGCTCAGTGCACAGGGTGCTCAGTGCTCAGTACTCAGTGCTCAGGGTGCTGGGTGTTCAGTACTCAGGGTGCTGGGTGTTCAGTACTCGGTGTGCTGGGTGCTCAGTGCTCAGGGTGCTCAGTGCTCAGTACTCAGTGCTCAGGGTGCTCAGTGCTCAGTGCTCAGGGTGCTGGGTGTTCAGTACTCAGTGTGCTGGGTGCTCAGTGCTCAGGGTGCTCAGTGCTCAGTACTCAGTGCTCAGGGTACTCAGTGCTCAGTGCTCAGGGTGCTGGGTGTTCAGTACTCAGGGTGCTGTGTGATCAGTACTCAGGGTGCTGGGTGCTCAGTGCTCAGGGTGCTGGGTGCTCAATACTCTGGGTGTTGGGTGCTCAGTGCTCAGGGTGCTGGGTGCTCAGTGCTCAGGGTGCTGCGTGCTCAGTACTCAGCGTGCTGGGTGCTCAGTGCTCGAGGTGCTCGGTGCTCAGTACTCAAGGTGCTGGGTGCTCAGTGCTCAGGGTGCTGGGTGCTCAGTCCTCGGGGTGCTCCGTGCTCAGGGTGCTGGGTGCTCAGTGCTCGGGGTGCTCGGTGCTCAGTACTCAGGGTGCTGAGTGCTCAGTACTCAGGGTGATGGGTGCTCAGTAGTCAGGGTGCTGGGTGCTCAGTGCTCGGGGTGCTGGGTGCTCAGTACTCAGGGTGCTGGGCGCTCAGTACTCAGGGTGCTGGGTGCTCAGTACTCAGGGTGCTCTGTTCTCAGTACTCAGGGTGCTGGGTGCTCATTCTCGGGGTGATGGGTGCTCAGTGCTCGGGGTGCTGGGTGCTCAGTACTCAGGGTGCTGGGTGCTCAGTCCTCAGGGTGCTGGGTGCTCAGTACTCAGGGTGATCTGTTCTCAGTACTCAGGGTGATGGGTGCTCAGTGCTCGGGATGCTGGGTGCTCAGTACTCCGGGTGCTCAGTGCTCAGTACTCAGGGTGCTGGGTGCTCAGTACTCAGGGTGCTGGGTGCTCAGTGCTCGGCGTGCTCGGTGCTCAGTACTCGGGGTGCTGGGTGCTCAGTACTCGGGGTGCTGGGTGCTCAGGGCTCAGGGTGCTGGGTGCTCAGTTCTCGGGGTGCTGGGTGCTCAGTGCTGAGTGTGCTGGCTGCTCAGTGCTCAGGGTGCTGGGTGCTCAGTACAAAGGGTGCTCGGTGCTCAGTACTCAGGGTGCTCAGTGCTCAGTTCTAAGCGTGCTGGGTGCTCAGTGCTCAGGGTCCTCGGTGCTCAGTACTCAGGGAACTCAGTGCTCAGTACACAGCGTGCTTTGTGCTCAGTGCTGAGGGTGCTGGGTGCTCAGTACTCAGGGTGCTGGGTGCTCAGTACTCAGGGTGCTGGGTGCTCAGTACTCAGGGTGCTGGGTGCTCAGTGCTCGGGGTGCTCGGTGATCAGTACTCAGGGTGCTGGGTGCTCAGTGCTCAGGGTGCTGGGTACTCAATACTCAGGGTGCTGGGTGCTCAGTACTCAGGGTGCTGGGTGCTCCGTGCTCAGGGTGCTGGGTGCTCAGTCCTCAGGGTGCTGGGTGCTCAGTACTCAGGGTGTTCGGTGATCAGTACTCAGGGTGCTCAGTGCTCAGTACTCAGGGTGCTGGTTGCTCAGTGCTCGGGGTGCTCGGTGCTCAGTACTCAGGGTGCTGGGTGCTCAGTACTCAGGGTTCTGCGTGCTCAGTACTCAGGGTGCTGGGTGCTCAGTACTCAGGGTGCTGGGTGCTCAGTACTCAGGGTGATGGGTGCACAGTGCTCAGGGTGCAGGGTGCTCAGTACTCAGGGTGCTGGGTGCTCAGTACTCAGGGTGATCGGTGCTTAGTACTCAGGGTGCTGGGTGCTCAGTGCTCAGGGTGCTGGGTACTCAGTACTCAGGGTGCTGGGTGCTCAGTGCTCAGGGTGCTGGGTACTCAGTACTCAGGGTGCTGGGTGCTCAGTACTCAGGGTGCTGGGTGCTCAGGTCTCAGGGTGCTGGGTGCTCAGTTCTCGGGGTGCTGGGTGCTCAGTGCTGAGTGTGCTGGCTGCTCAGTGCTCAGGGTGCTGGGTGCTCAGTACAAAGGGTGCTCGGTGCTCAGTACTCAGGGTGCTCAGTGCTCAGTTCTAAGCGTGCTGGGTGCTCAGTGCTCAGGGTCCTCGGTGCTCAGTACTCAGGGAACTCAGTGCTCAGTACACAGCGTGCTTTGTGCTCAGTGCTGAGGGTGCTGGGTGCTCAGTACTCAGGGTGCTGCATGCTCAGTACTCAGGGTGCTGGGTGCTCAGTACTCAGGGTGCTGGGTGCTCAGTGCTCGGGGTGCTCGGTGATCAGTTCTCAGGGTGCTGGGTGCTCAGTGCTCAGGGTGCTGGGTACTCAATACTCAGGGTGCTGGGTGCTCAGTACTCAGGGTGCTGGGTGCTCAGTGCTCAGGGTGCTCAGTGCTCAGTCCTCAGGGTGCTGGGTGCTCAGTACTCAGGGTGTTCGGTGATCAGTACTCAGGGTGCTCAGTGCTCAGTACTCAGGGTGCTGGTTGCTCAGTGCTCGGGGTGCTCGGTGCTCAGTACTCAGGGTGCTGGGTGCTCAGTACTCAGGGTTCTGGGTGCACAGTACTCAGGGTGCTGGGTGCTCAGTACTCAGGGTGCTGGGTGCTCAGTACTCAGGGTGATGGGTGCACAGTGCTCAGGGTGCAGGGTGCTCAGTACTCAGGGTGCTGGGTGCTCAGTACTCAGGGTGATCGGTGCTTAGTACTCAGGGTGCTAGGTGCTCAGTGCTCAGGGTGCTGGGTACTCAGTACTCAGGGTGCTGGGTGCTCAGTACTCAGGGTGCTGGGTGCTCAGTGCTCAGGGTGCTGGGTGCTCAGTGCTCAGGGTGCTGGGTGCTCAGTACTCAGGGTGCTGGGTGCTCAGTGCTCAGGGTGATCGGTGCTCAGTGCTCAGGGTGCTGGGTGCTCAGTTCTCGGGGTGCTCCGTGCTCAGGGTGCTGGCTGCTCAGTGCTCGGGTTGCTCGGTGCTCAGTACTCAGGGTGCTGGGTGCTCAGTGCTCAGGGTGCTGGGTGCTCAGTACTCTGGGTGTTGGGTGCTCAGTACTCAGGGTGCTGCGTGCTCAGTGCTCGGGGTGCTGGGTGCTCAGTGCTCGGGGTGCTGTGTGCTCAGTGCTCAGGGTGCTGGGTGCTCAGTATTCAGGGTGGTGGGTGCTCAGTGTTCGGGGTGCTCGGTGCTCAGTACTCAAGGTGCTGGGTGCTCAGTGCTCAGGGTGCTGGGTGCTCAGTCCTCGGGGTGCTCCGTGCTCAGTGCTCAGGGTGCTGTGTGCTCAGTACTCAGGGTGCTCGTTGCTCAGTACTCAGGGTTCTCAGTGCTCAGTGCTCAGGGTGCTGGGTGCTCAGTTCTCAGGGTGCTCAGTGCTCAGTACTCGGGGTGCTGGGTGCTCAGTACTCAGGGTGCTCAGTGCTCAGCACTCGGGGTGCTGGGTGCTCAGTGCTCGGGGAGCTGGATGCTCAGTGCTCGGAGTTCTGGGTGCTCAGTACTCAGGGAGCTCAGTGCTCAGTACTCGGGGTGCTGGGTGCTCAGTCCTCGGGGTGCACCGTTCTCAGTGCTCGGGGTGTTGGGTGCTCAGTGCTCAGTGCTCAGGGTGCTGGGTTTTCAGTACTCAGGGTGCAGGGTGCTCAGTACTCAGGGTGCTGGGTGCTCAGTGCACAGGGTGCTCAGTGCTCAGTACTCAGTGCTCAGGGTGCTGGGTGTTCAGTACTCAGGGTGCTGGGTGTTCAGTACTCGGTGTGCTGGGTGCTCAGTGCTCAGGGTGCTCAGTGCTCAGTACTCAGTGCTCAGGGTGCTCAGTGCTCAGTGCTCAGGGTGCTGGGTGTTCAGTACTCAGTGTGCTGGGTGCTCAGTGCTCAGGGTGCTCAGTGCTCAGTACTCAGTGCTCAGGGTACTCAGTGCTCAGTGCTCAGGGTGCTGGGTGTTCAGTACTAAGGGTGCTGTGTGATCAGTACTCAGGGTGCTGGGTGCTCAGTGCTCAGGGTGCTGGGTGCTCAATACTCTGGGTGTTGGGTGCTCAGTGCTCAGGGTGCTGGGTGCTCAGTGCTCAGGGTGCTGCGTGCTCAGTACTCAGGGTGCTGGGTGCTCAGTGCTCGAGGTGCTCGGTGCTCAGTACTCAAGGTGCTGGGTGCTCAGTGCTCAGGGTGCTGGGTGCTCAGTCCTCGGGGTGCTCCGTGCTCAGGGTGCTGGGTGCTCAGTGCTCGGGGTGCTCGGTGCTCAGTACTCAGGGTGCTGAGTGCTCAGTACTCAGGGTGATGGGTGCTCAGTACTCAGGGTGCTGGGTGCTCAGTGCTCGGGGTGCTGGGTGCTCAGTACTCAGGGTGCTGGGGGCTCAGTACTCAGGGTGCTGGGTGCTCAGTACTCAGGGTGCTCGGTTCTCAGTACTCAGGGTGCTGGGTGCTCATTCTCGGGGTGCTGGGTGCTCAGTGCTCGGGGTGCTGGGTGCTCAGTACTCAGGGTGCTGGGGGCTCAGTCCTCAGGGTGCTGGGTGCTCAGTACTCAGGGTGATCTGTTCTCAGTACTCAGGGTGATGGGTGCTCAGTGCTCGGGATGCTGGGTGCTCAGTACTCCGGGTGCTCAGTGCTCAGTACTCAGGGTGCTGGGTGCTCAGTACTCAGGGTGCTGGGTGCTCAGTGCTCGGCGTGCTCGGTGCTCAGTACTCGGGGTGCTGGGTGCTCAGTACTCGGGGTGCTGTGTGCTCAGGGCTCAGGGTGCTGGGTGCTCAGTTCTCGGGGTGCTGGGTGCTCAGTGCTGAGTGTGCTGGCTGCTCAGTGCTCAGGGTGCTGGGTGCTCAGTACAAAGGGTGCTCGGTGCTCAGTACTCAGGGTGCTCAGTGCTCAGTTCTAAGCGTGCTGGGTGCTCAGTGCTCAGGGTCCTCGGTGCTCAGTACTCAGGGAACTCAGTGCTCAGTACACAGCGTGCTTTGTGCTCAGTGCTGAGGGTGCTGGGTGCTCAGTACTCAGGGTGCTGGGTGCTCAGTACTCAGGGTGCTGGGTGCTCAGTACTCAGGGTGCTGGGTGCTCAGTGCTCGGGGTGCTCGGTGATCAGTACTCAGGGTGCTGGGTGCTCAGTGCTCAGGGTGCTGGGTACTCAATACTCAGGGTGCTGGGTGCTCAGTACTCAGGGTGCTGGGTGCTCCGTGCTCAGGGTGCTGGGTGCTCAGTCCTCAGGGTGCTGGGTGCTCAGTACTCAGGGTGTTCGGTGATCAGTACTCAGGGTGCTCAGTGGTCAGTACTCAGGGTGCTGGTTGCTCAGTGCTCGGGGTGCTCGGTGCTCAGTACTCAGGGTGCTGGGTGCTCAGTACTCAGGGTTCTGGGTGCTCAGTACTCAGGGTGCTGGGTGCTCAGTACTCAGGGTGCTGGGTGCTCAGTACTCAGGGTGATGGGTGCACAGTGCTCAGGGTGCAGGGTGCTCAGTACTCAGGGTGCTGGGTGCTCAGTACTCAGGGTGATCGGTGCTTAGTACTCAGGGTGCTGGGTGCTCAGTGCTCAGGGTGCTGGGTACTCAGTACTCAGGGTGCTGGGTGCTCAGTGCTCAGGGTGCTGGGTACTCAGTACTCAGGGTGCTGGGTGCTCAGTACTCAGGGTGCTGGGTGCTCAGGTCTCAGGGTGCTGGGTGCTCAGTTCTCGGGGTGCTGGGTGCTCAGTGCTGAGTGTGCTGGCTGCTCAGTGCTCAGGGTGCTGGGTGCTCAGTACAAAGGGTGCTCGGTGCTCAGTACTCAGGGTGCTCAGTGCTCAGTTCTAAGCGTGCTGGGTGCTCAGTGCTCAGGGTCCTCGGTGCTCAGTACTCAGGGAACTCAGTGCTCAGTACACAGCGTGCTTTGTGCTCAGTGCTGAGGGTGCTGGGTGCTCAGTACTCAGGGTGCTGGGTGCTCAGTACTCAGGGTGCTGGGTGCTCAGTACTCAGGGTGCTGGGTGCTCAGTGCTCGGGGTGCTCGGTGATCAGTACTCAGGGTGCTGGGTGCTCAGTGCTCAGGGTGCTGGGTACTCAATACTCAGGGTGCTGGGTGCTCAGTACTCAGGGTGCTGGGTGCTCAGTGCTCAGGGTGCTGGGTGCTCAGTCCTCAGGGTGCTGGGTGCTCAGTACTCAGGGTGTTCGGTGATCAGTACTCAGGGTGCTCAGTGCTCAGTACTCAGGGTGCTGGTTGCTCAGTGCTCGGTGTGCTCGGTGCTCAGTACTCAGGGTGCTGGGTGCTCAGTACTCAGGGTTCTGGGTGCTCAGTACTCAGGGTGCTGGGTGCTCAGTACTCAGGGTGCTGGGTGCTCAGTACTCAGGGTGATGGGTGCACAGTGCTCAGGGTGCAGGGTGCTCAGTACTCAGGGTGCTGGGTGCTCAGTACTCAGGGTGATCGGTGCTTAGTACTCAGGGTGCTGGGTGCTCAGTGCTCAGGGTGCTGGGTACTCAGTACTCAGGGTGCTGGGTGCTCAGTACTCAGGGTGCTGGGTGCTCAGTGCTCAGGGTGCTGGGTGCTCAGTGCTCAGGGTGCTGGGTGCTCAGTACTCAGGGTGCTGGGTGCTCAGTGCTCAGGGTGATCGGTGCTCAGTGCTCAGGGTGCTGGGTGCTCAGTCCTCGGGGTGCTCCGTGCTCAGGGTGCTGGCTGCTCAGTGCTCGGGTTGCTCGGTGCTCAGTACTCAGGGTGCTGGGTGCTCAGTGCTCAGGGTGCTGGGTGCTCAGTACTCTGGGTGTTGGGTGCTCAGTACTCAGGGTGCTGCGTGCTCAGTGCTCGGGGTGCTGGGTGCTCATTGCTCGGGGTGCTGGGTGCTCAGTGCTCAGGGTGCTGGGTGCTCAGTATTCAGGGTGGTGGGTGCTCAGTGTTCGGGGTGCTCGGTGCTCAGTACTCAAGGTGCTGGGTGCTCAGTGCTCAGGGTGCTGGGTGCTCAGTCCTCGGGGTGCTCCGTGCTCAGTGCTCAGGGTGCTGTGTGCTCAGTACTCAGGGTGCTCGTTGCTCAGTACTCAGGGTTCTCAGTGCTCAGTGCTCAGGGTGCTGGGTGCTCAGTTCTCAGGGTGCTCAGTGCTCAGTACTCGGGGTGCTGGGTGCTCAGTACTCAGGGTGCTCAGTGCTCAGCACTCGGGGTGCTGGGTGCTCAGTGCTCGGGGAGCTGGATGCTCAGTGCTCGGAGTTCTGGGTGCTCAGTACTCAGGGTGCTTTGTGCTCAGTGCTCAGTACTCTGCGTGCTGGGTGCTCAGTGCTCAGAGTGTTGGGTGCTCAGTACTCAGGGTGCTGCGTGCTCAGTGCTCAGTGCTCAGGGTGCTCAGTGCTCAGGGTGCTGGGTGATCAGGGTGCTGGGTGCTCAGTGCTCGGGGTGCTGGGTGCTCAGTGCTCAGGGTGCTGGGGGCTCAGTGCTCAGTGCTCAGGGTGCTGGGTGCTCAGTGCTCAGTGCTCAGGGTGCTGGGTGTTCAGTACTCAGGGTGCTGGGTGCTCAGTACTCAGGGTGCTTGGTGCTCAGTGCTCAGGGTGCTGGTTGCTCAGTGCTCAGGGTGCTGGGTGCTCAGTACTCAGGGTGCTGGGTGCTCAGTACTCAGGGTGCTCGGTGTTCAGTACTCAGGGTGCTGGGTGCTCAGTGCCCAGGGTGCTGGGTGCTCAGTACTCAGGGTGCTGGGTGCGCAGTACTCAGGGTGCTGGGTGCTCAGTGCTCAGGGTGCTGGGTGCTCAGTACTCAGGGTGCTGGGGGCTCAGTGCTCGGGGTGCTGGGTGCTCAGTGCTCAGGGTGATCAGTGGTCAGTACTCAGGGTGCTGGGTGCTCAGTGCTCAGGGTGCTGGGTGCTCAGTCCTCAGGGTGCTCAGTACTCAGGGTGCTCAGTGCTCAGTGTTCAGTTCTCAGGGTGTTCAGTACTCAGGGTGCTGGGTGCTCAGTGCTCGGGGTGCTGTGTGCTCAGTACTCAGGGGGCTCAGTGCTCAGTACTCAGTACTCAGGGTGCTCAGTGCTCAGTGCTCAGGGTGCTGGGTGATCAGTACTCGGGGTGCTGGGTGCTCAGTGCTCAGGGTGCTCAGTGCTCAGTACTCAGTGCTCAGGGTACTCAGTGCTCAGTGCTCAGGGTGCTGGGTGTTCAGTACTCAGGGTGCTGATTGATCAGTACTCAGGGTGCTGGGTGCTCAGTGCTCAGGTTGCTGGGTGCTCAGTACTCTGGGTGTTGGGTGCTCAGTGCTCAGGGTGCTGGGTGCTCAGTGCTCACGGTGCTGCGTGCTCAGTACTCAGGGTGCTGTGTGCTCAGTGCTCGAGGTGCTCGATGCTCAGTACTCAAGGTGCTGGGTGCTCAGTGCTCAGGGTGCTGGGTGCTCAGTCCTCGGGGTGCTCCGTGCTCAGGTTGCTGGGTGCTCAGTGCTCGGGGTGCTCGGTGCTAAGTACTCAGGGTGCTGGGTGCTCAGTGCTCAGGGTGCTGGGTGCTCAGTACTCTGGGTTCTCAGTGCTCAGTGCTCAGGGTGCTGGGTGCTCAGTTCTCAGGGTGCTCAGTGCTCAGTACTCGGGGTGCTGGGTGCTCAGTACTCAGGGTGCTCAGTGCTCAGCACTCGGGGTGCTGGGTGCTCAGTGCTCAGTGTGCTCAGTGCTCAGTGCTCGGGGTGCTGGGTGCTCAGTGCTCGGAGTTCTGGGTGCTCAGTACTCAGGGTGCTTTGTGCTCAGTGCTCAGTACTCAGCGTGCTGGGTGCTCAGTGCTCAGAGTGTTGGGTGCTCAGTACTCAGGGTGCTGGGTGCTCAGTGCTCAGTGCTCAGGGTGCTCAGTGCTCAGGGTGCTGGGTGCTCAGGGTGCTGGGTGCTCAGTGCTCGGGGTGCTGGGTGCTCAGTGCTCAGGGTGCTGGGTGCTCAGTGCTCAGTGCTGAGGGTGCTGGATGCTCAGTGCTCAGTGCTCAGGGTGCTGGGTGTTCAGTACTCAGGGTGCTGGGTGCTCAGTACTCAGGGTGCTTGGTGCTCAGTGCTCAGGGTGCTGGTTGCTCAGTGCTCAGGGTGCTGGTTGCTCAGTACTCAGGGTGCTGGGTGCTCAGTACTCAGGGTGCTCGGTGTTCAGTACTGAGGGTGCTGGGTGCTCAGTGCCCAGGGTGCTGGGTGCTCAGTACTCAGGGTGCTGGGTGCGCAGTACTCAGTGTGCTGGGTGCTCAGTGCTCAGGGTGCTGGGTGCTCAGTACTCAGGGTGCTGGGTGCTCAGTGCTCGGTGTGCTAGGTGCTCAGTGCTCAGGGTGATCAGTGGTCAGTACTCAGGGTGCTGGGTGCTCAGTGCTCAGGGTGCTGGGTGCTCAGTCCTCAGGGTGCACAGTACTCAGGGTGCTCAGTGCTCAGTGCTCAGTACTCAGGGTGTTCAGTACTCAGGGTGCTGGGCGCTCAGTGCTCGGGGTGCTGGGTGCTCAGTACTCAGGGTGCTGGGTGCTCAGTACTCGGGGTGCTGGGTGCTCAGTACTCAGGGTGCTGGTTGCTCAGTGCTCGGGGTGCTGGGTGCTCAGTGCTCAGGGTGATCGGTGCTCAGTGCTCAGGGTGCTGGGTGCTCAGTCCTCAGGGTGCTCAGTGCTCAAGGTGCTGGGTGCTCAGTGCTCGGGGTGCTAGGTGCTCAGTACTCAGGGTGCTGAGTGCTCGGTACTCAGGGGGCTGGGTGCTCAGTACTCAGGGTGCTGGGTGCTCAGTACTCAGGGTGCTGGGTGCTCAGTGCTCAGGGTGCTGGGTGCTCAGTGCTCAGGGTGCTGGGTGCTCAGTGCTCGGGGTGCTGGGTGCTCAGTGCTCGGGGTGCTGGGTGCTCAGTGCTCAGTACTCAGGGTGCTGGGTGCTCAGTGCTCAGTGCTCAGGGTGCTGGTTGCTCAGTACTCAGGGTGCTGCGTGCTCAGTACTCAGGGTGCTGGGTGCTCAATGCTCAGGGTGCTGGGTGCTCAGTACTCAGGGTGCTGGGTGCTCAGTGCTCGGGGTGCTGGGTGCTCAGTGCTCGGGGTGCTGGGTGCTCAGTGCTCATGGTGCTGGGTGCTCAGTACTCAGGGTACTGGGTGCTCAGTGCTCGGGGTGCTCGGTGCTCAGTACTCAAGGTGCTGGGTGCTCAGTGCTCAGGGTGCTGGGTGCTCAGTCCTCGGGGTGCACCGTGCTCAGTGATCAGGGTGCTGGGTGCTCAGTACTCAGGGTGCTCGGTGCTCAGTACTCAGGCTTCTCAGTGCTCAGTACTCAGGGTGCTGGGTGCTCAGTGCTCAGGGTGCTGGGTGCTCAGTACTCAGGGAGCTCAGTGCTCAGTACTCGGGGTGTTGGGTGCTCAGTGCTCAGTGCTCAGGGTGCTGGGTTTTCAGTACTCAGGGTGCAGGGTGCTCAGTACTCAGGGTGCTCAGTGCTCAGTACTCGGGGTGCTGGGTGCTCAGTGCTCAGGGTGCTCAGTGCTCAGTGCTCGGGGTGTTGGGTGCTCAGTGCTCAGTGATCAGGGTGCTGGGTGCTCAGTACTCAGGGTGCTCGGTGCTCAGTACTCAGAGTTCTCAGTGCTCAGTACTCAGGGTGCTGGGTGCTCAGTGCTCAGGGTGCTGGGTGCTCAGTACTCAGGGTGCTCAGTGCTCAGTGCTCGGGGTGTTGGGTGCTCAGTGCTCAGTGCTCAGGGTGCTGGGTTTTCAGTACTCAGGGTGCAGGGTGCTCAGTACTCAGGGTGCTGGGTGCTCAGTGCACAGGGTGCTCAGTGCTCAGTACTCAGTGCTCAGGGTGCTGGGTGTTCAGTACTCAGGGTGCTGGGTGTTCAGTACTCGGTGTGCTGGGTGCTCAGTGCTCAGGGTGCTCAGTGCTCAGTACTCAGTGCTCAGGGTGCTCAGTGCTCAGTGCTCAGGGTGCTGGGTGTTCAGTACTCAGTGTGCTGGGTGCTCAGTGCTCAGGGTGCTCAGTGCTCAGTACTCAGTGCTCAGGGTACTCAGTGCTCAGTGCTCAGGGTGCTGGGTGTTCAGTACTCAGGGTGCTGGGTGATCAGTACTCAGGGTGCTGGGTGCTCAGTGCTCAGGGTGCTGGGTGCTCAATACTCTGGGTGTTGGGTGCTCAGTGCTCAGGGTGCTGGGTGCTCAGTGCTCAGGGTGCTGCGTGCTCAGTACTCAGGGTGCTGGGTGCTCAGTGCTCGAGGTGCTCGGTGCTCAGTACTCAAGGTGCTGGGTGCTCAGTGCTCAGGGTGCTGGGTGCTCAGTCCTCGGGGTGCTCCGTGCTCAGGGTGCTGGGTGCTCAGTGCTCGGGGTGCTCGGTGCTCAGTACGCAGGGTGCTGAGTGCTCAGTACTCAGGGTGATGGGTGCTCAGTACTCAGGGTGCTGGGTGCTCAGTGCTCGGGGTGCTGGGTGCTCAGTACTCAGGGTGCTGGGGGCTCAGTACTCAGGGTGCTGGGTGCTCAGTACTCAGGGTGCTCGGTTCTCAGTACTCAGGGTGCTGGGTGCTCATTCTCGGGGTGCTGGGTGCTCAGTGCTCGGGGTGCTGGGTGCTCAGTACTCAGGGTGCTGGGGGCTCAGTCCTTAGGGTGCTGGGTGCTCAGTACTCAGGGTGATCTGTTCTCAGTACTCAGGGTGATGGGTGCTCAGTGCTCGGGATGCTGGGTGCTCAGTACTCCGGGTGCTCAGTGCTCAGTACTCAGGGTGCTGGGTGCTCAGTACTCAGGGTGCTGGGTGCTCAGTGCTCGGCGTGATCGGTGCTCAGTACTCGGGGTGCTGGGTGCTCAGTACTCGGGGTGCTGGGTGCTCAGGGCTCAGGGTGCTGGGTGCTCAGTTCTCGGGGTGCTGGGTGCTCAGTGCTGAGTGTGCTGGCTGCTCAGTGCTCAGGGTGCTGGGTGCTCAGTACAAAGGGTGCTCGGTGCTCAGTACTCAGGGTGCTCAGTGCTCAGTTCTAAGCGTGCTGGGTGCTCAGTGCTCAGGGTCCTCGGTGCTCAGTACTCAGGGAACTCAGTGCTCAGTACACAGCGTGCTTTGTGCTCAGTGCTGAGGGTGCTGGGTGCTCAGTACTCAGGGTGCTGGGTGCTCAGTACTCAGGGTGCTGGGTGCTCAGTACTCAGGGTGCTGGGTGCTCAGTGCTCGGGGTGCTCGGTGATCAGTACTCAGGGTGCTGGGTGCTCAGTGCTCAGGGTGCTGGGTACTCAATACTCAGGGTGCTGGGTGCTCATTACTCAGGGTGCTGGGTGCTCCGTGCTCAGGGTGCTGGGTGCTCAGTCCTCAGGGTGCTGGGTGCTCAGTACTCAGGGTGTTCGGTGATCAGTACTCAGGGTGCTCAGTGCTCAGTACTCAGGGTGCTGGTTGCTCAGTGCTCGGGGTGCTCGGTGCTCAGTACTCAGGGTGCTGGGTGCTCAGTACTCAGGGTTCTGGGTGGTCAGTACTCAGGGTGCTGGGTGCTCAGTACTCAGGGTGCTGGTTGCTCAGTACTCAGGGTGATGGGTGCACAGTGCTCAGGGTGCAGGGTGCTCAGTACTCAGGGTGCTGGGTGCTCAGTACTCAGGGTGATCGGTGCTTAGTACTCAGGGTGCTGGGTGCTCAGTGCTCAGGGTGCTGGGTACTCAGTACTCAGGGTGCTGGGTGCTCAGTACTCAGGGTGCTGGGTGCTCAGTGCTCAGGGTGCTGGGTGCTCAGTGCTCAGGGTGCTGGGTGCTCAGTACTCAGGGTGCTGGGTGCTCAGTGCTCAGGGTGATCGGTGCTCAGTACTCAGGGTGCTCACTACTCAGGGTGCTGGGTGCTCAGTGCTCAGGGTGCTGGGTGCTCAGTACTCAGGGTGCTGGGTGCTCAGTGCTCGCGGTGCTCGGTGCTCAGTACTCAAGGTGCTGGGTGCTCAGTGCTCAGGGTGCAGGGTGCTCAGTCCTCGGTGTGCTCCGTGCTCAGTGCTCAGGGTGCTGGGTGCTCAGTACTCAGGGTGCTTGGTGCTCAGTACTCAGGGTTTTCAGTGCTCAGGGTGCTGGGTGCTCAGTACTCAGGGTGCTCAGTGCTCAGTACTCGGGGTGCTTGGTGCTCAGTACTCAGGGTGCTCAGTGCTCAGTACTCGGGGTGCTGGGTGCTCAGTGCTCAGGGTGCTCAGTGCTCAGTGCTCGGGGTGTTAGGTGCTCAGTGCTCAGTGCTCAGGGTGCTGGGTGTTCAGTACTCAGGGTGCAGGGTGCTCAGTACTCAGGGTGCTGGGTGCTCAGTGCACAGGGATCTCAGTGCTCAGTACTCAGTGCTCAGGGTGCTGGGTGTTCAGTACTCAGGGTGCTGGGTGTTCAGTACTCGTTGTGCTGGGTGCTCAGTGCTCAGGGTGCTCAGTGCTCAGTACTCAGTGCTCAGGGTGCTCAATGCTCAGTGCTCAGGGTGCTGGGTGTTCAGTACTCGGTGTGCTGCGTGCTCAGTGCTCAGGGTGCTCAGTGCTCAGTACTCAGTGCTCAGGGTACTCAGTGCTCAGTGCTCAGGGTGCTGGGTGTTCAGTACTCAGGGTGCTGGGTGATCAGTACTCAGGGTGCTGGGTGCTCAGTGCTCAGGGTGCTGGGTGCTCAATACTCTGGGTGTTGGGTGCTCTGTGCTCAGGGTGCTGGGTGCTCAGTGCTCAGGGTGCTGCGTGCTCAGTACTCAGGGTGCAGGGTGCTCAGTGCTCGAGGTGCTCGGTGCTCAGTACTCAAGGTGCTGGGTGCTCAGTGCTCAGGGTGCTGGGTGCTCAGTCCTCGGGGTGCTCCGTGCTCAGGGTGCTGGGTGCTCAGTCCTCGGGGTGCTCAGTACTCAGGGTGCTGGGTGCTCAGTGCTCGGGGTGCTGGGTGCTCAGTACTCAGGGTGCTGGGGGCTCAGTACTCAGGGTGCTGGGTGCTCAGTACTCAGGGTGCTCGGTTCTCAGTACTCAGGGTGCTGGGTGCTCATTCTCGGGGTGCTGGGTGCTCAGTGCTCGGGGTGCTGGGTGCTCAGTACTCAGGGTGCTGGGGGCTCAGTCCTCAGGGTGCTGGGTGCTCAGTACTCAGGGTGATCTGTTCTCAGTACTCAGGGTGCTGGGTGCTCAGGGCTCAGGGTGCTGGGTGCTCAGTGCTCGGGGTGCTGGGTGCTCAGTGCTGAGTGTGCTGGCTGCTCAGTGCTCAGGGTGCTGGGTGCTCAGTACTCAGGGTGCTCAGTGCTCAGTTCTAAGCGTGCTGGGTGCTCAGTGCTCAGGGTCCTCGGTGCTCAGTACTCAGGGTGCTCAGTGCTCAGTACACAGCGTGCTTTGTGCTCAGTGCTGAGGGTGCTGGGTGCTCAGTACTCAGGGTGCTGGGTGCTCAGTACTCAGGGTGCTGGGTGCTCAGTACTCAGGGTGCTGGGTGCTCAGTGCTCGGGGTGCTCGGTGATCAGTACTCAGGGTGCTGGGTGCTCAGTGCTCAGTGTGCTGGGTACTCAATACTCAGGGTGCTGGGTGCTCAGTACTAAGGGTGCTGGGTGCTCAGTGCTCAGGGTGCTGGGTGCTCAGTCCTCAGGGTGCTGGGTGCTCAGTACTCAGGGTGTTCGGTGCTCAGTACTAAGGGTGCTGCGTGCTCAGTACTCAGGGTGCTGGGTGCTCAGTGCTCGAGGTGCTCGGTGCTCAGTACTCAAGGTGCTGGGTGCTCAGTGCTCAGGGTGCTGGGTGCTCAGTCCTCGGGGTGCTCCGTGCTCAGGGTGCTGGGTGCTCAGTGCTCGGGGTGCTCGGTGCTCAGTACTCAGGGTGCTGAGTGCTCAGTACTCAGGGTGATGGGTGCTCAGTACTCAGGGTGCTGGGTGCTCAGTGCTCGGGGTGCTGGGTGCTCAGTACTCAGGGTGCTGGGGGCTCAGTACTCAGGGTGCTGGGTGCTCAGTACTCAGGGTGCTCGGTTCTCAGTACTCAGGGTGCTGGGTGCTCATTCTCGGGGTGCTTGGTGCTCAGTGCTCGGGGTGCTGGGTGCTCAGTACTCAGGGTGCTGGGGGCTCAGTCCTCAGGGTGCTGGGTGCTCAGTACTCAGGGTGATCTGTTCTCAGTACTCAGGGTGATGGGTGCTCAGTGCTCGGGATGCTGGGTGCTCAGTACTCCGGGTGCTCAGTGCTCAGTACTCAGGGTGCTGGGTGCTCAGTACTCAGGGTGCTGGGTGCTCAGTGCTCGGCGTGCTCGGTGCTCAGTACTCGGGGTGCTGGGTGCTCAGTACTCGGGGTGCTGGGTGCTCAGGGCTCAGGGTGCTGGGTGCTCAGTGCTCGGGGTGCTGGGTGCTCAGTGCTGAGTGTGCTGGCTGCTCAGTGCTCAGGGTGCTGGGTGCTCAGTACTCAGGGTGCTCGGTGCTCAGTACTCAGGGTGCTCAGTGCTCAGTTCTAAGCGTGCTGGGTGCTCAGTGCTCAGGGTCCTCGGTGCTCAGTACTCAGGGTGCTCAGTGCTCAGTACACAGCGTGCTTTGTGCTCAGTGCTGAGGGTGCTGGGTCCTCAGTACTCAGGGTGCTGGGTGCTCAGTACTCAGGGTGCTGGGTGCTCAGTACTCAGGGTGCTGGGTGCTCAGTGCTCGGGGTGCTCGGTGATCAGTACTCAGGGTGCTGGGTGCTCAGTGCTCAGGGTGCTGGGTACTCAATACTCAGGGTGCTGGGTGCTCAGTACTCAGGGTGCTGGGTGCTCAGTGCTCAGGGTGCTGGGTGCTCAGTCCTCAGGGTGCTGGGTGCTCAGTACTCAGGGTGATCGGTGCTTAGTACTCAGGGTGCTGGGTGCTCAGTGCTCAGGGTGCTGGGTACTCAGTACTCAGGGTGCTGGGTGCTCAGTGCTCAGGGTGCTGGGTGCTCAGTCCTCAGGGTGCTGGGTGCTCAGTACTCAGGGTGCTGGGTGCTCAGTACTCAGGGTGCTGGGTGCTCAGTGCTCGGGGTGCTCGGTGATCAGTACTCAGGGTGCTGGGTGCTCAGTGCTCAGGGTGCTGGGTACTCAATACTCAGGGTGCTGGGTGCTCAGTACTCAGGGTGCTGGGTGCTCAGTGCTCAGGGTGCTGGGTGCTCAGTCCTCAGGGTGCTGGGTGCTCAGTACTCAGGGTGATCGGTGCTTAGTACTCAGGGTGCTGGGTGCTCAATACTCAGGGTGCTGGGTGCTCAGTACTCAGGGTGCTGGGTGCTCAGTGCTCAGGGTGCTGGGTGCTCAGTCCTCAGGGTGCTGGGTGCTCAGTACTCAGGGTGCTGGGTGCTCTGTACTCAGGGTGCTGGGTGCTCAGTGCTCGGGGTGCTCGGTGATCAGTACTCAGGGTGCTGGGTGCTCAGTGCTCAGGGTGCTGGGTACTCAATACTCAGGGTGCTGGGTGCTCAGTACTCAGGGTGCTGGGTGCTCAGTGCTCAGGGTGCTGGGTGCTCAGTCCTCAGGGTGCTGGGTGCTCAGTACTCAGGGTGCTGGGTGCTCAGTGCTCAGGGTGCTATGTGCTCAGTGCTCAGGGTGCTGGGTGCTCAGTACTCAGGGTGCTGGGTGCTCAGTACTCAGGGTGATCGGTGCTCAGTACTCAGGGTGCTCACTACTCAGGGTGCTGGGTGCTCAGTGCTCAGGGTGCTGGGTGCTCAGTACTCAGGGTGCTGGGTGCTCAGTGCTCGCGGTGCTCGGTGCTCAGTACTCAAGGTGCTGGGTGCTCAGTGCTCAGGGTGCAGGGTGCTCAGTCCTCGGGGTGCTCCGTGCTCAGTGCTCAGGGTGCTGGGTGCTCAGTACTCAGGGTGCTCGGTGCTCAGTACTCAGGGTTTTCAGTGCTCAGGGTGCTGGGTGCTCAGTACTCAGGGTGCTCAGTGCTCAGTACTCGGGGTGCTTGGTGCTCAGTACTCAGGGTGCTCAGTGCTCAGTACTCGGGGTGCTGGGTGCTCAGTGCTCAGTGTGCTCAGTGCTCAGTGCTCGGGGTGTTGGGTGCTCAGTGCTCAGTGCTCAGGGTGCTGGGTGTTCAGTACTCAGGGTGCAGGGTGCTCAGTACTCAGGGTGCTGGGTGCTCAGTGCACAGGGTCCTCAGTGCTCAGTACTCAGTGCTCAGGGTGCTGGGTGTTCAGTACTCAGGGTGCTGGGTGTTCAGTACTCGGTGTGCTGGGTGCTCAGTGCTCAGGGTGCTCAGTGCTCAGTACTCAGTGCTCAGAGTGCTCAGTGCTCAGTGCTCAGGGTGCTGGGTGTTCAGTACTCGGTGTGCTGCGTGCTCAGTGCTCAGGGTGCTCAGTGCTCAGTACTCAGTGCTCAGGGTACTCAGTGCTCAGTGCTCAGGGTGCTGGGTGTTCAGTACTCAGGGTGCTGGGTGATCAGTACTCAGGGTGCTGGGTGCTCAGTGCTCAGGGTGCTGGGTGCTCAATACTCTGGGTGTTGGGTGCTCTGTGCTCAGGGTGCTGGGTGCTCAGTGCTCAGGGTGCTGCGTGCTCAGTACTCAGGGTGCTGGGTGCTCAGTGCTCGAGGTGCTCGGTGCTCAGTACTCAAGGTGCTGGGTGCTCAGTGCTCAGGGTGCTGGGTGCTCAGTCCTCGGGGTGCTCCGTGCTCAGGGTGCAGGGTGCTCAGTGCTCGGGGTGCTCGGTGCTCAGTACTCAGGGTGCTGAGTGCTCAGTACTCAGGGTGATGGGTGCTCAGTACTCAGGGTGCTGGGTGCTCAGTGGTCGGGGTGCTGGGTGCTCAGTACTCAGGGTGCTGGGGGCTCAGTACTCAGGGTGCTGGGTGCTCAGTACTCAGGGTGCTCGGTTCTCAGTACTCAGGGTGCTGGGTGCTCATTCTCGGGGTGCTGGGTGCTCAGTGCTCGGGGTGCTGGGTGCTCAGTACTCAGGGTGCTGGGGGCTCAGTCCTCAGGGAGCTGGGTGCTCAGTACTCAGGGTGATCTGTTCTCAGTACTCAGGGTGATGGGTGCTCAGTGCTCGGGATGCTGGGTGCTCAGTACTCCGGGTGCTCAGTGCTCAGTACTCAGGGTGCTGGGTGCTCAGTACTCAGGGTGCTGGGTGCTCAGTGCTCGGCGTGCTCGGTGCTCAGTACTCGGGGTGCTGGGTGCTCAGTACTCGGGGTGCTGGGTGCTCAGGGCTCAGGGTGCTGGGTGCTCAGTGCTCGGGGTGCTGGGTGCTCAGTGCTGAGTGTGCTGGCTGCTCAGTGCTCAGGGTGCTGGGTGCTCAGTACTCAGGGTGCTCAGTGCTCAGTTCTAAGCGTGCTGGGTGCTCAGTGCTCAGGGTCCTCGGTGCTCAGTACTCAGGGTGCTCAGTGCTCAGTACACAGCGTGCTTTGTGGTCAGTGCTGAGGGTGCTGGTTGCTCAGTACTCAGGGTGCTGGGTGCTCAGTACTCAGGGTGCTGGGTGCTCAGTACTCAGGGTGCTGGGTGCTCAGTGCTCGGGGTGCTCGGTGATCAGTACTCAGGGTGCTGGGTGCTCAGTGCTCAGGGTGCTGGGTACTCAATACTCAGGGTGCTGGGTGCTCAGTACTCAGGGTGCTGGGTGCTCAGTGCTCAGGGTGCTGGGTGCTCTGTCCTCAGGGTGCTGGGTGCTCAGTACTCAGGGTGCTCGGTGCTCAGTACTCAGGGTGCTCAGTGCTCAGTTCTAAGCGTGCTGGGTGCTCAGTGCTCAGGGTCCTCGGTGCTCAGTACTCAGGGTGCTCAGTGCTCAGTACACAGCGTGCTTTGTGCTCAGTGCTGAGGGTGCTGGGTCCTCAGTACTCAGGGTGCTGGGTGCTCAGTACTCAGGGTGCTGGGTGCTCAGTACTCAGGGTGCTGGGTGCTCAGTGCTCGGGGTGCTCGGTGATCAGTACTCAGGGTGCTGGGTGCTCAGTGCTCAGGGTGCTGGGTACTCAATACTCAGGGTGCTGGGTGCTCAGTACTCAGGGTGCTGGGTGCTCAGTGCTCAGGGTGCTGGGTGCTCAGTCCTCAGGGTGCTGGGTGCTCAGTACTCAGGGTGCTCAGTGCTCAGTACTCAGGGTGCTGGTTGCTCAGTGCTCGGGGTGCTCGGTGCTCAGTACTCAGGGTGCTGGGTGCTCAGTACTCAGGGTGCTCGGTGCTCAGTACTCAGGGTGCTCAGTGCTCAGTTCTAAGCGTGCTGGGTGCTCAGTGCTCAGGGTCCTCGGTGCTCAGTACTCAGGGTGCTCAGTGCTCAGTACACAGCGTGCTTTGTGCTCAGTGCTGAGGGTGCTGGGTCCTCAGTACTCAGGGTGCTGGGTGCTCAGTACTCAGGGTGCTGGGTGCTCAGTACTCAGGGTGCTGGGTGCTCAGTGCTCGGGGTGCTCGGTGATCAGTACTCAGGGTGCTGGGTGCTCAGTGCTCAGGGTGCTGGGTACTCAATACTCAGGGTGCTGGGTGCTCAGTACTCAGGGTGCTGGGTGCTCAGTGCTCAGGGTGCTGGGTGCTCAGTCCTCAGGGTGCTGGGTGCTCAGTACTCAGGGTGATCGGTGCTTAGTACTCAGGGTGCTGGGTGCTCAGTGCTCAGGGTGCTGGGTACTCAGTACTCAGGGTGCTGGGTGCTCAGTACTCAGGGTGCTGGGTGCTCAGTGCTCAGGGTGCTGGGTGCTCAGTGCTCAGGGTGCTGGGTGCTCAGTACTCAGGGTGCTGGGTGCTCAGTACTCAGGGTGATCGGTGCTCAGTACTCAGGGTGCTCACTACTCAGGGTGCTGGGTGCTCAGTGCTCAGGGTGCTGGGTGCTCAGTACTCAGGGTGCTGGGTGCTCAGTGCTCGCGGTGCTCGGTGCTCAGTACTCAAGGTGCTGGGTGCTCAGTGCTCAGGGTGCAGGGTGCTCAGTCCTCGGGGTGCTCCGTGCTCAGTGCTCAGGGTGCTGGGTGCTCAGTACTCAGGGTGCTCGGTGCTCAGTACTCAGGGTTTTCAGTGCTCAGGGTGCTGGGTGCTCAGTACTCAGGGTGCTCAGTGCTCAGTACTCGGGGTGCTTGGTGCTCAGTACTCAGGGTGCTCAGTGCTCAGTACTCTGGGTGCTGGGTGCTCAGTGCTCAGGGTGCTCAGTGCTCAGTGCTCGGGGTGTTGGGTGCTCAGTGCTCAGTGCTCAGGGTGCTGGGTGTTCAGTACTCAGGGTGCAGGGTGCTCAGTACTCAGGGTGCTGGGTGCTCAGTGCACAGGGTCCTCAGTGCTCAGTACTCAGTGCTCAGGGTGCTGGGTGTTCAGTACTCAGGGTGCTGGGTGTTCAGTACTCGGTGTGCTGGGTGCTCAGTGCTCAGGGTGCTCAGTGCTCAGTACTCAGTGCTCAGGGTGCTCAGTGCTCAGTGCTCAGGGTGCTGGGTGTTCAGTACTCGGTGTGCTGCGTGCTCAGTGCTCAGGGTGCTCAGTGCTCAGTACTCAGTGCTCAGGGTACTCAGTGCTCAGTGCTCAGGGTGCTGGGTGTTCAGTACTCAGGGTCCTGGGTGATCAGTACTCAGGGTGCTGGGTGCTCAGTGCTCAGGGTGCTGGGTGCTCAATACTCTGGGTGTTGGGTGCTCTGTGCTCAGGGTGCTGGGTGCTCAGTGCTCAGGGTGCTGCGTGCTCAGTACTCAGGGTGCTGGGTGCTCAGTGCTCGAGGTGCTCGGTGCTCAGTACTCAAGGTGCTGGGTGCTCAGTGCTCAGGGTGCTGGGTGCTCAGTCCTCGGGGTGCTCCGTGCTCAGGGTGCTGGGTGCTCAGTGCTCGGGGTGCTCGGTGCTCAGTACTCAGGGTGCTGAGTGCTCAGTACTCAGGGTGATGGGTGCTCAGTACTCAGGGTGCTGGGTGCTCAGTGGTCGGGGTGCTGGGTGCTCAGTACTCAGGGTGCTGGGGGCTCAGTACTCAGGGTGCTGGGTGCTCAGTACTCAGGGTGCTCGGTTCTCAGTACTCAGGGTGCTGGGTGCTCATTCTCGGGGTGCTGGGTGCTCAGTGCTCGGGGTGCTGGGTGCTCAGTACTCAGGGTGCTGGGGGCTCAGTCCTCAGGGTGCTGGGTGCTCAGTACTCAGGGTGATCTGTTCTCAGTACTCAGGGTGATGGGTGCTCAGTGCTCGGGATGCTGGGTGCTCAGTACTCCGGGTGCTCAGTGCTCAGTACTCAGGGTGCTGGGTGCTCAGTACTCAGGGTGCTGGGTGCTCAGTGCTCGGCGTGCTCGGTGCTCAGTACTCGGGGTGCTGGGTGCTCAGTACTCGGGGTGCTGGGTGCTCAGGGCTCAGGGTGCTGGGTGCTCAGTGCTCGGGGTGCTGGGTGCTCAGTGCTGAGTGTGCTGGCTGCTCAGTGCTCAGGGTGCTGGGTGCTCAGTACTCAGGGTGCTCAGTGCTCAGTTCTAAGCGTGCTGGGTGCTCAGTGCTCAGGATCCTCGGTGCTCAGTACTCAGGGTGCTCAGTGCTCAGTACACAGCGTGCTTTGTGCTCAGTGCTGAGGGTGCTGGGTGCTCAGTACTCAGGGTGCTGGGTGCTCAGTACTCAGGGTGCTGGGTGCTCAGTACTCAGGGTGCTGGGTGCTCAGTGCTCGGGGTGCTCGGTGATCAGTACTCAGGGTGCTGGGTGCTCAGTGCTCAGGGTGCTGGGTACTCAATACTCAGGGTGCTGGGTGCTCAGTACTCAGGGTGCTGGGTGCTCAGTGCTCAGGGTGCTGGGTGCTCTGTCCTCAGGGTGCTGGGTGCTCAGTACTCAGGGTGTTCGGTGCTCAGTACTCAGGGTGCTCAGTGCTCAGTACTCAGGGTGCTGGTTGCTCAGTGCTCGGGGTGCTCGGTGCTCAGTACTCAGGGTGCTGGGTGCTCAGTACTCAGGGTTCTGGGTGCTCAGTACTCAGGGTGCTGGGTGCTCAGTACTCAGGGTGCTGGGTGCTCAGTACTCAGGGTGATGGGTGCACAGTGCTCAGGGTGCTGGGTGCTCAGTACTCAGGGTGCTGGGTGCTCAGTACTCAGAGTGATCGGTGCTTAGTACTCAGGGTGCTGGGTGCTCAGTGCTCAGGGTGCTGGGTACTCAGTACTCAGGGTGCTGGGTGCTCAGTACTCAGGGTGCTGGGTGTTCAGTGCTCAGGGTGCTGGGTGCTCAGTGCTCAGGGTGCTGGGTGCTCAGTACTCAGGGTGCTGGGTGCTCAGTGCTCAGGGTGATCGGTGCTCAGTACTCAGGGTGCTCACTACTCAGGGTGCTGGGTGCTCAGTGCTCAGGGTGCTGGGAGCTCAGTACTCAGGGTGCTGGGTGCTCAGTGCTCGCGGTGCTCGGTGCTCAGTACTCAAGGTGCTGAGTGCTCAGTGCTCAGGGTGCAGGGTGCTCAGTCCTCGGGGTGCTCCGTGCTCAGTGCTCAGGGTGCTGGGTGCTCAGTACTCAGGGTGCTCGGTGCTCAGTACTCAGGGTTTTCAGTGCTCAGGGTGCTGGGTGCTCAGTACTCAGGGTGCTCAGTGCTCAGTACTCGGGGTGCTGGGTGCTCAGTACTCAGGGTCCTCAGTGCTCAGTACTCGGGGTGCTGGGTGCTCAATGCTCAGTGTGCTCAGTGCTCAGTGCTAAGGGTGCTGGGTGCTCTGTGCTCGGGGCACTGGGTGCTCAGTGCTCGGGGTGCTGGGTGCTCAGTACTCAGGGTGCTGTGTGCTCAGTGCTCAGTACTCAGCGTGCTGGGTGCTCAGTGCTCAGTGTGTTGGGTGCTCAGTACTCAGGGTGCTGGGTGCTCAGTGCTCAGTGCTCAGGGTGCTCATTGCTCAGGGTGCTGGGTGCTCAGGGTGCTGGGTGCTCAGTGCTCGGGGTGCTGGGTGCTCAGTGCTCAGTGCTCAGGGTGCTGGGTGCTCAGTGCTCAGTGTTCAGGGTGCTGGGTGTTCAGTACTCAGGGTGCTCGGTGCTTAGTGCTCGGGGTGCTGGGTGCTCAGTACTCAGGGTGCTTGGTGCTCAGTGCTCGGGGTGCTGGGTGCTCAGTGCTCATCTTGATCAATGCTCAGTACTCAGGGTGCTGGGTGCTCAGTGCTCAGGGTGCTGGGTGCTCAGTCCTCAGGGTGCTCAGTACTCAGGGTGCTCGGTGCTCAGTGCTCAGTACTCAGGGTGCTCAGTACTCAGGGTGCTGGGTGCTCAGTGCTCAGGGTGCTGGTTGCTCAGTACTCAGGGTGCTGGGTGCTCAGTACTCAGGTTACTGGGTGCTCAGTACTCAGGGTGCTCACTACTCAGGGTGCTGGGTGCTCAGTGCTCAGGGTGATCGGTGCTCAGTACTCAGGGTGCTCACTACTCAGGGTGCTGGGTGCTCAGTGCTCAGGGTGCTGGGTGCTCAGTACTCAGGGTGCTGGGTGCTCAGTACTCAGGGTGATCGGTGCTCAGTACTCAGGGTGCTCACTACTCAGGGTGCTGGGTGCTCAGTGCTCAGGGTGCTGGGTGCTCAGTACTCAGGGTGCTGGGTGCTCAGTGCTCGCGGTGCTCGGTGCTCAGTACTCAAGGTGCTGGGTGCTCAGTGCTCAGGGTGCAGGGTGCTCAGTCCTCGGGGTGCTCCGTGCTCAGTGCTCAGGGTGCTGGGTGCTCAGTACTCAGGGTGCTCGGTGCTCAGTACTCAGGGTTTTCAGTGCTCAGGGTGCTGGGTGCTCAGTACTCAGGGTGCTCAGTGCTCAGTACTCGGGGTGCTTGGTGCTCAGTACTCAGGGTGCTCAGTGCTCAGTACTCTGGGTGCTGGGTGCTCAGTGCTCAGGGTGCTCAGTGCTCAGTGCTCGGGGTGTTGGGTGCTCAGTGCTCAGTGCTCAGGGTGCTGGGTGTTCAGTACTCAGGGTGCAGGGTGCTCAGTACTCAGGGTGCTGGGTGCTCAGTGCACAGGGTCCTCAGTGCTCAGTACTCAGTGCTCAGGGTGCTGGGTGTTCAGTACTCAGGGTGCTGGGTGTTCAGTACTCGGTGTGCTGGGTGCTCAGTGCTCAGGGTGCTCAGTGCTCAGTACTCAGTGCTCAGGGTGCTCAGTGCTCAGTGCTCAGGGTGCTGGGTGTTCAGTACTCGGTGTGCTGCGTGCTCAGTGCTCAGGGTGCTCAGTGCTCAGTACTCAGTGCTCAGGGTACTCAGTGCTCAGTGCTCAGGGTGCTGGGTGTTCAGTACTCAGGGTCCTGGGTGATCAGTACTCAGGGTGCTGGGTGCTCAGTGCTCAGGGTGCTGGGTGCTCAATACTCTGGGTGTTGGGTGCTCTGTGCTCAGGGTGCTGGGTGCTCAGTGCTCAGGGTGCTGCGTGCTCAGTACTCAGGGTGCTGGGTGCTCAGTGCTCGAGGTGCTCGGTGCTCAGTACTCAAGGTGCTGGGTGCTCAGTGCTCAGGGTGCTGGGTGCTCAGTCCTCGGGGTGCTCCGTGCTCAGGGTGCTGGGTGCTCAGTGCTCGGGGTGCTCGGTGCTCAGTACTCAGGGTGCTGAGTGCTCAGTACTCAGGGTGATGGGTGCTCAGTACTCAGGGTGCTGGGTGCTCAGTGGTCGGGGTGCTGGGTGCTCAGTACTCAGGGTGCTGGGGGCTCAGTACTCAGGGTGCTGGGTGCTCAGTACTCAGGGTGCTCGGTTCTCAGTACTCAGGGTGCTGGGTGCTCATTCTCGGGGTGCTGGGTGCTCAGTGCTCGGGGTGCTGGGTGCTCAGTACTCAGGGTGCTGGGGGCTCAGTCCTCAGGGTGCTGGGTGCTCAGTACTCAGGGTGATCTGTTCTCAGTACTCAGGGTGATGGGTGCTCAGTGCTCGGGATGCTGGGTGCTCAGTACTCCGGGTGCTCAGTGCTCAGTACTCAGGGTGCTGGGTGCTCAGTACTCAGGGTGCTGGGTGCTCAGTGCTCGGCGTGCTCGGTGCTCAGTACTCGGGGTGCTGGGTGCTCAGTACTCGGGGTGCTGGGTGCTCAGGGCTCAGGGTGCTGGGTGCTCAGTGCTCGGGGTGCTGGGTGCTCAGTGCTGAGTGTGCTGGCTGCTCAGTGCTCAGGGTGCTGGGTGCTCAGTACTCAGGGTGCTCAGTGCTCAGTTCTAAGCGTGCTGGGTGCTCAGTGCTCAGGATCCTCGGTGCTCAGTACTCAGGGTGCTCAGTGCTCAGTACACAGCGTGCTTTGTGCTCAGTGCTGAGGGTGCTGGGTGCTCAGTACTCAGGGTGCTGGGTGCTCAGTACTCAGGGTGCTGGGTGCTCAGTACTCAGGGTGCTGGGTGCTCAGTGCTCGGGGTGCTCGGTGATCAGTACTCAGGGTGCTGGGTGCTCAGTGCTCAGGGTGCTGGGTACTCAATACTCAGGGTGCTGGGTGCTCAGTACTCAGGGTGCTGGGTGCTCAGTGCTCAGGGTGCTGGGTGCTCTGTCCTCAGGGTGCTGGGTGCTCAGTACTCAGGGTGTTCGGTGCTCAGTACTCAGGGTGCTCAGTGCTCAGTACTCAGGGTGCTGGTTGCTCAGTGCTCGGGGTGCTCGGTGCTCAGTACTCAGGGTGCTGGGTGCTCAGTACTCAGGGTTCTGGGTGCTCAGTACTCAGGGTGCTGGGTGCTCAGTACTCAGGGTGCTGGGTGCTCAGTACTCAGGGTGATGGGTGCACAGTGCTCAGGGTGCTGGGTGCTCAGTACTCAGGGTGCTGGGTGCTCAGTACTCAGAGTGATCGGTGCTTAGTACTCAGGGTGCTGGGTGCTCAGTGCTCAGGGTGCTGGGTACTCAGTACTCAGGGTGCTGGGTGCTCAGTACTCAGGGTGCTGGGTGTTCAGTGCTCAGGGTGCTGGGTGCTCAGTGCTCAGGGTGCTGGGTGCTCAGTACTCAGGGTGCTGGGTGCTCAGTGCTCAGGGTGATCGGTGCTCAGTACTCAGGGTGCTCACTACTCAGGGTGCTGGGTGCTCAGTGCTCAGGGTGCTGGGAGCTCAGTACTCAGGGTGCTGGGTGCTCAGTGCTCGCGGTGCTCGGTGCTCAGTACTCAAGGTGCTGAGTGCTCAGTGCTCAGGGTGCAGGGTGCTCAGTCCTCGGGGTGCTCCGTGCTCAGTGCTCAGGGTGCTGGGTGCTCAGTACTCAGGGTGCTCGGTGCTCAGTACTCAGGGTTTTCAGTGCTCAGGGTGCTGGGTGCTCAGTACTCAGGGTGCTCAGTGCTCAGTACTCGGGGTGCTGGGTGCTCAGTACTCAGGGTCCTCAGTGCTCAGTACTCGGGGTGCTGGGTGCTCAATGCTCAGTGTGCTCAGTGCTCAGTGCTAAGGGTGCTGGGTGCTCTGTGCTCGGGGCACTGGGTGCTCAGTGCTCGGGGTGCTGGGTGCTCAGTACTCAGGGTGCTGTGTGCTCAGTGCTCAGTACTCAGCGTGCTGGGTGCTCAGTGCTCAGTGTGTTGGGTGCTCAGTACTCAGGGTGCTGGGTGCTCAGTGCTCAGTGCTCAGGGTGCTCATTGCTCAGGGTGCTGGGTGCTCAGGGTGCTGGGTGCTCAGTGCTCGGGGTGCTGGGTGCTCAGTGCTCAGTGCTCAGGGTGCTGGGTGCTCAGTGCTCAGTGTTCAGGGTGCTGGGTGTTCAGTACTCAGGGTGCTCGGTGCTTAGTGCTCGGGGTGCTGGGTGCTCAGTACTCAGGGTGCTTGGTGCTCAGTGCTCGGGGTGCTGGGTGCTCAGTGCTCATCTTGATCAATGCTCAGTACTCAGGGTGCTGGGTGCTCAGTGCTCAGGGTGCTGGGTGCTCAGTCCTCAGGGTGCTCAGTACTCAGGGTGCTCGGTGCTCAGTGCTCAGTACTCAGGGTGCTCAGTACTCAGGGTGCTGGGTGCTCAGTGCTCAGGGTGCTGGTTGCTCAGTACTCAGGGTGCTGGGTGCTCAGTACTCAGGTTACTGGGTGCTCAGTGCTCAGGGTGCTCTGTGGTCAGTACTCAGGGTGCTGGGTGCTCAGTGCTCGGGGTGCTGCGTGCTCAGTACTCAGGGTTCTGGGTGCTCAGTGCTCACGGTGCTGGGTACTCAGTGCTCAGGGTGCTGGGTGCTCAGTACTCAGGGTGCTGGGTGCTCAGTGCTCGGGGTGCTCGGTGCTCAGTACTCAAGGTGCTGGGTGCTCATTACTCAGGGTGCTGGGTGCTCAGTGCTCGGGGTGCTCGGTGCTCAGTACTCGGGGTGCTGGTTGCTCAGTACTCGGGGTGCTGGGTGCTCAGTGCTCAGGGTGCTGGGTGTTCAGTACTCATGGTGCTGGGTGCTCAGTACTCAGGGTGCGGGGTGCTCAGTGCTCAGGGTGCTCAGTGCTCAGTACTCAGAGCTCAGGGTGCTGGGTGTTCAGTGCTCAGGGTGCTGGGTGCTCATTGCTCAGGGTGCTGGGTGCTCAGTGCTCGAGGTGCTCGGTGCTCAGTACTCAAGGTGCTGGGTGCTCAGTGCTCAGGGTGCTGGGTGCTCAGTGCTCGGGGTGCTCTGTGCTCAGGGTGCTGGGTGCTCAGTGCTCGGGGTGCCCGGTGCTCAGTACTCAGGGTGCTGAGTGCTCAGTACTCAGGGTGATGGGTGCTAGTACTCAGGGTGCTCGGTGCTCAGTGCTCAGGGTGCTGGGTGCTCAGTACTCAGGGTGCTGGGTTCTCAGTGCTCGGGGTGCTGGGTGCTCAGTACTCAGGGTGCTGGGGGCTCAGTACTCAGGGTGCTGGGTGCTCAGTACTCACGGTGCTCGGTTCTCAGTACTCAGGGTGCTGGGTGCTCATTCTCGGGGTGCTGCGTGCTCAGTGCTCAGGGTGCTGGGTGCTCAGTGATCGGGGTGCTGGGTGCTCAGTGCTGAGTGTGCTGGCTGCTCAGTGCTCAGGGTGCTGGGTGCTCAGTACTCAGGGTGCTCGGTGCTCAGTACTCAGGGTGCTCAGTGCTCAGTACTCAGCGTGCTGGGTGCTCAGTGCTCAGGGTGCTGGGTGCTCAGTACTCAGGGTGCTCAGTGCTCAGTACTCAGCGTGCTTTGTGCTCAGTGCTCAGGGTACTGGGTGCTCAGTACTCAGGGTGCTGGGTGCTCTGTACTCAGGGTGCTGGGTGCTCAGTACTCAGGGTGCTGGGTGCTCAGTGCTCAGGGTGCTGGGTGCTCAGTACTCAGGGTGCTGGGTGCTTAGTGCTCGAGGTGCTCGGTGCTCAGTACTCAAGGTGCTGGGTTCTCAGTGCTCAGGGTGCTGGGTGCTCAGTCCTCGGGGTGCTCCGTGCTCAGGGTGCTGGGTGCTGAGTGCTCAGGGTGCTGGGTGCTCAGTGCTCGGGTGCTCGGTGCTCAGTGCTCAGTACTCAGGGTGCTGGGTGCTCAGTGCTCGGTGTGCTGGGTGCTCAGTACTCAGGGTGCTGGGTGCTCAGTGCTCAGGGTGCTGGGTGCTCAGTGCTCAGGGTGCTGGGTGCTCAGTGATCGGGGTGCTGGGTGCTCAGTGCTCAGGGTGATCGGTGCTCAGTGCTCAGGGTGCTGGGTGCTCAGTCCTCAGGGTGCTCAGTGCTCAAGGTCCTGGGTGCTCAGTGCTCGGGGTGCTCGGTGCTCAGTACTCAGGGTGCTGAGTGCTCAGTACTCAGGGTGCTGGGTGCTCAGTACTCAGGGTGCTGGGTGCTCAGTACTCAGGTTGCTGGGTGCTCAGTGCTCAGGGTGCTGGGTGCTCAGTGCTCAGGGTGCTGGGTGCTCAGTGCTCGGGGTGCTGGGTGCTCAGTGCTCGGGGTGCTGGGTGCTCAGTGCTCAGTGCTCAGGGTGCTGGGTGCTCAGTGCTCAGTGCTCAGGGTGCTGGTTGCTCAGTACTCAGGGTGCTGGGTGCTCAGTACTCAGGGTGCTGGGTGCTCAGTGCTCAGGGTGCTGGGTGCTCAGTACTCAGGGTGCTGGGTGCTCAGTGCTCGGGGTGCTGGGTGCTCCGTGCTCGGGGTGCTGGGTGCTCAGTGCTCATGGTGCTGGGTGCTCAGTACTCAGGGTGCTGGGTGCTCAGTGCTCGGGGTGCTCGGTGCTCAGTACTCAAGGTGCTGGGTGCTCAGTGCTCAGGGTGCTGGGTGCTCAGTCCTCGGGGTGCACCGTGCTCAGTGATCAGGGTGCTGGGTGCTCAGTACTCAGGGTGCTCGGTGCTCAGTACTCAGGGTTCTTAGTGCTCAGTACTCAGGGTGCTGGGTGCTCAGTGCTCAGGGTGCTGGGTGCTCAGTACGCAGGGTGCTCAGTGCTCAGTACTCGGGGTGCTTGGTGCTCAGTACTCAGGGTGCTCAGTGCTCAGTACTCGGGGTGCTGGGTGCTCAGTGCTCAGGGTGCTCAGTGCTCAGTGCTCGGGGTGTTGGGTGCTCAGTGCTCAGTGCTCAGGGTGCTGGGTGTTCAGTACTCAGGGTGCAGGGTGCTCAGTACTCAGGGTGCTGGGTGCTCAGTGCTCAGGGTGCTCAGTGATCAGTACTCAGTGCTCAGGGTGCTGGGTGTTCAGTACTCGGTGTGCAGGGTGCTCAGTGCTGAGGGTGCTCAGTGCTCAGTACTCAGTGCTCAGGGTGCTCAGTGCTCAGTGCTCAGGGTGCTGGGTGTTCAGTACTGGGTGTGCTGGGTGCTCAGTGCTCAGGGTGCTCAGTGCTCAGTACTCAGTGCTCAGGGTACTCAGTGCTCAGTGCTCAGGGTGCTGGGTGTTCAGTACTCAGGGTGCTGGGTGATCAGTACTCAGGGTGCTGGGTGCTCAGTGCTCAGGGTGCTGGGTGCTCAGTACTCTGGGTGTTGGGTGCTCAGTGCTCAGGGTGCTGGGTGCTCAGTGCTCAGGGTGCTGGGTGCTCAGTGCTCGAGGTGCTCGGTGCTCAGTACTCAAGGTGCTGGGTGCTCAGTGCTCAGGGTGCTGGGTGCTCAGTCCTCGGGGTGCTCCGTGCTCAGGGTGCTGGGTGCTCAGTGCTCGGGGTGCTCGGTGCTCAGTACTCAGGGTGCTGAGTGCTCAGTACTCAGGGTGATGGGTGCTCAGTACTCAGGGTGCTGGGTGCTCAGTGCTCGGGGTGCTGGGTGCTCAGTACTCAGGGTGCTGGGGGCTCAGTACTCAGGGTGCTGGGTGCTCAGTACTCAGGGTGCTCGGTTCTCAGTACTCAGGGTGCTGGGTGCTCATTCTCGGGGTGCTGGGTGCTCAGTGCTCGGGGTGCTGGGTGCTCAGTACTCAGGGTGCTGTGGGCTCAGTACTCAGGGTGCTGGGTGCTCAGTACTCAGGGTGATCTGTTCTCAGTACTCAGGGTGCTGGGTGCTCAGTGCTCGGGATGCTGGGTGCTCAGTACTCGGGGTGCTCAGTGCTCAGTACTCAGGGTGCTGGGTGCTCAGTACTCAGGGTGCTGGGTGCTCAGTGCTCGGGGTGCTGGGTGCTCAGTGCTGAGTGTGCTGGCTGCTCAGTGCTCAGGGTGCTGGGTGCTCAGTACTCAGGGTGCTCGGTGCTCAGTACTCAGGGTGCTCAGTGCTCAGTACACAGCGTGCTGGGTGCTCAGTGCTCAGGGTCCTCGGTGCTCAGTACTCAGGGTGCTCAGTGCTCAGTACACAGCGTGCTTTGTGCTCAGTGCTGAGGGTGCTGGGTGCTCAGTACTGAGGGTGCTGGGTGCTCAGTACTCAGGGTGCTGGGTGCTCAGTACTCAGGGTGCTGGGTGCTCAGTGCTCGGGGTGCTCAGTGATCAGTACTCAGGGTGCTGGGTGCTCAGTGCTCAAGGTGCTGGGTACTCAGTACTCAGGGTGCTGGGTGCTCAGTGCTCAGGGTGCTGGGTGCTCAGTCCTCAGGGTGCTGGGTGCTCAGTACTCAGGGTGTTCGGTGCTCAGTACTCAGGGTGCTCGGTGCTCAGTACTCAGGATGCTGGTTGCTCAGTGCTCGGGGTGCTCGGTGCTCAGTACTCAGTGTGCTGGGTGCTCAGTACTCAGGGTGCTGGGTGCTCAGTACTCAGGGTGCTGGGTGCTCAGTGCTCAGGGTGCTGGGTGCTCAGTACTCAGGGTGCTGGGTGCACAGTGCTCAGGGTGCTGGGTGCTCAGTACTCAGGGTGCTGGGTGCTCAGTACTCAGGGTGATCGGTGCTTAGTACTCAGGGTGCTGGGTGCTCATTGCTCAGGGTGCTGGGTACTCAGTACTCAGGGTGCTGGGTGCTCAGTACTCAGGGTGCTGGGTGCTCAGTGCTCAGGGTGCTGGGTGCTCAGTGCTCAGGGTGCTGGGTGCTCAGTACTCAGGGTGCTGGGTGCTCAGTGCTCAGGGTGATCGGTGCTCAGTACTCAGGGTGCTCAGTACTCAGGGTGCTGGGTGCTCAGTGCTCAGGGTGCTGGGTGCTCAGTACTCAGGGTGCTGGGTGCTCAGTGCTCGGGGTGCTGGGTGCTCAGTGCTCAGGGTGATCGGTGCTCAGTACTCAAGGCGCTGGGTGCTCAGTCCTTGGGGTGCTGGGTGCTCAGTGCTCGGGGTGCTGTGTGCTCAGTGCTCAGTGCTCAGGCTGCTGGGTGCTCAGTGCTCAGTGCTCAGGGTGCTGGGTGCTCAGTTCTCAGGGTGCTGGGTGCTCAGTACTCTGTGTGTTGGGTGCTCAGTACGCAGGGTGCTGGGTGCTCAGTGCTCAGGGTGCTGGGTGCTCAGTACTCAGGGTGCTGGGTGCTCAGTGCTCGCGGTGCTCGGTGCTCAGTACTCAAGGTGCTGGGTGCTCAGTGCTCAGGGTGCAGGGTGCTCAGTCCTCGGGGTGCCCCGTGCTCAGTGCTCAGGATGCTGGGTGCTCAGTACTTAGGGTGCTCGGTGCTCAGTACTCAGGGTTTTCAGTGCTCTGGGTGCTGGATGCTCAGTACTCAGGGTGCTCAGTGCTCAGTACTCGGGGTGCTGGGTGCTCAGTACTCAGGGTGCTCAGTGCTCAGTACTCAGGGTGCTGGGTGCTCAGTGCTCAGTGTGCTCAGTGCTCAGTGCTCGGGGTGCTGTGTGCTCAGTGCTCGGGGCGCTGGGTGCTCAGTGTTCGGGGTGCTGGGTGCTCAGTACTCAGGGTGCTGTGTGCTCAGTGCTCATTACTCAGCGTGCTGGGTGCTCAGTGCTCAGAGTGTTGGGTGCTCAGTACTCAGGGTGCTGGGTGCTCAGTGCTCAGTGCACAGGGTGCTCATTGCTCAGGGTGCTGGGTGCTCAGGGTGCTGGGTGCTCAGTGCTCGGGGTGCTGGGTGCTCAGTGCTCAGGGTGCTGGGTGCTCAGTGCTCAGTGCTCAGGGTGCTGGGTGTTCAGTACTCAGGGTGCTCGGTGCTTAGTGCTCGGGGTGCTGGGTGCTCAGTACTCAGGTGCTGGGTGCTCAGTGCTCATGGTGATCAATGCTCAGTACTCAGGTGCTGGGTGCTCAGTGCTCATGGTGATCAATGCTCAGTACTCAGGGTGCGGGGTGCTCAGTGCTCAGGGTGCTGGGTGCTCAGTCCTCAGGGTGCTCAGTACTCAGGGTGCTCGGTGCTCAGTGCTCAGTACTCAGGGTGCTCAGTACTCAGGGTGCTGGGTGCTCAGTGCTCAGGGTGCTGGGTGCTCAGTACTCAGGGTGCTGGGTGCTTAGTACTCGGGGTGCTGGGTGCTCAGTACTCAGGGTGCTGTGTGCTCAGTTCTCGGGGTGCTGGGTGCTCAGAGCTCAGGGTGATCGGTGCTCAGTGCTCAGGGTGCTGGGTGCTCAGTCCTCAGGGTGATCAGTGCTCGCGGTGCTCGGTGCTCAGTACTCAGGGTGCTGAGTGCCCAGTACTCAGGGTTCTGGGTGCTCAGTACTCAGGGTGCTGGGTGCTCAGTACTCAGGGTGCTGTCTGCTCAGTGCTCAGGGTGCTGGGTGCTCAGTGCTCAGGGTGCTGGGTGCTCAGTGCTGGGGGTGCTGGGTTCTCAGGGCTGTGGTGCTGGGTGCTCAGTGCTCAGTGCTCAGGGTGCTGGGTGCTCAGTGCTCAGGGTGCTGGTTGCTCAGTACTCAGGGTGCTGGGTTCTCAGTACTCAGGTTACTGGGTGCTCAGTGCTCAGGGAGCTCTGTGGTCAGTACTCAGGGTGCTGGGTGCTCAGTGCTCGGGGTGCTGCGTGCTCAGTACTCAGGGTGCTGGGTGCTCAGTGCTCACGGTGCTGGGTACTCAGTGCTCAGGGTGCTGGGTGCTCAGTACTCAGGGTGCTGGGTGCTCAGTGCTCGGGGTGCTCGGTGCTCAGTACTCAAGGTGCTGGGTGCTCAGTGCTCAGGGTGCTGGGTGCTCAGTGCTCGGGCTGCTCGGTGCTCAGTACTCGGGGTGCTGGTTGCTCAGTACTCGGGGTGCTGGGTGCTCAGTGCTCAGTGCTCAGGGTGCTGGGTGTTCAGTACTCATGGTGCTGGGTGCTCAGTACTCAGGGTGCTGGGTGCTCAGTGCTCAGGGTGCTCAGTGCTCAGTACTCAGTGCTCAGGGTGCTGGGTGTTCAGTACTCAGGGTGCTGGGTGTTCAGTACTCGGTGTGCTGGGTGCTCAGTGCTCAGGGTGCTGGGTGCTCAGTACTCAGTGCTCAGGGTGCTCAGTGCTCAGTGCTCAGGGTGCTCGGTGTTCAGTACTCAGGGTGCTGGGTGTTCAGTACTCGGTGTGCTGTGTGCTCAGTGCTCAGGGTGCTCAGTGATCAGTACTCAGTGCTCAGGGTACTCACTGCTCAGTACTCAGGGTGCTGGGTGCTCAGTACTCAGGGTGCTGGGTGCTCAGTGCTCAGGGTGCTGGGTGCTCAGTACTCTGGGTGTTGGGTGCTCAGTGCTCAGGGTGCTGGGTGCTCAGTGCTCAGGGTGCTGCGTGCTCAGTACTCAGGGTGCTGGGTGCTCAGCGCTCGAGGTGCTCAGTGCTCAGTACTCAAGGTGCTGGGTGCTCAGTGCTCAGGGTGCTGGGTGCTCAGTCCTCGGGGTGCTCCGTGCTCAGGGTGCTGGGTGCTCAGTGCTCGGGATGCTCGGTGCTCAGTACTCAGGGTGCTGAGTGCTCAGTACTCAGGGTGATGGGTGCTCAGTACTCAGGGTGCTGGGTGCTCAGTGCTCGGGGTGCTGGGTGCTCAGTACTCAGGGTGCTGGGGGCTCAGTACTCAGGGTGCTGGGTGCTCAGTACTCAGGGTGCTCGGTTCTCAGTACTCAGGGTGCTGGGTGCTCATTCTCGGGGTGCTGGGTGCTCAGTGCTCGGGGTGCTGGGTGCTCAGTACTCAGGGTGCTGGGGGCTCAGTACTCAGGGTGCTGGGTGCTCAGTACTCAGGGTGATCTGTTCTCAGTACTCAGGGTGCTGGGTGCTCAGTGCTCGGGATGCTGGGTGCTCAGTACTCGGGGTGCTCAGTGCTCAGTACTCAGGGTGCTGGGTGCTCAGTACTCAGGGTGCTGGGTGCTCAGTGCTCGGGGTGCTCGGTACTGAGTACTCGGGGTGCTGGGTTCTCAGTACTCAGGGTGTTGGGTGCTCAGTGCTCAGGGTGCTGGGTGCTCAGTGATCGGGGTGCTGGGTGCTCAGTGCTGAGTGTGCTGGCTGCTCAGTGCTCAGGGTACTGGGTGCTCAGTACTCAGGGTGCTCGGTGCTCAGTAACCAGGGTGCTCAGTGCTCAGTACTCAGCGTGCTGGGTGCTCAGTGCTCAGGGTCCTCGGTGCTCAGTACTCAGGGTGCTCAGTGCTCAGTACTCAGCGTGCTTTGTGCTCAGTGCTCAGGATGCTGGGTGCTCAGTATTCAGGGTGCTGGGTGCTCAGTACTCAGGGTGCTGGGTGCTCTGTGCTGGGGGGTGCTGGGTGCTCAGTGCTCAGGGTGCTGGGTGCTCAGTACTCAGGGTGCTGTGTGCTTAGTGCTCGAGGTGCTCGGTGCTCAGTACTCAAGGTGCTGGGTTCTCAGTGCTCAGGGTGCTGGGTGCTCAGTCCTCGGGGTGCTCCGTGCTCATTGTGCTGGGTGCTGAGTGCTCAGGGTGCTGGGTGCTCAGTGCTCGGGTGCTCGGTGCTCAGTGCTCAGGGTCCTGGGTGCTCAGTACTCAGGGTCCTGGTTGCTTAGTACTCAGGGTGCTCAGTGCTCAGTACACAGGGTGCTGGGTGCTCAGTGCTCGGGGTGCTGGTTGCTCAGTGCTCAGTACTCAGGGTGCTGGGTGCTCAGTGCTCGGGGTGCTGGGTGCTCAGTACTCAGGGTGCTGGGTGCTCAGTGCTCAGGGTGCTGGGTGCTCAGTGCTCAGGGTGCGGGGTGCTCAGTGATCGGGGTGCTGGGTGCTCAGTACTCAGGGTGCTCAGTGCTCGGGGAGCTCGGTGCTCAGTACTCAGGGTGCTGGGTGCTCAGTACTCAGTACTTGGGGTGCTGGGTGCTCAGTGCTCAGGGTGCTCAGTGCTCAGTACTCAGTGCTCAGGGTGCTCAGTGCTCAGTGCTCAGGGTGCTGGGTGTTCAGTACTCAGGGTGCTGGGTGCTCAGTACTCAGGGTGCTAGGTGCTCAGTACTCAGGGTGCTGGGTGCTCATTCTCGGGGTGCTGGGTGCTCAGTGCTCGGGGTGCTGGGTGCTCAGTACTCAGGGTTCTGGGGGCTCAGTACTCAGGGTGCTGGGTGCTCAGTACTCAGGGTGCTCGGTTCTCAGTACTCAGGGTGCTGGGTGCTCATTCTCGGGGTGCTGGGTGCTCAGTGCTCGGGGTGCTGGGTGCTCAGTACTCAGGGTGCTGGGGGCTGAGTACTCAGGGTGCTGGGTGCTCAGTACTCAGGGTGATTTGTTCTCAGTACTCAGGTTGCTGGGTGCTCAGTGCTCGGGGTGCTGGGTGCTCACTACTCGGGGTGCTCAGTGCTCAGTACTCAGGGTGCTGGGTGCTCAGTACTCAGGGTGCTGGGTGCTCAGTGATCAGGGTGCTGCGTGCTCAGTACTCAGGGTGCTGGGTGCTCAGCGCTCGAGGTGCTCGGTGCTCAGTACTCAAGGTGCTGGGTGCTCAGTGCTCAGGGTGCTGGGTGCTCAGTCCTCGGGGTGCTCCGTGCTCAGGGTGCTGGGTGCTCAGTGCTCGGGATGCTCGGTGCTCAGTACTCAGGGTGCTGAGTGCTCAGTACTCAGGGTGATGGGTGCTCAGTACTCAGGGTGCTGGGTGCTCAGTGCTCGGGGTGCTGGGTGCTCAGTACTCAGGGTGCTGGGGGCTCAGTACTCAGGGTGCTGGGTGCTCAGTACTCAGGGTGCTCGGTTCTCAGTACTCAGGGTGCTGGGTGCTCATTCTCGGGGTGCTGGGTGCTCAGTGCTCGGGGTGCTGGGTGCTCAGTACTCAGGGTGCTGGGGGCTCAGTACTCAGGGTGCTGGGTGCTCAGTACTCAGGGTGATCTGTTCTCAGTACTCAGGGTGCTGGGTGCTCAGTGCTCGGGATGCTGGGTGCTCAGTACTCGGGGTGCTCAGTGCTCAGTACTCAGGGTGCTGGGTGCTCAGTACTCAGGGTGCTGGGTGCTCAGTGCTCGGGGTGCTCGGTGCTGAGTACTCGGGGTGCTGGGTTCTCAGTACTCAGGGTGCTGGGTGCTCAGTGCTCAGGGTGCTGGGTGCTCAGTGATCGGGGTGCTGGGTGCTCAGTGCTGAGTGTGCTGGCTGCTCAGTGCTCAGGGTACTGGGTGCTCAGTACTCAGGGTGCTCGGTGCTCAGTAACCAGGGTGCTCAGTGCTCAGTACTCAGCGTGCTGGGTGCTCAGTGCTCAGGGTCCTCGGTGCTCAGTACTCAGGGTGCTCAGTGCTCAGTACTCAGCGTGCTTTGTGCTCAGTGCTCAGGGTGCTGGGTGCTCAGTACTCAGGGTGCTGGGTGCTCAGTACTCAGGGTGCTGGGTGCTCTGTGCTGGGGGGTGCTGGGTGCTCAGTGCTCAGGGTGCTGGGTGCTCAGTGCTCAGGGTGCTGGGTGCTCAGTACTCAGGGTGCTGGGTGCTTAGTGCTCGAGGTGCTCGGTGCTCAGTACTCAAGGTGCTGGGTTCTCAGTGCTCAGGGTGCTGGGTGCTCAGTCCTCGGGGTGCTCCGTGCTCAGGGTGCTGGGTGCTGAGTGCTCAGGGTGCTGGGTGCTCAGTGCTCGGGTGCTCGGTGCTCAGTGCTCAGGGTCCTGGGTGCTCAGTACTCAGGGTCCTGGTTGCTTAGTACTCAGGGTGCTCAGTGCTCAGTACACAGGGTGCTGGGTGCTCAGTGCTCGGGGTGCTGGTTGCTCAGTGCTCAGTACTCAGGGTGCTGGGTGCTCAGTGCTCGGGGTGCTGGGTGCTCAGTACTCAGGGTGCTGGGTGCTCAGTGCTCAGGGTACTGGGTGCTCAGTGCTCAGGGTGCGGGGTGCTCAGTGATCGGGGTGCTGGGTGCTCAGTACTCAGGGTGCTCAGTGCTCGGGGAGCTCGGTGCTCAGTACTCAGGGTGCTGGGTGCTCAGTACTCAGTACTTGGGGTGCTGGGTGCTCAGTGCTCAGGGTGCTCAGTGCTCAGTACTCAGTGCTCAGGGTGCTCAGTGCTCAGTGCTCAGGGTGCTGTGTGTTCAGTACTCAGGGTGCTGGGTGCTCAGTACTCAGGGTGCTAGGTGCTCAGTACTCAGGGTGCTGGGTGCTCATTCTCGGGGTGCTGGGTGCTCAGTGCTCGGGGTGCTGGGTGCTCAGTACTCAGGGTTCTGGGGGCTCAGTACTCAGGGTGCTGGGTGCTCAGTACTCAGGGTGCTCGGTTCTCAGTACTCAGGGTGCTGGGTGCTCATTCTCGGGGTGCTGGGTGCTCAGTGCTCGGGGTGCTGGGTGCTCAGTACTCAGGGTGCTGGGGGCTGAGTACTCAGGGTGCTGGGTGCTCAGTACTCAGGGTGATCTGTTCTCAGTACTCAGGTTGCTGGGTGCTCAGTGCTCGGGGTGCTGGGTGCTCACTACTCGGGGTGCTCAGTGCTCAGTACTCAGGGTGCTGGGTGCTCAGTACTCAGGGTGCTGGGTGCTCAGTGCTCAGGGTGCTGGGTGCTCAGTACTAAGGGTGCTGGGTGCTCAGTACTCAGGGTGCTCAGTGCTCAGTACTCAGGGTGCTGGGTGCTCAGTGCTCAGGGTGCTGGGTACTCAGTACTCAGGGTGCTGGGTGCTCAGTACTCAGGGTGCTGGGTGCTCAGTACTCAGGGTGCTGGGTGCTCAGTGCTCAGGGTGCTGGGTGCTCAGTACTCAGGGTGCTGGGTGCTCAGTGCTCAGGTTGATCGGTGCTCAGTACTCAGGGTGCTCAGTACTCAGGGTGCTGGGTGCTCAGTGCTCGGGGTGCTGGGTGCTCAGTCCTCGGGGTGCTCCGTGCTCAGTGCTCAGGGTGCTGGGTGCTCAGTACTTAGGGTGCTCGGTGCTCAGTACTCAGGGTTTTCAGTGCTCTGGGTGCTGGGTGCTCAGTACTCAGGGTGCTCAGTGCTCAGTACTCGGGGTGCTGGGTGCTCAGTACTCAGGGTGCTCAGTGCTCAGTACTCGGGGTGCTGGGTGCTCAGTGCTCAGTGTGCTCAGTGCTCAGTGCTCGGGGTGCTGGGTGCTCAGTGCTCGGGGCGCTGGGTGCTCAGTGTTCGGGGTGCTGGGTGCTCAGTACTCAGGGTGCTGTGTGCTCAGTGCTCAGTACTCAGCGTGCTGGGTGCTCAGTGCTCAGAGTGTTGGGTGCTCAGTACTCAGGGTGCTGGGTGCTCAGTGCTCAGTGCACAGGGTGCTCATTGCTCAGGGTGCTGGGTGCTCAGGGTGCTGGGTGCTCAGTGCTCGGGGTGCTGGGTGCTCAGTGCTCAGTGCTCAGGGTGCTGGGTGCTCAGTGCTCAGTGCTCAGGGTGCTGGGTGCTCAGTGCTCGGGGTGCTGGGTGCTCAGTGCTCATGGTGATCAATGCTCAGTACTCAGGGTGCGGGGTGCTCAGTGCTCAGGGTGCTGGGTGCTCAGTCCTCAGGGTGCTCAATACTCAGGGTGCTCGGTGCTCAGTGCTCAGTACTCAGGGTGCTCAGTACTCAGGGTGCTGGGTGCTCAGTGCTCAGGGTGCTGGGTGCTCAGTACTCAGGGTGCTGGGTGCTTAGTACTCGGGGTGCTGGGTGCTCAGTACTCAGGGTGCTGTGTGCTCAGTTCTCGGGGTGCTGGGTGCTCAGTGCTCAGGGTGATCGGTGCTCAGTGCTCAGGGTGCTGGGTGCTCAGTCCTCAGGGTGATCAGTGCTCGCGGTGCTCGGTGCTCAGTACTCAGGGTGCTGAGTGCCCAGTACTCAGGGTTCTGGGTGCTCAGTACTCAGGGTGCTGGGTGCTCAGTGCTCAGGGTGCTGGGTGCTCAGTGCTGGGGGTGCTGGGTTCTCAGGGCTGTGGTGCTGGGTGCTCAGTGCTCAGTGCTCAGGGTGCTGGGTGCTCAGTGCTCAGTGCTCAGGGTGCTGGGTGTTCAGTACTCATGGTGCTGGGTGCTCAGTACTCAGGGTGCTGGGTGCTCAGTGCTCAGGGTGCTCAGTGCTCAGTACTCAGTGCTCAGGGTGCTGGGTGTTCAGTACTCAGGGTGCTGGGTGTTCAGTACTCGGTGTGCTGGGTGCTCAGTGCTCAGGGTGCTGGGTGCTCAGTACTCAGTGCTCAGGGTGCTCAGTGCTCAGTGCTCAGGGTGCTCGGTGTTCAGTACTCAGGGTGCTGGGTGTTCAGTACTCGGTGTGCTGTGTGCTCAGTGCTCAGGGTGCTCAGTGATCAGTACTCAGTGCTCAGGGTACTCACTGCTCAGTACTCAGGGTGCTGGGTGCTCAGTACTCAGGGTGCTGGGTGCTCAGTGCTCAGGGTGCTGGGTGCTCAGTACTCTGGGTGTTGGGTGCTCAGTGCTCAGGGTGCTGGGTGCTCAGTGCTCAGGGTGCTGCGTGCTCAGTACTCAGGGTGCTGGGTGCTCAGCGCTCGAGGTGCTCGGTGCTCAGTACTCAAGGTGCTGGGTGCTCAGTGCTCAGGGTGCTGGGTGCTCAGTCCTCGGGGTGCTCCGTGCTCAGGGTGCTGGGGTGCTCAGTGCTCGGGATGCTCGGTGCTCAGTACTCAGGGTGCTGAGTGCTCAGTACTCAGGGTGATGGGTGCTCAGTACTCAGGGTGCTGGGTGCTCAGTGCTCGGGGTGCTGGGTGCTCAGTACTCAGGGTGCTGGGGGCTCAGTACTCAGGGTGCAGGGTGCTCAGTACTCAGGGTGCTCGGTTCTCAGTACTCAGGGTGCTGGGTGCTCATTCTCGGGGTGCTGGGTGCTCAGTGCTCGGGGTGCTGGGTGCTCAGTACTCAGGGTGCTGGGGGCTCAGTACTCAGGGTGCTGGGTGCTCAGTACTCAGGGTGATCTGTCTCAGTACTCAGGGTGCTGGGTGCTCAGTGCTCGGGATGCTGGGTGCTCAGTACTCGGGGTGCTCAGTGCTCAGTACTCAGGGTGCTGGGTGCTCAGTACTCAGGGTGCTGGGTGCTCAGTGCTCGGGGTGCTCGGTGCTGAGTACTCGGGGTGCTGGGTTCTCAGTACTCAGGGTGCTGGGTGCTCAGTGCTCAGGGTGCTGGGTGCTCAGTGATCGGGGTGCTGGGTGCTCAGTGCTGAGTGTGCTGGCTTCTCAGTGCTCAGGGTACTGGTGCTCAGTACTCAGGGTGCTCGGTGCTCAGTACTCAGGGTGCTCAGTGCTCAGTACTCAGCGTGCTGGGTGCTCAGTGCTCAGGGTCCTCGGTGCTCAGTACTCAGGGTGCTCAGTGCTCAGTACTCAGCGTGCTTTGTGCTCAGTGCTCAGGGTGCTGGGTGCTCAGTACTCAGGGTGCTGGGTGCTCAGTACTCAGGGTGCTGGGTGCTCTGTGCTGGGGGGTGCTGGGTGCTCAGTGCTCAGGGTGCTGGGTGCTCAGTGCTCAGGGTGCTGGGTGCTCAGTACTCAGGGTGCTGGGTGCTTAGTGCTCGAGGTGCTCGGTGCTCAGTACTCAAGGTGCTGGGTTCTCAGTGCTCAGGGTGCTGGGTGCTCAGTCCTCGGGGTGCTCCGTGCTCAGGGTGCTGGGTGCTGAGTGCTCAGGGTGCTGGGTGCTCAGTGCTCGGGTGCTCGGTGCTCAGTGCTCAGGGTCCTGGGTGCTCAGTACTCAGGGTCCTGGTTGCTTAGTACTCAGTGTGCTCAGTGCTCAGTACACAGGGTGCTGGGTGCTCATTGCTCGGGGTCCTGGGTGCTCAGTGTCTCAGTACTCAGGGTGCTGGGTGCTCAGTGCTCGGGGTGCTGGGTGCTCAGTACTCAGGGTGCTGGGTGCTCAGTGCTCAGGGTGCTGGGTGCTCAGTGCTCAGGGTGCGGGGTGCTCAGTGATCGGGGTGCTGGGTGCGGAGTACTCAGGGTGCTCAGTGCTCGGGGAGCTCGGTGCTCAGTACTCAGGGTGCTGGGTGCTCAGTACTCAGGGTGCTGGGTGCTCAGTACTCGGGTGCTGGGTGCTCATTCTCGGGGTGCTGGGTGCTCAGTGCTCGGGTGCTGGGTGCTCAGTACTCAGTGCTCAGGGTGCTCAGTGCTCAGTGCTCAGGGTGCTGGGTGTTCAGTACTCAGGGTGCTGGGTGCTCAGTACTCAGGGTGCTAGGTGCTCAGTACTCAGGGTGCTGGGTGCTCATTCTCGGGGTGCTGGGTGCTCAGTGCTCGGGGTGCTGGGTGCTCTGTACTCAGGGTTCTGGGGGCTCAGTACTCAGGGTGCTGGGTGCTCAGTACTCAGGGTGCTCGGTTCTCAGTACTCAGGGTGCTGGGTGCTCATTCTCGGGGTGCTGGGTGCTCAGTGCTCGGGGTGCTGGGTGCTCAGTACTCAGGGTGCTGGGGGCTGAGTACTCAGGGTGCTGGGTGCTCAGTACTCAGGGTGATCTGTTCTCAGTACTCAGGTTGCTGGGTGCTCAGTGCTCGGGGTGCTGGGTGCTCACTACTCGGGGTGCTCAGTGCTCAGTACTCAGGGTGCTGGGTGCTCAGTACTCAGGGTGCTGGGTGCTCAGTGCTCAGGGTGCTGGGTGCTCAGTACTAAGGGTGCTGGGTGCTCAGTACTCAGGGTGCTCAGTGCTCAGTACTCAGGGTGCTGGGTGCTCAGTGCTCAGGGTGCTGGGTACTCAGTACTCAGGGTGCTGGGTGCTCAGTACTCAGGGTGCTGGGTGCTCAGTACTCAGGGTGCTGGGTGCTCAGTGCTCAGGGTGCTGGGTGCTCAGTACTCAGGGTGCTGGGTGCTCAGTGCTCAGGTTGATCGGTGCTCAGTACTCAGGGTGCTCAGTACTCAGGGTGCTGGGTGCTCAGTGCTCGGGTGCTGGGTGCTCAGTCCTCGGGGTGCTCCGTGCTCAGTGCTCAGGGTGCTGGTGCTCAGTACTTAGGGTGCTCGGTGCTCAGTACTCAGGGTTTTCAGTGCTCTGGGTGCTGGGTGCTCAGTACTCAGGGTGCTCAGTGCTCAGTACTCGGGGTGCTGGGTGCTCAGTACTCAGGGTGCTCAGTGCTCAGTACTCGGGGTGCTGGGTGCTCAGTGCTCAGTGTGCTCAGTGCTCAGTGCTCGGGGTGCTGGGTGCTCAGTGCTCGGGGCGCTGGGTGCTCAGTGTTCGGGGTGCTGGGGTGCTCAGTACTCAGGGTGCTGTGTGCTCAGTGCTCAGTACTCAGCGTGCTGGGTGCTCAGTGCTCAGAGTGTTGGGTGCTCAGTACTCAGGGTGCTGGGTGCTCAGTGCTCAGTGCACAGGGTGCTCATTGCTCAGGGTGCTGGGTGCTCAGGGTGCTGGGTGCTCAGTGCTCGGGGTGCTGGGTGCTCAGTGCTCAGTGCTCAGGGTGCTGGGTGCTCAGTGCTCAGTGCTCAGGGTGCTGGGTGTTCAGTACTCAGGGTGCTCGGTGCTTAGTGCTCGGGGTGCTGGGGTGCTCAGTACTCAGGTGCTGGGTGCTCAGTGCTCGGGGTGCTGGGTGCTCAGTGCTCATGGTGATCAATGCTCAGTACTCAGGGTGCGGGGTGCTCAGTGCTCAGGGTGCTGGGTGCTCAGTCCTCAGGGTGCTCAGTACTCAGGGTGCTCGGTGCTCAGTGCTCAGTACTCAGGGTGCTCAGTACTCAGGGTGCTGGGTGCTCAGTGCTCAGGGTGCTGGGTGCTCAGTACTCAGGGTGCTGGGTGCTTAGTACTCGGGGTGCTGGGTGCTCAGTACTCAGGGTGCTGTGTGCTCAGTTCTCGGGGTGCTGGGTGCTCAGTGCTCAGGGTGATCGGTGCTCAGTGCTCAGGGTGCTGGGTGCTCAGTCCTCAGGGTGATCAGTGCTCGCGGTGCTCGGTGCTCAGTACTCAGGGTGCTGAGTGCCCAGTACTCAGGGTTCTGGGTGCTCAGTACTCAGGGTGCTGGGTGCTCAGTGCTCAGGGTGCTGGGTGCTCAGTGCTGGGGGTGCTGGGTTCTCAGGGCTGTGGTGCTGGGTGCTCAGTGGCTCAGTGCTCAGGGTGCTGGGTGCTCAGTGCTCAGTGCTCAGGGTGCTGGGTGTTCAGTACTCATGGTGCTGGGTGCTCAGTACTCAGGGTGCTGGGTGCTCAGTGCACAGGGTGCTCAGTGCTCAGTACTCAGTGCTCAGGGTGCTGGGTGTTCAGTACTCAGGGTGCTGGGTGTTCAGTACTCGGTGTGCTGGGTGCTCAGTGCTCAGGGTGCTGGGTGCTCAGTACTCAGTGCTCAGGGTGCTCAGTGCTCAGTGCTCAGGGTGCTCGGTGTTCAGTACTCAGGGTGCTGGGTGTTCAGTACTCGGTGTGCTGTGTGCTCAGTGCTCAGGGTGCTCAGTACTCAGTGCTCAGGGTACTCACTGCTCAGTACTCAGGGTGCTGGGTGCTCAGTACTCAGGGTGCTGGGTGCTCAGTGCTCAGGGTGCTGGGTGCTCAGTACTCTGGGTGTTGGGTGCTCAGTGCTCAGGGTGCTGGGTGCTCAGTGCTCAGGGTGCTGCGTGCTCAGTACTCAGGGTGCTGGGTGCTCAGCGCTCGAGGTGCTCAGTGCTCAGTACTCAAGGAGCTGGGTGCTCAGTGCTCAGGGTGCTGGGTGCTCAGTCCTCGGGGTGCTCCGTGCTCAGGGTGCTGGGTGCTCAGTGCTCGGGATGCTCGGTGCTCAGTACTCAGGGTGCTGAGTGCTCAGTACTCAGTGTGATGGGTGCTCAGTACTCAGGGTGCTGGGTGCTCAGTGCTCGGGGTGCTGGGTGCTCAGTACTCAGGGTGCTGGGGGATCAGTACTCAGGGTGCAGGGTGCTCAGTACTCAGGGTGCTCGGTTCTCAGTACTCAGGGTGCTGGGTGCTCATTCTCGGGGTGCTGGGTGCTCAGTGCTCGGGGTGCTGGGTGCTCAGTACTCAGGGTGCTGGGGGCTCAGTACTCAGGGTGCTGGGTGCTCAGTACTCAGGGTGATCTGTTCTCAGTACTCAGGGTGCTGGGTGCTCAGTGCTCGGGATGCTGGGTGCTCAGTACTCGGGGTGCTCAGTGCTCAGTACTCAGGGTGCGGGTGCTCAGTACTCAGGGTGCTGGGTGCTCAAGTGCTCGGGGTGCTCGGTGCTGAGTACTCGGGGTGCTGGGCTTCTCAGTACTCAGGGTGCTGGGTGCTCAGTGCTCAGGGTGCTGGGTGCTCAGTGATCGGGGTGCTGGGTGCTCAGTGCTGAGTGTGCTGGCTTCTCAGTGCTCAGGGTACTGGGTGCTCAGTACTCAGGGTGCTCGGTGCTCAGTACTCAGGGTGCTCAGTGCTCAGTACTCAGCGTGCTGGGTGCTCAGTGCTCAGGGTCCTCGGTGCTCAGTACTCAGGGTGCTCAGTGCTCAGTACTCAGCGTGCTTTGTGCTCAGTGCTCAGGGTGCTGGGTGCTCAGTACTCAGGGTGCTGGGTGCTCAGTACTCAGGGTGCTGGGTGCTCTGTGCTGGGGGGTGCTGGGTGCTCAGTGCTCAGGGTGCTGGGTGCTCAGTGCTCAGGGTGCTGGGTGCTCAGTACTCAGGGTGCTGGGTGCTTAGTGCTCGAGGTGCTCGGTGCTCAGTACTCAAGGTGCTGGGTTCTCAGTGCTCAGGGTGCTGGGTGCTCAGTCCTCGGGGTGCTCCGTGCTCAGGGTGCTGGGTGCTGAGTGCTCAGGGTGCTGGGTGCTCAGTGCTCGGGGTGCTCGGTGCTCAGTGCTCAGGGTCCTGGGTGCTCAGTACTCAGGGTCCTGGTTGCTTAGTACTCAGTGTGCTCAGTGCTCAGTACACAGGGTGCTGGGTGCTCATTGCTCGGGGTCCTGGGTGCTCAGTGTCTCAGTACTCAGGGTGCTGGGTGCTCAGTGCTCGGGTGCTGGGTGCTCAGTACTCAGGGTGCTGGGTGCTCAGTGCTCAGGGTGCTGGGTGCTCAGTGCTCAGGGTGCGGGGTGCTCAGTGATCGGGTGCTGGGTGCGCAGTACTCAGGGTGCTCAGTGCTCGGGGAGCTAGGTGCTCAGTACTCAGGGTGCTGGGTGCTCAGTACTCAGTACTTGGGGTGCTGGGTGCTCAGTGCTCAGGGTGCTCAGTGCTCAGTACTCAGTGCTCAGGGTGCTCAGTGCTCAGTGCTCAGGGTGCTGGGTGTTCAGTACTCAGGGTGCTGGGTGCTCAGTACTCAGGGTGCTAGGTGCTCAGTACTCAGGGGTGCTGGGTGCTCATTCTCGGGGTGCTGGGTGCTCAGTGCTCGGGGTGCTGGGTGCTCAGTACTCAGGGTTCTGGGGGCTCAGTACTCAGGGTGCTGGGTGCTCAGTACTCAGGGTGCTCGGTTCTCAGTACTCAGGGTGCTGGGTGCTCATTCTCGGGGTGCTGGGTGCTCAGTGCTCGGGGTGCTGGGTGCTCAGTACTCAGGGTGCTGGGGGCTGAGTACTCAGGGTGCTGGGTGCTCAGTACTCAGGGTGATCTGTTCTCAGTACTCAGGTTGCTGGGTGCTCAGTGCTCGGGGTGCTGGGTGCTCAGTACTCGGGGTGCTCAGTGCTCAGTACTCAGGGTGCTGGGTGCTCAGTACTCAGGGTGCTGGGTGCTCAGTGCTCAGGGTGCTGGGAGCTCAGTACTAAGGGTGCTGGGTGCTCAGTACTCAGGGTGCTCAGTGCTCAGTACTCAGGGTGCTGGGTGCTCAGTGCTCAGGGTGCTGGGTACTCAGTACTCAGGGTGCTGGGTGCTCAGTACTCAGGGTGCTGGGTGCTCAGTACTCAGGGTGCTGGGTGCTCAGTGCTCAGGGTGCTGGGTGCTCAGTACTCAGGGTGCTGGGTGCTCAGTGCTCAGGTTGATCGGTGCTCAGTACTCAGGGTGCTCAGTACTCAGGGTGCTGGGTGCTCAGTGCTCGGGGTGCTGGGTGCTCAGTACTCGGGGTGCTGGGTGCTCTGTACTCAGGGTGCTGGGTGCTCAGTGCTCGGGGGTCCTGGGTGCTCAGTGCTCAGGGTGATCGGTGCTCAGTACTCAGGGTGCTAGGTGCTCAGTGCTCAGGGTGCTGGGTGCTCAGTACTCAGGGTGCTCAGTGCTCAGGGTGCTGGGTGCTCAGTCCTCGGGGTGCTCGGTGCTCAGTACTCAGGGTGCTGAGTGCTCAGTACTCAGGGT